>NC_133325.1:561843046-562149546 GCF_042186555.1 Aquarana catesbeiana
GTCCTGCTGAAAGGTGAACCTCCGACCCTGTCTCAAGTCTTTTGCAGACTCTAATGCCCTGTACACATGATCAGACATTGATCGGACATTCTGACAACAAAATCCATGGATTTTTTCCAACGGATGTTGACTCAAACTTGTCTTGCATACACACGGTCGCACAAAGTTGTCGGAAAATTCGATCGTTCTGAACGCGGTGGCGTAAAACATGTATGTTGGAACTATAAACAGGGCAGTAGCCAATAGCTTTCATCTCTTAATTTTTTCTGAGCATGCGTGGCACTTTGTGCGTTGGATTTGTGTACACACGATCAGAATTTAACCGATCAGATTTTGTTGTCGTAAAATTTTATATCTTGCTCTCAAACTTTGAGTGTCGTAAATTCAGACGGAAAAAGTCCAATGGAGCCCACACATGATTGAAATTTCCGACAACACAATCCGATTGCACTTTTTCCGTCAGAAAATCCGACCGTGTGTACAGGGCATAACAGGTTTTCTTCTAAGATTGCCTGTATTTGGCTCCATCCACCTTCCTATCAACTCTGATCAGCTTCTCTGTCCCTGCTGAAGAAAAGCATCCCCACAACATGATGCTGCCACCACCATGTTTCACGGTGGGGATGGTGTGTTCAGGATGATATGCAGTGTTAGTTTTCCACCACACATATCGTGTTGCTTTTAGGCCAAAATGTTACAGTTTGGTCTCATCTGATGAGAGCACCTTCCTCCACATGTTTGCTGTATCCCCCACATGGCTTCTCACAAACTGTAAACAGGACTTCTTATGGCTTGCTTTCAACAACGGCTTTCTTCTTGCCACTCTTCCATAAAGGCCAGATTTGTGGAGTGCACAACTAATAGTTGTCCTGTGGACACATTCTCCCACCTGAGCCGTGGATCTCTGCAGCTCCTCCAGAGTTACCATGGACCTTTTGTCGGCTTCTCTGATTAATGCTCTCCTTGCCCGGCCTGTCATTTTAGGTGGACGGCCATGTCTTGGTAGGTTTGCAGTTGTGCCATACTCTTTCCATTTTTGAATGATAGATTGAACAGTGCTCCGCGAGATGTTCAATGCTTGGGACATCTTTTTATAACCTAACCCTTCTTTAAACTTCTCCACAGCTTTACCCCTGACCTATCTGGTGTGTTCCTTGGCCTTCATGATGCTGTTTGTTTACTAAGGTTCTCTAACAAACCTCTGAGGGCTTCACAGAACAGCTGTATTTATATAGAGAATAAATTATACACAGGTGGACTCTATTTATTACTTAGGTGACTTCTGAAGGCAAGTAGTTCCACTAGATTTTAGTTAGGGGTATCAGAGTAAAGGGGGCTGAATACAAATGCACGCCACACTTTTCACATATTTATTTGTAAAAAAAAAAAATATGAAAACCATTTATCATTTTCCTTCCTTCCACTTCACAACTATTTGCCACTTTTTTGTGTTGGCCTATCACATAAAATACCAATAAAATACATTTACGTTTTTGGTTGTAACATGACAAAATGTGGAGACTTTCAAGGGGTATAAATACTGTAAGTGTCCATGAACACATAGGCTTTTAGCAGTGTTTAGTGGCAGGAGCTTTTAGCAGCCAGTGCGTCCAGGAGCAGCAGAGTTTGGGCAGAAAAAACACTTGACACTTGTAAACGTGTCTAAACCCTGGTTCACATTGATGCTACTTTGAAATCACGCTACTTTAAGTGACGTAGTGCGATTTCAAAGTAGCAAGGTCAGCGCGATTTCAGGTGCGACTTGATAGACATCTGTGTGGCTTCATGCACAGATGTCTATTGAAGTCGCACCTGAAATCGGCAAAAGTAGTACGGGAACTACTTTTGCAAATCAGTGCGGAGCCGCAAAATCTGTGTCGCACCGATTGGAACAGTGCCATTGCCTTCCAATAGGCTGCGACTTTTCATGCAATTTGATCTCTCAAATCGCATGACAAATCACTCCAATGTGAACCTGGGCTAAATGTGCTTCAACGCGTGTTAACGCTAGGTGCGTTTAGCACTTAAGCATTGATTAATTTCAATGGCCAGAATAAATTATTTACAATGAAAAATAAAAAGTGTTGCGCTAAATGATAACAACCTCTAATTATACAATTGGGCCAAAGTATCCTTAATGTTCACACAAATAATGCTATATTAAACTGCAAGTGACATACCTCTAAAAACAGTTTAGGTGATAATGTGCAATATCATAACTTTCCAGTAACCGGTAGAAACTATTCCTTATAACATACATGCAATAAAGTGCTGATGTGCAAAAACAATACATATAATCACATGTGGATAACATGCTTAATGGTGAAGTCCATGAATAAATCATTGATAGAAATTACAAGTAGAATTGAAATGAGTCTTTGTGAAAGGGTGCGTCAAACTTGATGATAGGTGCCAACACTCTTTTGCTCCCCCTTTGTAATTATCCTAACCTTAAGGCGTGTGACCGCGCAATTAAGTTTGGTCAATATACTCTGCTGAACCACCTCTGGGCTCTGTGTAAATAATGCTGTCAGCAATCCCCCTGAGGAAGACGTGATTCCCTGTGTCGACAAATGTTGGGGAGGGGACATCACGGTGTTGGTAGATGCAGCAGCGATAGCACTACCTGAGGTGAATACATGAGCGTACCTGCGATTCCCACTGGTTCATACACAGATCTGCCAGATATAGATTGGTGAGCTTTAGCACTTGCAATATGTGAGTACCCATCTTGGGATTTTAAAAATAAAGTGTTTTTTTTTTCTATATGCCACAAGGATAATACTTTGGATGATCCAGGATATCCACACAGCTTTATTTACACAGAGTCCAGAGGTGATTCAACAGTGTGTGTTGACCAAACTTAATTGTGTGGTCACACGCCTTAAGGTGAGGATGATTACAAAGGGGGAGCACGAGAGTGTTGGCACCTATCATAAAGTTTGAAGCATCCTTTCACAAAGACTCATTTCAATTCTACTTGTAATTTCTATCAATGATTTATTCATGGACTTCACCATTAAGCACGTTATCCACATGTGATGTTATAAGGAATATTTTCTACTGGTTTCTGGAAAGTTATGAAATTGCACATTTGCACCCAAACGTTTTTTTAACATATGTCACTTGCAGTTTAATATAGCATTATTTGTGTGAACATTAAGGATACTTTGGCCTAATTGTATAATCCGAGGTTGTAATCATTTAGCGTGACACTTATTATTTATTTTTGATTATGCAGCACATTGTGGGATTGTGAACAATGTCAGCAGGTTCCTTTATATGTATGTGTATATACACATACTATACATTCATCATTTAAAAGTGTGTTGGTCCTGCTAGCTCGCAAGACCTTTAGTTATTAACCAGAATAAATTACTTATTCTGGCCAACAAAATAAATTAACGTCTAAAGCAATTGACGCCTGTAAACGCCTGTAACGTGCCTAAACGCTTGTAAAAGCGCTAGACACTTTTACAAGCGTCAGATTTCTGCAAAAACACTGCTGGCTTCTAGGAGAGTTAAAAAAAAAATATCCTGTGTGCATGAAGCCTAATGCAGGAGGTGTGTTACTAGCCAGGTCACCAGGTGAAAGCAGGGAAAATGCTTAAGAAAACTAATGCAGCCACCACATCTATTGATTGGTAAGCTGCAATAAATTACAGTTTTGGGTTTAACCGCTTGCCAACTGGCTAACGGGGATATACGTCAGCAAAATGGCACTCCTGTGCTACAGTCCGCAAAAGCAGGATAGCGGGTGCCCGCAGGTCCCGTGGACTCAATGTCCGCCGGCAGCCCACGATCTTGGCGAGGAGAGGCAGAACAGGGAGATGCCTATGTAAACAAAGCATTTCCCTGTTCTGCCTAGTGACATGACAAGGATCTACTGCTCCCAGTGATCGGGAGCAGTAATCTTTGTCATGTCAGTGGTAGTCCATCCCCCCTACAGTTAGAACACGCTGAGGGAACACACTTAACCCCTTGATCGCCCCTAGTGTTTAACCCCTTCCCTGCCAGTGACATTTATACACTAATCAGTGGCTATTTTTAGCTCTGATTGCTGTATAAATAGCAATGGTCCCAAAATAGTGTCAAAAGTGTTCGATCTGTCCGCCGCAATGTCGCAGTCCCCATAAAAATCGCAGATCTCTGCCATTACTACTAAAAAAAAAATTATAATAAAAATGGCATAAATCTATCCCCTATTTCAGGGATATGCAATTAGCGGACCTCCAGCTGTTGCAGAACTACAAGTCCCATGAGGCATAGCAAGATTCTGACAGCCACAAGCATGACACCCAGAGGCAGATGCATGATGGGGCTTGTAGTTTTGCATCAGCTGGAGGTCCACTAATTGCATATCTCTGCCCTATTTTGTAGATGCTATAACTTAGAGCCCTTGCACACTGGGGTGGGGGGCGGCGTCGGCGGTAAAACGCCGCTATTATTAGCGGCGTTTTACCGTCGGTATGCGGCCGCTAGCGGGGCGGTTTTAACCCCCGCTAGCGGCCGAGAAAGGGTTAAATACCACCGCAAAGCGCCTCTGCAGAAGCGCATTGCCGGCGGTATAGCCGCGCCGTCCCATTGATTTCAATGGGCAGGAGCGGTAAAGGAGCGGTATACACACCGCTCCTTCACCGCTCCGAAGATGCTGCTGGCAGGACTTTTTTTACCGTCCTGCCATAGCATCGCTCCAGTGTGCAAGCCCTCGGGGCTTGCACACTGGGATGACAGCAGCGGCACTTTCGGGGCAGTTTGCAGGTGCTATTATTAGCGCAATAGCGCCTGCAAACCGCCCCAGTGTGCAAGGGCTCTTACACAAACCAATCAATATACACTTATTGCAATTTTTTTTTAACAAAAATATGTAGAAGAATACATATCGGCCTAAACTGAGGAATTAAGTTTTTTTTTTAATATATTTTTGGGGGATATTAATTATAGCAAAAAAGTAAAAAATATAGTTTTTCAAAATTGTCGGTCTTTTTTGTTTATAGCGTAAAAAATAGAAACCGTAGAGGTGATCAAATACCACTAAAAGAAAGCTCTATTTGTGGGAAAAAAAGAGCGTCAATTTTGTTTGGGTACAGCGTCGCACGATTGTGTAATTGTCAGTTAAAGCGACGCAGTGCTGCATCGCAAAAAATGCTCTGGTCATTAAGGGGGTAAAATCTTCCAGGGCTGAAGTGGTTAAAGTGATTTGAAAGGCTTGCCTTTTTTTTATAACAAACATGTCATACTTACCTGCTCTGTGCAGTGGTTTTGCACAGAGCAGCCCCAATCCTCCTCTTCTCGGGTCCCCTGCCAGCGCTCCTGGCTCCTCCCTGCTGCTAAGTGGCCTGCTTGCTCTGGGGGTACCCAAGCAAGATTGCTGTCCATTCACACACAGAGCCGCGGCTCATCCCCGCCCCCTCTCAGTTTTACAATCCTGACAATTGTATTGAATTTTAGTAAATAACTGTGGAAGCTCTACGTATTATTATTCTTATACAGGATTTATATAGCGCCAACAGTTTATGCAGCGCTTTACAATAAAAAGGGGGACAGTACAATTACAATACAGTTCAGTACAGAAGGACTAGGAGGGCCCTGCTCACAGAGCTTACAATCTAAAGGGAGGGGGAGGTGGCACAAAAGGTAATAGCTGCAGGGGATGATCTGATGGAGTTGACTCAATTACGGCTTTTTAGGTGGAGGTGGGGTAGCCTTCCCTGAATAAGTCAGTTTTCAAGGAACACCTAAAGGCGGATAGGGTAGGATCTGACTGGACATACCGGGGCAAGGAGTTCCAGAGGATGGGAAAGGCTTTGGAGAAGTCCTGGAGGCAAGCATGGGAGGAGGTAACAAGGGAGTTAGAAAGCAAGAGGTCCTGGCAGTAGCGGAGAGGACTATTTGGGCGATATCTGAAGATGAGGTTAATGATGTACCCAGATAGCAAGGATAACGTGCTACAAATTTGTGGCAGTGTTGAATTGTAAGTCTGTTAACTTGCAGAAAGAGGAAGAGGAGCGGAGGAGATGGTATTATATGTGACACTGAAAGTGCGCTGAGGTAGGAGGAGAAACAGGAAAGAGCAGAATCATGGAGGCCAAGGCAGTGAGTTTGTTGAGGAGGAGTGGGTGGCCAACTGTGTCAAAGACAGCAGAAAGGTCCAAAAGTATGATTATTAAGTACTGGCCATTGGTTTTAGCAGTTAGTAGGTCGTTGGTGAGTTTTAGTAGGGCAGTTTCAGTGGTATGTTGTGGGCGGAAGCCAGACTGTAGAGAATCGAGAAGGTTTCTGTCAGTGAGGTAGAAGCTCATTTGATTGTGGACAAGCCATTCAAGAAGCTTGCAGGCAAACAGGAGCAGGGAGATGGATCTTAAGTTATTCAAACCGGTGGGGTCTAGTAAGAGTTATTTAAGTATTGGGGTAACCAGTGCATGTTTGAACAGGGAGGAAAAGGTGCAGGACGAGAGGGAGAGGTTGAAGATGTGGTTTAGAGAGTTTAGGATAGAGAGGGAAGTAAGAAATAATTGTGAGGGGACAGGTGATGAGGTGGGCCATGGAAAGGAGTTTGGCAACTTCCTTAGTGGTAACAGGGCTGAAGGAGGAAAGTATTGAGTGTTCTGTTGGACCTAGTTTGCTGGTTTGGGGAGAAAGCTGGGTGCTGGATATCTCATCAAGAATTCTGTCAATTTTGTTTTTGAAATGATTGGCAATCTCGAGGGCAGTAAGCAAGTTAGTGGGTGAAGGCAGTGGCAGTGGGGGGGGGGGGGGGGGGGGGTAAAGTAAGGAATTAAGGATAGAAAAGAGTTGACAAGGTTTGGATGAGAGGGTTTTGATGAGAGTGGTGTAATAAGTCTGTTAAGCAGTGTGGAGGCGGGAGTTGTATTTGAGAAGCGCAGAGTCTTTCAGGGATTTAGATTTATGCCACACTCGCACAAGAGCACGGCTGTGTCCGGTGATGTCTGTTTTACAGGGTTGTAGCAGGCGAGGCCTAGTTCTGCGTGTAGAAAGAGGAGCAAAAGTGTCCAGGGAGGATGACAGTATGTTCTTGCAGACGGAAGTGGTCAGGTCTGGGCAGGACAGGGGTTGCGATTTTATCATAAAGGCAGTCAGTAGCATAATGAAGAAAGGAAGGGCTCAAGTGGCAAAGGTTCCTGCGGCTAACTGTTTTCAGGTTGGCAGTATGGGAGGTAGGAGACAAGGAGAGTGTGAAATGGATTAGGTTGTGATCGGAGAGAGGAAAAGTAGTGTTAGAGAGGTTGCAGGGAGTACAGAGGTTGAAGAATACGAGGTCAAGAATGTTGCCATTGGAGTATGTGGTGGTTTGTGTCCACTGTGTTAGGTTACAAGAGGAGGTAAATTGAGTAGTTGAGAAGTGGCTGAGGTGTTAACATTGATTGGAAAGTTAAAGTCACAGAGGATCATGGCGGGCACTTCAGAGGAGAGAAAGTAGGGTAGCCATGCAGAGAAATCGTTGAGAATGGGTCACACTGGGCCGGGAGGCCAGTAAATTACTGCAATCCTCAGACAAACTGGGGAAAAAAAGACAATTGCAGTGCACTTCAAAAGAAAAGAGTGAAAGAGAGGAAGGTGTAGGAAGCACCTGGAAGGTGCTTTGTGGGGAGAGGAGAAGTCCAACTCTGCCTTCTTTTTATCCAAAATAAGACATTTGGCTGTTACTTATATTTAACTACATCGCACTTTCTGATCTTTAGAGGCCCTGGTGATGTAGCCAGGGTCCCACATATGCATCCGGGGAAGGCTTCCCCACGCAGTGCCTTCCTAAGAAATCTTGCTTATACACTGCAAGATCTCGCAGATTTTTTGGCAGAATTGTTTTATGTCTTTTCACAACCTTTTCATGGTGGCTTTAATTTCTTTGTTACAGTCCATGGGAAGGTCCACTTGAAAGCGGTATTAAAGTGGTTTTAAAAACTAAACATTTTTTAACTTAAAGCATTACCTGCACTAAGATAAAAAATGCCCAAATTACTTTTCCCCCCTCCCAGCTCTAAACAATTACGTGACTCCTCTAAACGATCTAGCACTGTCCTGGCTGCAGCATCAGACATACAAAAGACTCTGGGAGCAGCGGCTCCTGCTGCTGTCAGTCAAACTCCTGTAATGAGGGAGCAGGGACGTGGCTTACCGATGCTGTGTGTGTCTATGAACACATACAGCTTGGCTTAGGAAAGTACCTGCACAGGTGCCCCAACAGCACATGGTTTGCTAGAAGGAAACTCGGAGAAAGAAGGAGCAGACAAGGCCAGTGGGGGACCACAAAAAACAGAGGTAAGGGACCGTTCTGTGCATTATTGTTGCTCAGAGCAGGTTAATATACCTTCTTTTTTATTTTAATAAAACAATTTGCTTTTTAGTTTAGAGTGATATTAAAGGCTAACATGAATTATATTGTAGCTTACCAATTCTTACATATGGTTGCCAAATTCGTTTTCTTTTTTTAACCTTTGATTCTCTTATTTTGTATATAAGAACAGTAACAGCTAAAAATGTCTGCAAGCCAAATATCTAGGTGCTAAGGAGACAGAAAAAATTGTAGAGCAGCATATGTCTGTGTAATAATTTATGTAAAAACTAAATGTATTATTGTCAGTTAGCTAATGCATCCTAATATATGAAACAATGCATAATATCCCAACTGCAACTTACATCTCCAGCAGTTGAAGTTGACTGAAGCAGGATTGAAAGCATGTGAAACCCCCAAAACAGAGATGTGCATGCATATAGAACACTGGCTGTGTAGGTAGTAACACACTGCATACCCTGCCATCTGAAAAGCAGTAAACCAGCCCAGCAACTACAGAGAGAGGAAGGGTATTAAAGCCGATCAAGCAAAACTATGCTGGATTGTGTGTCTCCTGCAAATACTGGGGTTGACTTGATTTACTAGAATTAACTCCAATATGTTGCTGAAACAGAATGGATAGAGAACTTGGACATGTACACATATCATTATTCAGTTCACTGTGGCCTTAGATGAGTTGACAGTTTTATGAAATTTCTGTAAATTTCTGGAATTTATGCTGTTAAACTAAAAGCCTGTTGTATGATGATTCTACCTAAAACTGAATTTAGGAACAGACAAGCAAAACATTTTTCACTAACCACCAGAATAAACACAGCATGTGATACATTGCAGATATTTCATTTTAATCATCGAATTTAAGGGGAATCTGTGACAACAGAAATATGCCATAAAGTACATGCTCTGCGACTGCAATATATCCAGTCAGCTGCAAAACTGGATCAAGCATGTAGTCAGTGAAGTCAGTATACTCCCATCCTACAAAATTGCTCCAGGTGTCTCCCTCTCTAGATATTTATGCTGGAATCATGGTGACAGCCCCGGAAGCTCCACATGTAAATAATATGCATATTCCTATATTCATAAGTTCCTTTTAAGGTGCACTCTAGGCAAAAAAACTGTGTTTTATAGCTTGAAATATGTGGTGATGTGGTTTAGTCACAAAGAGTACACTAAATACATAGAAGAAAGAAATAGGTATTAGTGACTAACAATGTTCTGTATGTGTATGCTACTTACCCCAGGGGTCAGGAACAAGGAAAGGTGCTTGTGCAGCAGAGCCTGGTTTTCCGGGTTCCCATGACAGAATTTCTGCAGAAACTGGTGTGTATACTTCAAAATCTCTTTCATCTTCATGTCTCCCTGTACAAAGGTAATATCAGTTAGTAACCTGAAAATCTATTGTTCTATTGCTGTACTTACACGTGAGACAGATGAACCTTTAATGTTATATTTGTGTCAACAAACCTTGCCTGTGTAAAAACCTACTTGATGCTTGAAGAAATTAGACTTTGATGTATCTGTAGGGAATTATAAAAGTAAATGGAGGAAGCATTTTTTAACTAGTTGAAGCACTGGGAAAAAATGCTTAGTTCAACACGCTACGGCAGCCAATCAGATTCAGCATGGTCAAGTGAAATCTGTAAAATGTGACTTGAGATTGATTGTTATGGTAAATAATAATGTAAATACCCGCGCTATGGAGACAATAAACTAAATAAAATAAAAACAAATATGTGTTATGAGTTGCTGCTATAGTGCAAGGTAAAAAACCCCAAGTGAGTGAATGTAAATGTTAAACTCAGCGCTGCTCCAATAAACAGTGAGTAATAAAATATCATATAACGTAAACAGTCTTATAGAATTAATAATATAAAGTGAATAAACTGTGAATAAAAGTGAATATAAAGTGAAAATATAGTGCAAACATAGAAGGTGCAATCATATAAAGTCCATCCAAATAAATACATGGTGTGCTGATCTTATGCAACTTATACAGCTGGTGCAGATCTTGATGACAATCCTTGCTCACCACTCACCAATGATAATCTTTAAACACGCCTGGTATATAAGTTGAAATATCGCCTTCCACCAATAACTGGGACTGCTGGCTGTATTCTGTGTATAGGTGAAGATATCAACCTTCTTCTACTGATGAGCTAAAAGGACGTCAGGTTTATCCTATGTCCAGATGGACATATCACCTTCCAAACTTTTCCGGAGGTCGGATATCCATATAATAGACGTTTGGATTAATTATCAACTGCAATCAACATGTGGCCTGGAGCAGACCACTGACGCATGCACTTTGAAAGAACAGCATACTCATGCTGTTCATTCAGAGCCCTGCGCCACAGTCTTTGAACATGGTTCACTGTGCCATGCAGAAATGCAAGGTAAAGCTCTACCATGCAAAGAAGAAGCCATATCTGAACATGATCCGGAAATGCCGCCATCTTCTCTGGGTCAAAGCTCATTTAAAATGGTCTGTTGCAAAGTGGAAAACTGCTCTATTGTCAGACAAATTGACATTCTTTTTGACAACCATGGGCGCCACATCCTCTGAACTAAAAAGGAGAGGGACTTTTGTTATCAGGGCTCAGTTCAAAAGCCTGCATCTCTGATTGTATGAGGGTGAATTATTGCGTATGGAAAGGCACCATCAATGCTGAAAGATATATCCAAGTTTCAGAGCAGAATGTGCTCAGGCAAAAATGGGACAACATTCCTCTCCCTAAACTTCAGCAACTGGTCTCCTCTGTTCCTAGACATTTATAGAGTGTTGTTAAAAGAAGAAGGGATGCTACGCTGTGGTAAATATAACCCTGTCCCAACTTTTTTGAGATGTGTTGCTGCTATTAAATTCAAAATTACCTTTTTTTTTCGTAAAATGGGAAATTTTCTCAGTTTACATTTTTTGGAATGGAGGTTGTATGCACCTGTAGAAATTCTTAGAATTTTTGTATGATTTGCTACTACATGTGATTTGATTTTAATCCAAGTCATATTATTAAAGTCTTGTGAAATATTGCATGTGTTCTTTGTTACATATTATCCTTACTGAACAAATAGTACAAGAAGAAAGAAGAAGTATGCTGGCCTCTAAGGTCATTTTGAATATGGCAACTGGAGTAATCCAATCAAAGTGACAGTTGCTCCAATCAATTCAGGCAGGGGGTTTGACCCACCCTAATGTATAAAAAAAAATGTGGTGGCTCTGCATACAAGAATCTTGATGAACTGCATTATGCCCCAATTAAAAATGAGCTCAGAAGAGAAGTTGTTAAAGCTCATAAAACTACAAAGGGCTTCAAAAGGAATTTTAAGCCTATCGTCAGACAGACAGTACAGTAGAAGAGAAATTGACCACCGCAGCCTCTAGCTTCAAAAGCTGACAAAGAATCCTAAGACAGCTATAGCTGGCCATAGATGGGTAAAATTTCAAACAAAAAGTCTTTGGAAAAGAATGTTCCAAGAAAGTTTGTTTATTCTTCTAAACATTAGTGGGTCAAATTGATTGCGGTGACAAGAAATATTAAAAAAGCACGCAAAGTGAAATTTTTGCTTGAATTTCTAAAACTGTATCTGGTTTTCGTTCATTAAAGTACATTCACTCCAAAAATCAAATGTTTTAAGCAAATTACTTCTTTCTAAAGACATTCTAATATTCTGAGAATTTTTCTACAAATTTTCCTAAAGCCTAGTACACACTATTTGTTTTTTCATTCAACCCAGCGGTGTGAAGAGCTTGGGAGGAGTCTCTGTACACTGTGCTAACATTGCATAGTTAGAACCCCGCTAAGCTATTGTGTTCTGACAGGAGGACTGGGATCTACCCCCATCCCCCCCCCCCCCCCCCCCCGCCAGAACACTACGGTCAGCACTGATCAGATGCCGGCTGCCATACACACGGGTCGAAAGATAGAAAAATTCTATCAATCTATGGCCAGCTTAAGGATCTGGACCTCATACAGTATGTGATGTCATCTGTATCTATAAGCCTATTGTAGGAAAAACAAAGATTTGCCCTTGGAAGTTGCGCAGCACTACTGAAATTTTTTATAGAGAACAGGTGATGTTAAACTTTAAACTGTACTCTATTATTGTAATTTGGAATGTACTAAAAAAAACAAAACAAAAAAAAAACAAACACTGTATACTAACAGTAAACCATAATGGTGTTAAGCTACTTTACTACTTCAGATTAAAGTGATGCTAGAGTCTCGTTTTTTTTCCCTTTTAGACCCCTTTCACACTGGGGCAGAGGACGCGTTAGTGCTAAAGCTTTTGCGCCACTAGTGGGCCGCTTTTAACCCCAAAGAAGGGATTAAATGCGCCCATGTTGCGGCGCTTCTGAGGGGCTTTTCAGGAGCTTTGGAGGCGCTGCCCAAATAATTTCAATGGGCAGGGCGTCTTGGGAGCACTAAATACAAAGCGCCCAAACTACCCCAATGATGCTGCTTGCAGGACTTTTCGTAATGTCCCGTAAGAGCACCACCACAGTGTGAAAAGTCTCTATTTCCAGCGCTAAAACACCTGAAAACAGCCTCAGTGTGAAAGGGAACTAAAAATAACAAACATGTTATACTCACCTGCTCTGTGTAGTGGTTTTGCACAGAGCAGCCTTGATTCTCCTCTTCTTAGGATCCTCGTCGGCCCTCCTGGCCCCTCCCTCCTGTGTAGTGCCCCCACAGCAAGCAACTTGCTATGGGGGCACCCGAGCTGAGCCGCAGCTCCATTTGTCCATTCAGACACGGAGCCATGGTTCGGCCCCACCCCCTCTCTCCTGATTGGCTAATTGACTTTGACAGCAGCTGGAGCCAATGGTGCCACTGCTGTGTCTCAGCCAATAAGGAGGGGAGTCCCAGACGGCCGAGGCATTTGTGCATATCGCTGGACAGAGATGGGGCTCAGGTAAGTATTAAGGGGGCTGAGGGGGGCTGCTGCACACAGAAGGTTTTTTTAACTTAATGCATAGAATGCATTAAGATAAAAAAAACCTTCTGCCTTTACAACCACTTTAAGATCCTTCAATTAGGGAGGGGCCAAGATTTGCTTATTTAATCATCTTTTACACATCTTTATTGCCATGGCATAATCAAGTTTTCTGCAACTTGCATCACTAAGCCTGTTGTGGATGTCTAACATCTATTTTTACATCTTTTGCTATTTATCCATCAGTTTTAACATAGAATTTCACACTAGTTTTCATCTCAAATGTAGTTGGGACACGAAACACAGAAGTGAATAAAAAAGTTAAAAATAAAAAAGTCCCTTATGTTTGAACAACCAAGTCAGCTCCCTGAAATCAATCCCGATAAAATGTTTTGCTGTTTATATAAGAGATCCCAAAAATATACAGTGGGGACGAAAAGTATTCAGACCCCCTTAAATTTTTCACTCTTTGTTATATTGCAGCCATTTGCTAAAATAATTTAAGTTCATTATGTTTCCTCAATAATGTACACACAGCACCCCATATTGACAGAAAAACACAGAACTGTTCACATTTTTGCAGATTTATTAAAAAAGAAAAACTGAAATATCACATGGTCCTAAGTATTCAGACCCTTTGCTGTGACACTCATATATTTAACTCAGGTGCTGTCCATTTCTTCTGATCATCCTTGAGCTGGTTCTACACCTTCATTTGAGTCCAGCTGTGTTTGATTATACTGATTGGACTTGATTAGGAAAGCCACACACCTGTCTATATAAGACCTTACAGCTCACAGTGCATGTCAGAGCAAATGAGAATCATGAAGTCAAAGGAACTGCCTGAAGAGCTCAGAGACAGAATTGTGGCAAGGCACAGATCTGGCCAAGGTTACAAAAACATTTCTGCTGCACTTAAAGCGGAGCTCCGCCGAATTTTTTTTTTTTTTTAAAAGTCAGCAGCTACAAATACTGCAGCTGCTGACTTTTAAAACTTGAACACTCACCTGTCCAGGGCGCCTGCGATGTCGGCACCCGAGGCCGAACCGTCTCTCGGTCCTCGGGTGCTGCCACCTCCATCTTCGGTAAGGGAATCAGGAAGTGAAGGCTTGCGGCTTCACTTCCCAGTTCCCTACTGCACATGCGCGAGTCGCGCAGCGCAATACGGATGGTCCCTGCTGTCTCTGGGACCTGTGTGTTTCCCAGCAGACAGCGGAGGGGGAAGGGGAAGTGGCGTAAATACCCGCAGATCCTGCGGATATCTATGCTGGAAGTGGGTGCAGATACCTGTATTATACAGGTATCTGCACCCCCCTCCCCCTGAAAGGTGCCAATTGTGACACCGGGGGGGGGGGGATCCGATGAGCGGAAGTTCCACTTTTGGGTGGAGCTCCGCTTTAAGGTTCCTAAGAGCGCAGTGGCCTCCATAATCCTTAAATGGAAGATGTTTGGGACGACCAGAACCCTTCCTAGAGCTGGCCGCCCGGCCAAACTGAGCTATCGGGGGAGAAGAGCCTTGGTGAGAGAGGTAAAGAAGAACCCAAAGATCACTGAGCTCCAGAGATGCAGTTGGGAGATGGGAGAAAGTTGTAGAAGGTCAACCATCAATGCAGCCCTCCACCAGTCGGGGCTTTATGGTAGAGTGACCCAACGGAAGCCTCTCCTCAGTGCAAGACACACGAAAGCCTGCATGGAGTTTGCTAAAAAAACACCTGAAGGACTCCAAGATGGTGAGAAATAAGATTTTCTGGTCTGATGAGACCAAGATAGAACTTTTTGGCCTTAATCCTAAGCGGTATGTGTGAAGAAAACCAGGCACTGCTCATCACCTGTCCAATACAGTCCCAACAGTGAAGCATGGTGGTGCCAGCATCATGCTGTGGGGGTGTTTTTCAGCTGCAGGGACAGGGCGACTGGTTGCAATCGAGGGAAAGATGAATGCGGCCAAGTACAGGGATATCCTGGATGAAAACCTTCTTCAGAGTGCTCAGGACCTCAGACTGGGCCGAAGGTTTACCTTCCAACAAGACAATGACCCTAAGCACACAGCTAAAATAACGAAGGAGTGGCTTCACAACAACCCTGTGACTATTCTTCAATGGCCCAGCCAGAGCCCTGACTTAAACCCAATTGAACATCTCTGGAGAGACCTAAAAATGGCTGTCCACCAACGTTTACCATCCAACCGGACAGAACTGGAGAGGATCTGCAAGGAGGAATGGCAGAGGATCCCCAAATCCAGGTGTGAAAAACTTGTTGCATATTTCCCAAAAAGACTCATGGCTGTATTAGATCAAAAAGGTGCTTCTACTAAATACTGAGCAAAGGGTCTGAATACTTAGGACCATGTGATATTTCAGTTTTTCTTTTTTAATAAATCTGCAAAAATGTCAACAATTCTGTCAATATGGGGTGCTGTGTGTACATTAATGAGGGAAAAAATTAACTAAAATGATTTTAGCAAATGGCTGCAATATAACAAAGAGTGAAAAATTTAAGGGGGTCTGAATACTTTCTGTCCCCACTGTACATGAACTGAAATTTTTTTTATGTAGGATGTAACCAAAATGCCTCCTAATCTCTATTAAGTTATTAGCAGCTACAGAAAGCAAGCTTGTGGAGGTTTTTTTTGCCTATAAGGGAGGTCCAAGTTACTAAATATGAGTTCACACATTTTTCCATTAATGGCCTTCATATTAAACCATTCATTTAATAAAGGTATGGGCCTTATTCACACGGGCACTAAAAACAGGGGTGTTAAAAAAACAACTACGCCAAGCCGCCCACCTTCTGTCCCAGTTCCGCAACCAGATGCCTCTCATGTTAGGAGGCTGCAGGCCCTACTATCTGAGCTAGCTATGGAGCAGCCTGGGGCATCCCCGAACACAGTTTCTCCTGCCTCCTCCCTTCAAGATGGTATCACTGCGATCCTAGCTGCCATTGAGAATAGCAAAACCTCCATGCTTGTGAGAATAGATCGTCTAACGGAAGAATGTAATCTCATAAAAAATAACCTGGATAAAATCAGAAGTTGGCTGACTGAATCAGAATCCAGAATATCCGCCACTGAGGACCTCACAGCAGCTCACACCAACACAATAGCTGACTTACAATGCACAATACAAATGCTAGTCACTAAATCAGATGACGCAGAAAACAGGGCGAGGCGCAACAATGTCCGTGTTCTAAGTTTCCCGGAAGGTGAAAAGGGCGATCAGCCAGCTGAGTTTGCGGAAGGTTTATTTAAGAACTTGCTAGGCTTCACTGATGTCTCCCCGACCTATGTCGTTGAGCGTACCCACCGTGTACCCACAGGTCGCGCTATCTCTGGAGCAAATCCCCGACCCTTCCTTGTTTGTTTTCTCAAATACAGGGATTGTGACAGGATTCTCTACGAGGCTCGTAGACACCCCACGCTTCCATATGGCAACTCCTCCAGCCTACTTTTTCCGGACTTTTTAGCTGAGCTGCAACATAAGTGGAAAACCTTTTAAAGAGGTTCGTAAGCGCAAACGTGAAAAGAACATTAAATACAGCCGCCTCCGGGTCCCACATAACGGCTCAGTTTGTTTCTTCAACTCCCCGGCCAACGCGGATGACTGGCTGAATACCCTGGGATGAGCAAGTTACACCAATTCAACATTACAAGTCGCTTTTAAGAGTTGCTCTGAGAATGGCATCTTCCTTTAAGATCTATTATTTTGGTTGTTCTGTATCCAGCTACTGGCCACAAGTTAGCTAATCCAGCTGACCTCCTTAATACTCATCCTGTTCCTGGCTGAATCCTTGTTACTCTCATAAAGATAATCCGAATATCCTTGTTACTGTAAGGTTTGCTCCCTGGGACTGCTACATTTGACCTTCGGCTCTACTGGACAAGCCTTTCTTCACTGAGTTTGTGGAAGTAAGCAGTCCTTATGATCCTAGTCATGTTATACACCCTTCTTTTTTTTTTGGTTTCTTCTTCACTGAAGCTACCTTGCTAGTTAAGTACTTAGTTTACACACCTAGCGCCTCAGGTTCTGCCTTTCTAAAGAGGCTTCACCAATGCCGCATTCCCGGACTTCTTCAAAGAAAACCGACGTTTTGTTAGTTACGGGTATCAAACTGACTGGCATAGTTGTTGGGGTTGCTGCTCGGTAGGGAGTTTACTATATTTACCATGTTCACTATTTTTGTGTTATTTGGTAAACAATTGCCTTGCTTAACATTTATCCTCATTTGCTGGAGTGCCCTCATCAAGGGGTTAATTCCCTAGGGGTGTGGCAACTCCCCTGGAGGGTGGGTCCCCTTTCCTTCCTTTGGGTTGGTTTCAGGGCCCCTCCTATACCTCTCTGTACCCTGTGCCCATTTTGCTATGCATATCTACTATAGTGTCCCCATGGAGTTGAAATTAGTTTCTTGGAAAATAAGGGGTCTTAATAATAAATTTAAAAGAGCCCTGATGTTTAAATTCCTTAAATCTCACAAACCACATATTCTCTTCTTACAGGAGACTCACCTCCTAAGGAATACAATTTTATCCCTCAAAAGAGCATGTGTGCAACAAGCATTTCATACCACCTATTCCAGTTATACCAGGGAGGTCACCATTCTTCTACATAAATCTCTTGCTTATAAGGTTATACACGTATGTTTAGACCCAGTAGGCAGATACAACATTTTAGTTCTGGAAATTGGTACTGTGAAATATGCATTTTTCAATGTTTAGATTCCCCGCCCTTTTCTCCTTGCATACTGTACACCATCCAAGAGAAATTGGCACCATTACAGCTCACTAGAGTTATTTGGGCTGAGGACTTTAATGCTGCCTTGCAGGCTGACTTGGACTCCTCCAATCCTCAGCGGGTGGCTCACACCTTTGACTTGACAGAGATCTGGAGATATAAATTCCCTCCAGACCATTTTTACTCTCGTTATTCCGCCTCACACAAATCTGGCTCGCACATTGATTTGGCGTTTGGCTCTAGACTTATGCTATCTACCATTCGGGGTGCTTCCTATCTGCTGGCTGGCATTGTGGACCATTCCCCGATGGAAATTACTGTGAAGGTAGGGGAGGGTAGATCCCTGGGTGTCTGGCACCTGGACTCTAAATGGGTTTATAATGAGAGGGTGCAGGAGCTGCTGCAGGACTAAGGTCCTCACTACTGGGAGGTAAATGAATCCACTGCATCCCCTCAGTTGGTGTGGGATGCCTTTAAAGCATTTACATGCCCCGATGTGTATCCCTAGGAAATATTTTAGGCAATTTGAATCTGTAGTGACCTCATTTTTTGAGGAGCTCAAAGGCCTAGGTTTCGACTGTAAATTTTGCAAAGGTCATGGACTGAGGGTGGTCTGGCATGTCCAAATTTATTTGCATATTATCTTGCCACTCTGCTTACTCAGGCCCACAACTGGTTGAAAGCTAATGAGACTAATGCTGCCGTTGTGCTTGAGGCTGCACAGCTCGGCTCTTACTAAGCACTATATAATATACTATATAGAGGTAGGTTAGCCTTGTTCCCACTCACTCAGTCTATGAGAGCTGTCATTAAGGCATGGCAACTTCAGCACCCAGTGCCCTCTAATACTTTTTTACCACATACACCACTATGGCATAATCCCTCCCTAAAGCATTCTTTCCTGATTCCTGACCCTATTGTGAGGCTTTTAAGGGGATAAAATATTTTGGCCAAATTTGTGAAGGGGGAGTGCTCCAGACATTCAACACCCTTAAAGTGAATTATGCCCTCCCCAATTCATATCTGTTCAGGTACCTTCACTTGCATCATGCCTTTCAGTTGCAATTTGGCAATCAGCCTATAAACATAACCTTGTCTAGAATTGAATCTATGTTACGTGAGGATAGTCTAGGTAAACCACTCTCTTCAATATATAAGTCTCTTCAACTCTCTGTTCATGATGGCCTCGACAAGTTATTGTTGCGCTGGCGCGAGGAGGTTCCAGAGTTAGATTTAGAAGACTGGGAAGATGTTTGGGACTACCCTATGCAAACCTTGGTCTCAGCCAGAGACAGACTAATACAATTTAAGATTCTTCATAGAGTTTATCTCACACCTGAAAGGTTACATACGATTTATCCCTCACACTCCTCACAATGCTGGCGCTGTACGGCTGACCTGCCACATTCCTGCATGTGTTTTGGAAGTATCCGGGCATAAAATTATTCTGGGCAGTGGTTTCCCGATGTATCTGCACAGTCACCACTATTGCTGTACCTATTGACATTTGCATTTTAGGTTTCGTTCATTTACTGGCTACCTCTAAATCTATGAGAACATTGATAGGCCTCTTATTGTTTTACGCACATAAGTCTATACTCCTTAAATCGAAATCTACCCAAGCCCCCACCTTAGATTATTGGAAGAATATTGTCAACAAATTGGTTCCATTGTATTTACATATGAATCTAGGGGATGGCAAAAAAATTCTCCAAGGTATGGGATATTTGCACAGAGTCCAGGGATACTGTCGGATCCTCGGCAACACCTTCATATGATGCTCTGTTTTGCTTCTGTTTATTATTTAGGTATGGCACTGTATACTGGGAGAGAACGACATGATATTTACTTTGCACAATCCAGATATCTTAAATTAAGTCACCTTAGGCCTTGGTTGCCAATCACCTTGTTTTTCTTTGCTTTTGTTTTTTTTAATTATTTTTTTATTTTAAATTATTTTTATTGTAAGAATATAAGGTGAAAAATACAAAATAAAGCCTACCGGGCATACCCAGGCTTGGAATTAAAAACAATTAAAAAAAAAAAAGTATAAAATACACAATACTGCTTAAGTACACAATATTACTGTTGTGTTTATAGTATATCTTACTTTGCCTTTATACTGTATAGTTGTCCAAACTAATATAATAAAAGAGCCTTGTTGAAAAAGCATGCTAAATCTTGAAAGGCTATTTTGTTACTGGGGATCAGAAGGACACAGTCACCACTTTTATGTTCTACGCTTTATAAAGCCGAGTCTTCTAATCAATGCTAGAAAAGTAGAACCACTTTGTTTTATCAGCCTGGAATCTTTACAAGGAGGGTCATATGTACTGTTTAGATCGGCCAACACAAAGCACTATAAATTGTATTTATATAACGCATTCATGCACAGTAATGCAGGGGCCATAAAATGACGGTAGCAGTTCCTGTTTTTCCCTCAATGCCCTAATGCAAATAGTCCACCTCATTAAACATGAATATATTATTCACACTACACATTATTTTGATGTATACTATAGACATCTCCTTACCACTACATCAACATTCGAGCCAACGATCGTGCAAAGTACATTACATATCTGTCTATTGCTGCACAGTGCATTTAAATGATTAGCATATCCATGCACAGCATTTGTGAGTGTGCTTTTCTGATTCATTTCCTAGAACAGCACCTTGTTGCGAGCTATAGCTATAACTCTTCACTCCAGATAAGAAATCAATTTATCGCCCAGGCCTTGTCAAACATTTTTTTCAGGGGCAATTTCATGTGAATTGAGGATAATTTGGAAGAAAAATGTCCCATTTATAATTTGTGCCTCATTTAGAGCTGCAGAGCCTGAGGAAGCAAAGAAAGCAGAGCTAACTCTAAACTACAGCTATAATTTACATTCTACAGGCGCTTCTAGAATGTTCAAGAGCTGTGCTCAGAGGAAAAAAGGAAAGCAATGGAGCAACCTCGTAAGAATCCCTTTGCTTTTTGTTAGCTTAT
Source organism: Aquarana catesbeiana (assembly GCF_042186555.1). Lineage (NCBI taxonomy): Eukaryota > Metazoa > Chordata > Amphibia > Anura > Ranidae > Aquarana > Aquarana catesbeiana. The sequence continues at coordinate 561,864,015 of NC_133325.1, forward strand.
TACCTCTGCCGGACGTATGAAGAAAGTTAGAAATAAATCATTATATATAACACTGCATTATATATGTATAGCTTATATTGAAATAAACATATGGTATAATAGGGGAAGCCAAGTGCAAAAAATTGATACGCATCTACAATACGTAACATTGAAAATATAAACAAAACCTATGTTTGCTAGAATTGCTTCACAAGGAAGCTAAGCGACAAGTAGCGATAAGTCAGGAGAACTGTTAGACCCCTTTCACACTGGGGCGCTTTGCAGGTGCTACAGCGCTAAAAATAGCACCTGCAAAGTGCCCTGAAAGAGCCTCTGCTGTGTCTTGAGTGTGAAAGCCCCGAGGTCTTTCACACTGGAGCGATGCGCTGGCAGGACGGTAAAAAAAGTCCTGCTTAGCAGCATCTTTGGAGCGGTGAAGGAGCGGTGTATACACCACTCCTTCACCGCTCCAGCCCATTCAAATCAATGGGGCAGTGCGGCTATACCGCCGGCAAAGCGCTGCTGCAGCAACACTTTGCGGTGGTTTTAACCCTTTCTTGGCCGCTAGCAGGGGGGTAAAACCGATAGCAGCCGAATGCCGCTGCTAAAACGACGGTAAAGCGTCGCTAAATATAGCACCGATTTACCGCCGACGCCACCCCTGCCCCAGTGTGAAAGGGACCTTAGTTTACAAATGTTTGGCTTGATAATTCACCTGCTGGTCTCCCTGGACTATAGAGAGTATCACAATTAGAATCCAGGCATTTGTGTTTCATGAATTCTATGATTCACTGCATATTTGACAGGTATGACTGTATGTATTTAGGCCAATCAGATATATTAGATATATGTCTTTCTTTTCTGGTTTAGCCCAACCTCTTGCATGGCTCTAAAAAAACAGTGTGTACCCAATCTACCTTAAGCATTCTCCAGCAATAAATCATGCTGAGATCATAACGCAATGGAGTAGTGCCCCCAAAAGATGTAGGATGCTAATGAGTAATCCACTTGCAGGCACAAATCTCATTTATCCAGTTTACTTCTCCATGGCATTAACCAGGCTCCTGTTCCAGCATGGTCCATCATGCAATTCTGGATTTAACTTCTCTTCAGGTATTCTACATTCGTTTTAGAGGTTTCCATAAATTTATATGCTTTATGTAGGACACTGGAATGGTGGCTCACAATAACTGCGGCATGGAGGTCATTAAAATGCTTAGACTGCTCTTGCTTCCTAGACATATGTGAAATTTTCTAGGTGCTGATGGGTTTTCAAAATTTTGACACATTTGGGTGCATAAAATATCCTACATTAAATTATCTTTACCTCATAATCTACATTATTCCTTGTACTATGTACTGTGATTATATTGTTATTCTGTTGGCATTACTTGTCACTAAATATGAATTAAAATAAGTAAAGAAACAAACATATGATTCACAAAACAACTGTAATATCTGTTCATAGAATAGTTATATTATATCATATGTTTTGAATAACTTTACAGGTGAAAGCTTTTTGCTCCCAGAATAATGAAAAATTCCTTTGCTCGATAACTAGGCCATGATCACTTCACCATAGGGAGTATGGCTACTGTGTTAGCTGGAGATTACTCATTCAAAGGAAATCAATGCTCATTTTGTAGGGGAAATGCCTCATTTATAATGGGTAGGCAATCCACACAACCAAAGCCCAAAGGGATTTATTAGAGAAAGCAATTTTTACCTTATGACAACAAATTAGTTTCTATGGACAATTAAGGAGTGCTTTGTCAATACAAGTTCTGTTGTTTTCAGGTAAACCTTCAATACTTACATTCTGATGGCAAAGTTGGTGGGAGATAGAAAATTATATGCATTTAAAAACATTTCTTAAAGGTGAAACAAATGGTTTGCTACAATACACTTCAGGTAAATAAGCTTGCCTGAGTCATTTATTTTTGTTGAAAAGTTATTGATTTAGGTTTCCTGACGATAAATATCACACCCAGCTACCGCTACTACACAGCAAAGCAACAGAAATTAAAGAGGTAATAAGCTGTGAAAAAGAATGGTCAAGCCCAGACCTAGAACAGACTTGCCAGTTTAATGCTCTGTTAAGTAGGTTTCACAAAAGAATTGTTAGAAAAAAATCACACCCTGCCAACATAATACATTTACAGCAAGGCTTTAACTGCAAGTGTCTGCAAAATGTGTATTACTGGGGCTTCTTTTGAAATAACATACTCAGATACTGCTGATCACATACATAAATTTCCAGTCCTAAAGAAGAGTTTATAATAAATAATTTATACATCAGTTGGTTGTAAAGTCCATTCAAGGCCTTATCCCATTCTTAGCTGTAATGAAGGGAGAATTCTGTTGCCCTCCCCCCCCCCCCCCTAAAAAAAATCAAAACAAGTTTTTTTTAGTTCAACCACTTGCCGACCGCGCTATATCAAAATGACGCTACAGCTTCATCAGTGTCCTGATTATCAGTGCAGCCCCAACATTTCCCATCAGTGCTGCATATTTGTGCCCATCAGTGATGACAATCAGTGCTCACCAGTACTGCAAATCAGTGCTGCCAATCAATGCCACCTATCAGTGCCCATGAGTGCCACCTATCAATGCTGTCAATCACTGCCCATCAGTGCCCATGAGTGCCACCTATCAGTGCCCAACAATGCTGCCTGTTAGTGGCCATCAGTGCTGTCTATTTGTGGCCAAAAGTGCAGCCTCATCAGTGCCCATCAGTGCCGCCTCATCAGTGCTGCCTTTTAGTGGCCATCAGTGCAGCTTCATAAGCGCACATCAGCAAAGGAGAAAAAGTACTTGTTTCTGTTATAAAATTTTGCAAAGTAAGAAAACATTTTTTTTATAAAAAACATTTTTGGTCTTTTTTCATTTGTTTAGCAAAAAGTTAAAAACTCAGTGGTGGTTGAATACTACCAAAAGAAAGCTCTATTTGTGTGAAAAAAAAGATAAAAATGGCATATGGCTACAGTGCTGTATGACCGCGCAATTGTCATTCAAATTGTGACAGCACTGAAAGCTGAAAATTGGCCTGGGCAGGAAGGGTGTAAAAGTGCCCAGCAGGCAAGTGGTTAATCAAATTATAAATAATTATATACATGCTTGCCCTCCTTCCAGTTTGGCACCTGCTATTTCTATATGTTGATTCCCTTATTCCCTTTTCCTTTTGATGGATTTAAAAAAACAAGGCATAAGGGGAAATGACCCAACGCAGAAATAAATAGTGGCAGATGTTCTAATCCTTCTCCACATAAAAAGTTCAGGTTGTGACTGAGCTTTAACCCTTTCACTGCTAGGTCCATACGTCTTACGGACCTACAACACTGTTTCTAGCTAGTCAGGCCCGGACCTCATTCCTCCCTTTGCTATAATATAAGCTCATGGTTACTTCAGTGTCCATAAACTTATATCAGAATTGTTCAGTAGACTCTGCTAAACAAACCTATAGCCATGATCAGCGGATTACAATCACCTGATCAGAGTTATTCACTTCAAATGCCCCCCCCCATGCCACTGCTTCCCTCTCTCCATCTCCCCTCGCTCCCCTTCCTCTAAAACGGCTCCCCCATCCATCGCTGCTGGATGGCGGCATTCCTTCCTTTCCCTCTCACCGCCTGTAGCTGCTGTTCAGCACTCAAGCTGGAGAGAGGAGGGTGGAGCAGTGCAGGGGTGGGTGAGGTTGGGGGGGCTTGATAAACATGTATTTACCAGCGCCCTCCCTGTACTACAATGGACACGGGCAACAATCACTACCGATTGTTCCTGTGTCCACTGATAACTGAGCATAGTAAACCGTGTTTACTATGTGTCAGTTTATGAATGAATAGGAGTGACTCATTCATTCATGTAATGTGCAGTTCAGGCTGCAGACAAAGGGACTGTCTTCAGTCCCTTTCTCTACCTCAAAAAAGAGATATTAGGGGTCTGTTTAGACCTCTGATATCTCATAAAAGAATACAAAATATAAAATATTATAATTGTAAAAAAAATTTAAAACATATTAAAATAAACATAGTAAGGCCCCTTTCACAGGGAGCAGACTCCATCAAGCAGATCTGCCGCCTCAGTGGGAAATGTGTTCGCTGATCCCCGCTTAGCAGGCGGATGACAGGTCCATGTCCGCTCCGCTAATGCAAAGTGGACACAGGCACAGCCCGCTGTTCTCTATGGGGCGGTCGGATGAACCGCCTGTCCATTTCCATCCAATTCTTATCCAATCCGATCTGCTAGACGGATGAGGATCGGATCCCCAGCCGTCAGTTTTCAGCGGACTGGATCAGATGCAGGCGGGTGTAAACGGACACATGTCCATTTACATCAGCCTCTCCATAGAGAACAATGGGTGGCCTGATCGGGCCCGCCTGTAAAATGGACAGACGGGCCCAATCGCTGTGCTCGTGTGAAAGGGGCTCTTGTTCACACAGGGCGTACACAGGCTAACCCCTGCAAGGTCGTGTTTACCTGTACAGGGATGCACAGATGTTTTATGCCACAGGTGAATGATGCTTTAGTAGCAATTTAGCAGGGATTTTGTAAGTTATGTTGTTTTTTTATGCACCAATAATGATTTTAGTGTATTTTTAGTGAAAATAGCAATTTGATAAACATTTGCACAATTATTTTGGGGCCCAAAAAATCAGTAGCACTTTTTTTATTCTACGGGATATGTGCTTTCAGAAAATGTATGGTTTAGGGGTTCTTTTCAAATTCTGAAAGCTGTAAGTGAAAAATAGTAACCTCTGGATTAAATTGTTTTTAATTACAGTTTTCACCATCTCACAAAAAGGTGCAATTTAAAATGTACATAATATTTGTTATTTATTTAATAAGCATTCGTTAACGTTAAAAAAAATTAAAAAATGGATCCTGCTCCTTTAAAGCATGTTGAATGAATAAATGAGTGACTTTTATAGCGCTACCTATGCGAACTGAATCGCCTCAGGGTGCTTTTTGCCGCCGGTGTCCATCTGCGGTATAGTGCGGTCCTTTACCCCATGGGGTCCGTGTGCAGTGTAATTTGGCGCTCTCTATCACCTGAAATATCTGGCTAATCCTGCCTGGCTATACCCTCCCCCCCTGTAAACTGACCACAGTAGATCATGGCTGCTGAGCCCCGACACCGTGGTCAATTTACGTGTCCGTCAGCTGCTGCTATCTGCAGCTCTCCTCTGTCTCCCTCTATCCTCCCTCCCCCCTCCCCTCCCTGCCCGTCAGCTCTGTGTCAGGGCCCACCGCCCCCTCCTGCTGCTGTAATAACTAAACGTAACTAAAAGTAAAAATCACGCAATTCCCTGGCTTTCATAATACTAAATGTCCTATATATGTGCCTTATTAACCACTTAAAGACAGAGCCTCTCTCTGAGATTTGGTGTTTAAAAGTTAAAAACTGTTTTTTTTGCTAGAAAATTACTTAGAACCCCCAAACATTATATATATTTTTTTCTAACACCCTAGAGAATAAAATGGCGGTTGTTGCAATACTTTCTGTCACGCCGTATTTGCGCAGCACTCTTACAAGCGCACTTTTTTTGGAAAAATTTTTTTTTTTTATATTGTGAAAGCTAATGTTACGCCGATTAAATTGATACCCAACATGTCACACTTCAAAATTGCGCCCGCTCGTGAAATGGCGACAAACCTTTACCCATAAAAATCTCCATAGGCAACGTTTAAAAAAATCTACAGGTTGCATGTTTTAAGTTACAGAGGAGGTCCAGGGCTAGAATTATTGCTAACGATCGCAGCGATACTTCACATATGTGGTTTGAACACCGTTTTCAGATGCTACTCACATATGCATTCGCTTCTCCACGCGAGCTCGGCAGGACGGGGCGCGTTTACATTTTTTTTTTTCTTATTTATTTTACCTTTTATTTTTACACTGTTCTTTAAAGGAAAAAAAAAATTGTGTCACTTTTATTCCTATTACAAGGAATGTAAACATCCCTTGTAATAGAAAAAAAGCATGACATGACCTCCTAAATATGAGATCTGTATTTTATTTTGTATGTATAATTGTATGTATTATAGCAGAAAGTAAAAAAAAAATTATTTTTTTCAAAGTTGTTGCTCTTTTTTTGTTTATAGCGCAAAAAATAAAAACCACAGTGGTGTTCAAATACCACCAGAAGAAAGCTCTATTTGTGGGAAAAAAAGGACGTCAATTTTGTTTGGATACAGCGTCGCACGTCCGCGCAATTGTTAGTTAAAGCGTCAAAGTGCCGTATCGCAAAAAATGGCCTGGTCAGGAAGTGGGTAAATCCTTCCGAGGTTGAAGTGGTAAAATAAGATATAGAATGGCTTTTTTTTAATAAGGCACATATAAAGGACAGTAGTATTATGAAAGCCAGGGGATTGCGTGATTTTTACTAAATGGGTTTACAACCACTTTAACTCAATACAGTTTTAACTTTTGTATTTAGTAGGAATTTTGTAAATTGTGCCATGCATGAATCCACCGATAATGATTTCAGGACAAATAGGAAAAGGTGTGACCTGACAAGCCCAGTAATGATAGGCCTCCATCCCTAATGTATTAATACAGAAAAAAAAGAAAAAGGGGAAATGGGACTTTGTATGAGGCGTGTAATTGCAAATGATGCAATAGCAAATTATATATATATATATATCTTTTTGACTACTAATATATTATTGTTGATTGATACAAATGTTTTTCTTAGGATTACGGTATGACCAATATGATTGTGATAATACATTTTACAAATTTCATATATACAGTGCCTTGAAAAAGCATTTATGCCCCTGAACTTGTCTTGTTACAACCAAAAACGTAAATGTATTGGGATTTTATTATGATAGACCAACACAAAGTGGCACATAATTGTAAAGTGGAAGGAAAATGATAAAAGGTTTTCCAATTTTTTTTTACAAATAAATATGTGAAAAGTGTGGCGTGCATTTGTATTCAGCCCCCCTGAGTCAATACTTTGTAGAACCACCTTTTGCTGCAATTACAGCTGCAAGTCTTTTTGGGGATGTCTCTACCAGCTTTGCACATCTAAAAAGTGCCCATTCTTCTTTGCAAAATATCTCAATCAGATTGGATGCATCTGTGAATAGCAATTTTCAAGTCTTGCCACAGATTCTCAATTGGATTTAGGTCTGGACTTTGACTGGGCCATTATAACACATGAATATGCTTTGATCTAAACCATTCCATTGTAGCTCTGGTTGTATGTTTAGGGTCGTTGTCCTGCTGGAAGGTGAACCTCTGCCCCAGTCTCAAGTCTTTTGCAGACTCTAACAAGTTTTCTTCTAAAATTACCCTGTATTTGGCTCCATCCATCTTCCCATCAACTCTGACCAGCTTCCCTGTCCCTGCTGAAGAAAAGCATCCCCACAACATGATATTGCCACCACCATGTTACACGGTGGGGATGGTGTGTTCAAGGTGATGTGCAGTGTTAGTTTTCCGCCACACATAGCGTTTTGCTTTTATGCCAAAAAGTTCAATTTTGGTCTGACCAGAGCACCTTCTTCCACATGTTTGTTGTGTCCCCCCCCAAAGGCTTTTCGCAAATTGCAAATGGGACTTCTTATGGCTTTTTTTCCACAATGGCTTTCTTCTTGCCACTCTTCCATAAAGCCCAGATTGGTGGAGTGCATGACTAATTAATTGTCCTGTGGACAAATTCTCCCACCTAAGCTGTGGCTCTCTATAGCTCCTCCAGAGTTACCATGGGCCTCTTGGCTGCTTCTCTGATGAATGCTCTCCTTGTCTGGCCTGTCAGCTTAGGTGGATGGCCATGTCTTGGTAGGTTTGCAGTTGTGCCATACTCTTTCCATTTTCCGATTGAAAATGACAAAATTTGGAAAATGTCAAGGGGTATGAATACTTTTTCAAGGTACTGTATATATATATATATATATATATATATATTTCACGTATCATCATTTGCAATGATACACCTCATATAAAGTCCCATTTCCCCTTTTCCTTTTTTCTGTATTAATAATGATTTTAGTGTATTTTTAACAAAAATACTGATTTGATAAACATTTGCGCGGTGCCTTTATAATCAGTAACACCTTCTTTTTATTCTCCTGGCCATGTGCTTTCAGAAAATGGTTTCTGGGAGTCTTTTACAAAATTTGAAAGCTGTAAGTGAAAATTGAAAACCTCCAGATTTTAAGAAATTTTTGCGCTATGTCCCATTTTCACCGTTTCTCAAAAAGGCACAATTTAAAATTTACAAATACCTGTTATTTATTAACTCAATACAGGTTTAGCTTTTATATTTAGTAGGAATTTAGAAATAATTATTTTAAATTTGCTGTTTTTGTATCTGCTAATAATGATTTTAGTGCATTTTTAGCAAAATTATTGTTTTGGTAAACATTTGTGCAAATATCGTGGGGCCTTAAAAATCAGTAGCATCTTTCCTTTATTCTACTAGTCCTATGCTTTCAGGAAATGTATAGTTTGGGGGGTCTTTTACAAACTCGGAAAGCTGTAAATGAGAACCTCCAGATTCTTAGAGAAATTTGGTTATTTATAGCTTTGGGTACGTTCAATTTTCACCATTTTGCAAAAAGGTGCAATTTAAAAATATTTGTTCTTTATTAACTCAATAGAGGTTAAACTTTTATATTTAGTAGGAATTTAGCAGGAATTTTGTAAAATTTGTTGTGTTTGTATCTACTAATAATGATTTTAGTGTATTTTTAGCGAAAATATTGTTTTGATAAACATTTGTGCAAATATCGTGGGGCGTTAAAATCAGTAGCACCTTCCTTTTATCCTACTGGTTCTATGTTTTCAGAAAATATATGGTTTGGGGGGTCCTTAACAAACTCTGAAAGCTGCAAGTGAAAAATTAAGACCTCTAGATTTTAGAGCAATTTGAATGTTTACATTTTTGCGTATGTTCAATTTTCACCATTTTGCAAAAAGGAGCAATTTAAAATGTACAAATATTTGTTGTTTATTAACTTAATACAGGTTAGCTTTTTTATTTAGTAGGAATTTTGTAAAATGTGCTTTTTTTTATCTGTTAAAGCGGTTTTCCATCCGTTTTTTTTTTTTTAAAGTCAGCAACTACAAATACTGTAGCTGCTGACTTTTAATAAGGGCACTTACCTGTCCAGCGAGCCCGCAATGTCGGCCCCCCGAGGCTGATCCTTCCATCGGATCGGGTGCTGGGGCCACCATAGCAACTAAGGGAAACCGGAAGGGGAGCTTTACAGCTTCACTGCCTGTTTCCTACTGCGCATGCACGGGTCATGCGGCACTTTGTGAATGGCCCCGTCGTTTTCTGGGACACACACAGGTCCCAGAAGACAACGGGGGAGCTCATCGAAGATGAGGAAGTGACGGAACAGCTCTGTGGACTAGGAAGAGGCAGATTAGGAAGACTGCCTATCTTACTTACTTTCTGTTAAGTAAAAAACAATATTTATTTTCTATGTTTTTTAATTTATTTCAAAGAAAATTTTGTTTTGGTAAACAATTTTGTGCCCTAAAAATCAGTAGCACCTTATTTTTATTCTACTGGTCATGTGCTTTCAGAAAATATATGAAAGCTTTGAAAGCTGTAAGGGAAAAATAAAAAAGCAATGAAAAAAATTGAAAAAATTGTCTGGCCAGCTACGTTTAAAATTGGAGTGCAGGGCCTGGCAGTGAAAAAGCTAATCATAACTATCAATGCTACATATTTAGTTCTAACTTTACAGTAATCTTTGGGAAAATACTTGTTTACAATGATAAGATAAAAGGAAATACCTTTTCATATGGGATTTGAAGAAGATCCAGCATAACCTTATGAGCATCCATATTTTTTAATAACCTTTGTTGCTTCTTACGGACTTGCTCTCCAACACCACACATTTTATTCAATTTTTCCAAGATCTAACGGGAAGAACATTATAAAAAAATATTTTATAGGGATCAGCAGTATTGAATTATAACATAATCTATCATGTTTGCATGTCCTTATGATGATACACTCGACTAAACTAATATCTTTACATACTTGGATTAAACTGACTGTGAAAAGTGTTTCTATGCATATACTGTATACTAATCGATTTGTATAGAGCAAAACAAATTATGATGTATATCTTTTGAAGCAGTCAAGAAACTCTGCCACATCAGCTTTGACAAAACATATGACAAACTCTTACCTCCTTAACAATCTGATAATTCTCACTGCTCTTCTCTGTAGCTGGTTTTCCAGTGCTCCCCTGATCCCCTTCATGCTGTTAAAAAGAAAGCAAATCAATCTTGTTGATTTTATTGATATGTTAATGTTTTCCCCATATGCTGGTAACAAAAAAAAAAAACACCTAATGGTTTCTTAGGGACTCCAGTGCTGAAATCTGTTCCCAGGTCTGCTCACCTGATGTGGCAGGCATAAAGGATCCCCAATCTATGTTTGGATTTGTAAATGATTTCATAATACAGAGAATGCAACAGGAAAAGTTGGAACACCCCAATTGCATTATGACATCTGAAACTTCAAGGTGGCCAGAAATGAAGCTGGGAAACTACGAAAGACAGATCTTGCCAATAGGAATTCACAGGATAAATAAGAAGCCAGTAGGTGTTTCTGCCAATCACATTCCATTTCTAAGTCAAACACCACTTATGCCGCGTACACACGGTCGGACTTTTCGTCTACAAAAGTCCAACGGACGCTGACGGACTAAAGCTGGCTGGTAATCCGATCGTGTGTGGGCTTCTCCGGACTTTCAACGGACTTTTTCAGCCTCAAATCCGACGGACTTTAGATTTGAAACATGCTTCAAATCTTTCCGATGGACTCGAGTCCGGTCGAAAAATCCGCTCGTCTGTATGCTAGTCCGACGGACAAAAACCCACGCTAGGGCAGCTATTGGCTACTGGCTACCAACTTCCTTATTTTAGTCCGGTGTACGTCATCACGTAAGAATTCGACGGACTTTTGTGTGATCGTGTGTAGGCAAGTCTGTTCGTTAGAAAGTCCGCCGCAAGTCCGTCGAAAGTCCGTCGAAAGTCTGTCGGACAGGCTGTCGGACTTTTGTAGCTGAAAAGTCCGACCGTGTGTACGCCCCATTACGTGTGGACTGAGCTTTGAAATCTTCTACACTATAAAAATTTGTTTACGTAATCATCTTAAAAAAATATTAAACTTTTCAGCTACAGTATAGGCGTACATATTTTGCAGCTTCTTCAGAACTCATACAATAACCAAGATGAACAATAGGCACATCCAATGTTGCAACAGACTTATGAAATTGAGAAACTATGATCTGCATCTTACCAGACTCTGTAATTTATAATGGGTGCAGCAGTGACCACAGCAGAGTAGAGCTGCTTGTGATAGGAGTGCCTTCCTAAAAGAATATTATGGCTTCTGTAGGATAAAATTGTAAATGTGATTATCGTAGTTTAAGTGTATCACCTCTTTTTTCTCCTTTTTGTTACTATCTGATGAACCACTACTTCCTGATTTTTCTTTCTTGTCAACCCAGAGTTCAGATTTTTCTACCATGGTCCTCAGTCTGTCAAGCTCAGACTTGATCACTTTGTAATTATCAACATCTTGGGCTGAGATCAGCAGCTGAACCTGAAAGATTGAAAGCATACACAAAGGAAACTTACATAAAGCTGTATTAAACACAAAAGCAAACATTTATTATATTGCAGCTTATAATATAATAATATAATATATTATAATATATAATATAATATATAATATAATATATTATAATTCTTAGATGTGATGGCTGTATTAGTTTCCTTTTTAGGCTTACTTCTATTTTATCTGGTGATCCAGCCAATAAGTCTGTTGTTTCTCAACAGAAAATCTCTCTTGCAGTTACAGGGATGAGATAAACCATTTACCACTGACAGGGGTGCTTACAATGACCAGCTTTTATTTATTTTTGTAAAACCTTTATCCCAAAAGGAAAAATAACTGTTTGCTGCAACTGATTTTAAAGTAGTATCTGGAGTTCAGCTTCAGTTTCTTACTGTATTTAAATCTGCTAGTACTGTAATGGATGTGATTAAGGGGATCATGAAATGTCTATTCCAATGTATATATGAGTACATGTTTTATATGCCTGACATAACAGCTTCTATGCTTATAAGCCTTAAGACATATTCAGATATTTTGCAAAGCTCACCCTTCCCTTGCTTAGGAACTGGACTGCAACAGTTAACAGAAGTTTGCGCCTGCTTCCGAGAATACATTCAAAATATAACAACATAACACCAACGGTTTAAAAAAAAAGCAAGAACATGGCCACTTCATCATGGACGTCCCAGCTAAAGGCCAAAACTTTGTCACATACTTTGTCCTAATGTATTTATATATTTGTAGCTTTTTTGTGGTTTGCATGCGATAGTCTTATTGACATATCTTAATCTTTAACAAAATTATATAAAAGTCTGGAAAAGAGGAAATAAAACAGAAAGTAATTTGACTCTGAACAAAGTCTCAGTGTGAGTTGCTTGAAGCATGCATGCTTTATATTCAACAATCTGATCAGGGGTAGATATAATAATATTGGACTTTTGTTCTGATCCAAAACATCTGGCGCCCAACGTGGGGCTGTTTGGGTTCTGATTTGTGAGGGAGCCAATTGAGAAAAGGCCAGGACAAACCAACACGGGGACAGGAAGGAGACTAATCACCTCTGAAAACGGTAAGACACTTTTGATATCTTGTCTACTGTTTATCCTGTACCCCCCGTGATTGGCTAATCTCTGTCTGTATCGTCTCTCCACGGTCAGCAAAGAAAAGAGACAGGTATATATCTTGCCCATAGCCTATTGAACCTGTACTAATTATATCTGCCACCTGCTTTGTTCTGTTCTGTTTTGTTGATTGATCTTGTGTTTTGTGGCAGCTGTTGACAATGAGGGATTGATTACATAGTCACGGATGAAATTACTTGACGCGGTTAAACTCCTCCTGGGGAATAAATAATTGTGCAGTAAAGCACAGGTGCGGTGAAGCACTGGAAAACCAGGAGGGAGTGTCAGGAATACCCCCAGCGGTGGCGTGGGGATCCCGTGAGATCTGAACAATCCTGTATTTCTCTACGGTTGTCACACATCTTGTTGTTGGTTGTTGGTCACATCTTGTTGTTTGTGGTAATGTCATGTGCTAAGTTTGTTTATGGTCTGCTGTTTGGGATACATGAAGAGGGCTGGGGGTTGATTGAAGTGGTAGAGCCAGGATATAGGGCTGAGTCTCTTGGTTATAAACCCCTATTCCCGGAGACCACACACGTATTGGTGTTCAGATAAAATGTATATTATCCAGTCAAATTTGCTTGCGGCAAATCACTGGAAATCATAGAGGCTCAGGCTAGAATAACAGGACATGCAGCCAAAAGGTGCCCCTTACAACCTCAACAACCAGAAGGGCTTGCAGAGGTAGAAAAGGACAGAGTTGGGACATGTAAAAGCTTTGAGCTGGGATTTGTAAATGAAAGTTGAAGTGGTGCATTATTGAATACTAACTGCTGTACTCCTTATTTGTCTGTTAAATGTCTTGTTGAGATTAATAAGTGATCACATATTACTCGGCTTCTCTACCTGTGGCCACCTCGGGGGTGGACAGGGCTGTGACTGGTCTACGTTTTGGGAAGGCACATGCAAGGAGCCTTGCTTGGCAGCTGAACACTGTAGACGTTCTTCTCTCTTTCTCTCACCCTCTCTCTCTCTCTCTCTCTCTCTCTCTCTCTGTCTTGTCCTCGTTAACTTGAGACTGTGATATAGTCTGAACCGTACCAGGTGACGGATAGATAAATTGTCAGACCCTTGAGTCCAGGACAGCCTTGTGACCCGTCTGAAATCCTGAGCAGACACATAAATATCCCAGTCATCAAGCCAGAACGCAAGGTAGCGTTATATATTGGAAAGTGGTCCGAAAGAGGACAGGTGGCAGTCAGAAGATTGTGGGACCCCTTGAGTCCAAGACAGCTTCATAAAACCGCCATAAAAACCCTGTGCCTGGATGCATAAACTCTCCAATAGCTAACGAAACAATGGGGCAAAAGTTAGTGAGGCCCAAAGAGGGCAGTTTGGCTTGTGACTTGGTATTAGAAGGGCAAGGAGAGGGTGCTGTCAAAAAGGGAAAGAAATTGGCAAAAGTGTGTGGGGTTGATATGCGTTTGGGCGGAAGGCTACAGGTAGATGAATGGCATACTATTTTGAAACATAAAAAAGGTCTGTTGTCAGATCACGGCTGCTACGAGCAGCAGACTCTTGGTTCAAAGTTGCAAAAGCTATTCATGAGGAAGGGTGGACAGAGCAGGAAACGAATCAAGATGGTTGTATTGTATATGTGTAAAAGAAACCAGAAAAGAGGAAGCTAAGCAGTCAGCCACCACCCTATAATGGCGTCTGGTCCCCAGGAAGTAGACACTGCCCTTCGTCTAACGCCCCTCTGTTCCAAGTGACACCTCCCTCTACCGCCCCTCTGTTCCAAATGACACCTCCCCCTACCGCCCCTCTGTTCCAAGTGGCACCTCCCCCTACGGCCCCTCTGTTCCAAGTGACACCTCTCCCTACCGCCCCTCTGTTCCAAGTGACAGAGGAGCCTCTGACACCTCCCCCGCCGTGCTTAATAGTAGACAAGGCACACTTGTCTTTGTACGGCTCGGGTGGTTGCTGCCACACACGCCTGACCCAATCTGTACCACCTGCACCACCACCCACACCGGAACCTACCCACATGTATCCGGTGATAGACCAATCCTCAGGATCATATTACAAGGCCCAACCTACCCCATTAATGACAATTGTATATTCTGGGAAAGACTCGGACAGCTCCCAGGGGGAAAACCCAGGCACTCAAGCCTCAAGAGGTTCCCCCTTGGTCCTCCTGCCCCAACAGACCCGGGACTAGGGACTCAGACTCAGCCCGACCTAATGCTAATGGACCAAGGGACCCAACCTCAGCCCCAACCCGGTCCCTCCTCTCACAGTCCCGACCAGAGTCACGCCGGCCCTGTCAGGATGCTCCAAGCTGACAGACATGCTGGAATAGGTACAATCCCAAAACAACAGACTGTTACATTTCAAGGCACACCCCACATTGGATCCATTCCCCTGTATGACTCATCAGCTGGAGGGGCAATGGATTCCTTTGCGCTACTGTCCAACAACCCACTTGACCACCTATTTGGTGACACACATTTACAGTCCCTCTTACGCCCCTCGCAACCCAATACACAAATCCAGCAGCCACCCCCCCAGTGCTCTTCCTAAACCCCTCCTTAAATTGACTCCCCCTGGACCCTCACACCACCAAAAACAACGTTCCCAATACAACCCCTTCATTTCACCACTGAGAGGAATGCCTACGGCACAAGGGGCCCAGAACTCCCCAGAACAATTCGCCAAGGCAATGGCCCTCATTCTGGACACCTGGATGAAGTTACACCCAGACATTGTACTCCCTCAGTATGTAGATGACCTCCTGCTTTGTGCAGATACCCTTGGTGATGCCTCAATCTTCTCTGAAAGCCTCCTCCGCTAAATGGCTGAGCAGGGATGCCAGGCCTCGAAGCAAAAGGTCCAGTAATGCAGAGAGAAGGTGATTTTCCTAGGCACTGCATCTCCCAAGGCACCCAACATCTCACTGAAGAAAGAGTTGCTGCAATCAAGGCCATCCCTTTGTCTCAAGGTCAAAAGCCCCTTCACGCCTTTCTGGGATTAATCTCCTGCTGCCGTTATTGGATCCCAGGAGCCTCCCTCTTGATGCAACCTCTCTATGATGCCCTGAAATCTGACCCTTTCCTGCTTTCTCCAGAAGCTGTGGACAATTTTGAAACTCTGAAGGAGATCCTCTCAACAGCCCCTGCTTTGGGCCTCCCAGACTATGAAAAGACTTTCAAACTGTTTGTCTCACAGAGACAAGGACATGCCACAAGAGTTCTGGCTCAGGCCCATGGCAACAGACTCAGACCCATTGGGTATTACTCCTGTCAACTGGACTCAGTGTCCAGGGGGGACTCTCCTGCCTCAGAGCTGTCTTTGCAGCCCAAGCCCTTTTAGACAAGACTGCTGACCTCGTATTGGGCCATCCTTTGATCCTCCTTGCCCCTCATGACATAACTGCCATACTAAACCAAGTACAGCCCAAACACCTGTCCTCGCAGAGGCACCTCAGACTCCAGTGTGCCTTGCTTCTCCCCGATAACATCACCATCCTCTGATGTGATACCCTTAACCCATCCACTCTGCTTCCTCTTCTCGAGGGGGAACCTCTTTGGAGAATGATCCTCACCTCACCGCTCATGACTGCTTCGAAGTGATGAAGATGGAGACATCACACCTACCGACAGTCAGTGAAACAGCCCTTGAGAATCCTGACTTGACAATTTTTGTGGATGGTTCCAAGTATGCAGACAGCACTGGACGGTACCACACAGGATTCATAGTCACCACTGAAGATACAATTCTTCAGGCTTCAGCATTGCCATCCTCCATGTTTGCCCAGGAAGCAGAACTCCAGGCCCTAACTATGGCATGCAAATTGGCAGAAGACTCAAGATATGCCCTTGGTGTGGCCTGCGATTTTGGGATCATCTGGAAAACCAGAGGATTCCGGACAGTAGTAGGAACACCTGTAAAACACAGTGCAGCTATCAAGGACTTGATGGATGCCCTACTCCTCCCAAGCACAAGTGGCTATACTTAAGGTAAAGGTGCACGGCAAGCTGGTTTCCCGAGAAGCACAAGGCAACCACCTGGCAGATACCACTGCGAAACAAGCTACAGATGGGACGTGAGAAGTGGTCAGCAGAGCGAATGCACCTATCCTGGATGACCCAATAGACACCCCTGAGGAGACTGTACAAACCACCATGATTCTACAAAACCCTCCTGTAAACAGGACTCACCTCAAGGAGCAACAGGAGGCAGCTGACAAAGAAGAAAAAGAAGTGTGGATCAAAAAAGGAGCCACAGAAGTTGAAAGAATCATGGAATTAAACAAGCCATGATGAATGTTTCCTGCAGTGGTACAGTGGGCCCACGGTGCCTCTCATCTGTCAAAAACCTTGATGAACACCCTGATCAACAAATACTACTTGGCTCCGGGGATCACTCCATTCACCAACAACTTCTGCAAGTCATGCACCATCTGTGCTAAGTGCAATCCTGGAAGAACAGAGAAGGTACCTTTGAAGCATCTAGCAAAAGCCAAGTACCCCTTCCAAAGGGTACAGATCGACTACATCCAAATGCCGAAGAGTGGCCCATATGAATATGTATTGATTGTCATTGACATGTTCTCCGCATGGCCAGAAGGCTATCCCGTTAGCAACATGACGGCAAAGACCACGGCTAAAAGACTTTTAATGGAAATAGTGTGCAGATATGGTGTCCCAGAGGTCATATAGAGCAATCAGGGGCCGGATTTCATGGCCTCAGTGACCAAGGAAATATGGGCAGCTTTAGGGGTCACACTAGCTTTCCATACCCCATACCATCCTCAAAGCAGTGGGAAGGTGGAAAGATTGAATGGCACAATAACATCTGGAATGCTAAAAATGTCTCAGGAAACACGAATGAGTTGGCCAGACAGCCTACCCATTGCCTTATTCAGTGTTAGGTACACTCCACATACCCCATACCATCCTCAAAGCAGTGGGAAGGTGGAAAGATTGAATGGCACAATAACATCTGGAATGCTAAAAATGTCTCAGGAAACACGAATGAGTTGGCCAGACAGCCTACCCATTGCCTTATTCAGTGTTAGGTACACTCCAAGGGGAAACCATGGTCTGTCACCCTATGAGATATTGTTTAGTTTAGCCCCCAGACTGGGTTGTTACTTCCCACAGCAATTGCAGCTCCAATCTGATGTATTGACTGATTATGTGACTGCTTTATCTCGAGAATTAACCCGTATCCATTCGCAAGTGTTTTCTTCCATTCCAGATCCTGAGCTAGATACAGGAACACACAAGCTGGTTCCCGATGATTGGGTCCTGGTAAAGAAGTTTGTGAGAAAGCACACTCTTGAACCCAGATATGTTGGTCCTTTCCAGGTTCTCCTAACAACTGCCACATCAGTCAAGGTGGCCGAAAAGAACATGTGGATACACGCCTCCCACTGCAAGAAAGTCCCTGTACCTGAGGAAGAGGCAGAGGGGACCAAATGATTCTGTATATCCTTTTCATAGTAATCACTGCTCAGGCACAAGAGGTAGCCATCAAACAAAAAGATGGTATAACCCAATTCTGGTATAACTTATCCAATACACATGTTGCCACTTTTATATCCTCTTATGAACAGATAATTCCAGGTACTATGTACAAGACCCGGTCCTGGGATGAAGCAGTAAGACCCATGACTGTGTATGTATGCGTTACTGATTTCTATTGGGGTAACAACTGTGATTCCTGGGGAGCAGTGGGTTGGAACACTGGGGGTACAAACCTGAAAACACCCAAAATAGAAAGGACAAAAATGGGAAGTAACTCTTAGATAGAATGACAATCAACAAGCACACAGATCAGTATTACACCAAAGAGTTTAAGTTGATCATTGAGAATTCTAGCCCAGGAGACAGTGGGACCTATGTTCTGGGCCTGTGGTGGGGGAGTGGGTATCTCAGTTATAGAAAACCTTTCCAACTGAAAGATATGTTCAATAACCCAGAGTGGGGAGTTCCCCAATCCACATCTAGCTCAAACCCTCTGAGGCCCCATATGCAGACATTAAAGGACATGGTGGCCATAGCAGACCCTACCTTTGCGGATACTATGGCTGCAGAAACCGGGTTCTCAGATGTCAACTTGTGGCTTGACTGGATGAGGTACAGTGCAAGGAAACACAATAAGACCAATTGCTATGTGTGTGGGGGGGCTAGACCACATTTAGGAATGGTACCCCTAAACATATCCCCCAAACATGAGACATGCTTTCTCAGCCTGTTTACCAACACAACCACTAACCACTCCCTGTGTGAACATTGGAAGACGGAATATCCCATAGTCACCAAGACCCCCAAGCCAGGAGAAGGTATCACCATATATCCTGGCAATTACACATGCTATGGACGGTATCAGGGAGTGGGGAAATCTCTTGAGAATTTCACTAAGTGTTACTGTGGGTCTTATAGTGAGGTGTCTGCAGATCTGGTGCAAAATCAAGTCCAGTCTTTGGGAGACATGTACTGGATCTGCGGAACCATGAAAATTAGAACCAGATTAACAGGATAGTGGACAAGAGAATGTGCACTGGCCAAGGCCATAATGCCTCTACATATTTTCTCAGAGAATCCAAAGCCAGATACAAACAACACACTCCGACCTAACAGGAGGCGTAGGAGTGCCCCAGCAGGAAGCTTCGACCCTCATGTATACATAGATGCCATAGGGGTCCCTAGAGGGGTCCCAGATGAGTTCAAAGCAAGAGACCAAGTAGCAGCAGGATTTGAGTCCCTGATCCCCATCATCACTGTAAACAAGAATGTAGACTGGATAAATGACATCTACTACAACCAACAATGGATTGTTGATTACACCAGACATGCACTCCGAGGTTTAGCCGAACAACTAGAACCTGCTTCACATATGACCTTCCAAAACCTTATGGCCTTAGATATGGTCCTAGCTGATAAGGGGGGTACGTGTAAGATGTTACCTGAAATAAGTACATGCTGTACTTACATCCCAGATAACACAGGCCCAAATGGTAAAGTGACTTTAGCCATCCAGAAACTTGAGGATTTTGTCCAAAGAATTAAAGAAGAATTCAGGGCTCTCCAACCCCTGGGTTCAGTACTAAACCTGGATCAAGGGAGGATGGCAGGGAATTTTAACACAGATTGGAATAGCCATTCTGATAATTCTAGTGACCCTAGCCGTTATGGTCTGCTGTGTTCTTCCCTGCTTTAAGAAGTGTGTAGAAAAAGCCGTTGACCAATCTACTCCCATGTTTGTGAACCAGGAAATACCAGATGATGAAGATTATGTAAGACTTGATGATGCTTATGTGTTACGCTCCGTTACAGTTACTTTCCCCTGAGATGCAACACCATAGGATTACAGGGACAGACAGCACCCGATTGCCCCTCTCTAAGCTGTATTGAGGGGGGTAGTGAATTAGTCACTGCTCTTCTCTATATACAGCCCAAAAGAGTTGCAGAAGAGAATGGGCCAGGGGAGTAGGACTTTTACTATGAGGGACAGATTAAAATAATTGAAATAGACAGTTTCAAGGGGGGTCTGTAATGGATGTGATTAAGGGAATCATGAAATGTCGATTCCAATGTGTATATGAGTACATGTTTTATATGCCTGATATATCAGCTTCTATGCTTATAAGCCTTAAGACATATTCAGATATTTTGCAAAGCTCACCCTTCTCTTGCTTAGGAACTGGACTGCAACAGTTAACAGAAGTTTGCGCCTGCTTCCGAGAATACATTCAAAATATAACAACATAACACCAATGGTTTAAAAATGAAGCAAGAACATGGCCACTTCCTCATGGATGTCCCAGCTAAAGGCCAAAACTTTGTCACATACTTTGTCCTAAAGTATTTATATATTTGTGGCTGTTTTGTGGTTTGCATGCGCTAGTCTTATTGATGTATCTTAATCTTTAACAAAATTGTATAAAAGTTTGGAAAAGAGGAAATAAAACAGAAAGTAATTTGACTCTGAACTAAGTCTCAGTGTGAGTTACTTGAAGCATGCATGCTTTATATTCAACAATCTGATCTGGGGTAGATATAATATCTGACTTTTTTGTTCTGATCCAAAACAGTACATCTAGCACTCCCTTGCCCCCAAAGTGACAATGCTGCTATCAAAATCTGCCCCCTGTGCTCCTTCATCCAGAATGGGGTGAATGTAATACAGGAAGTGTGTCACTGGCCAGATCACCAGGGCAAAACAGATGTGGTGGCTGTATTATTATTTTTTTTAACCTCTAATGATTAGTAAGCTGCAATATACTATATTTTTGGTTTTGGGCTCAATATCACTTAAAACTGAACATTTGCAGTGATGTATAAAATCCAATATGCAATTGGCTTGATCAGTATAACCATGTTGTGTAGTATATAAACAGTGCTCTCAACACACTAATAGTAATCCTGTGCCATAAAACAAACACATAACATGCAGAAGATAAAGGCAATAACCTGTACATATAACATATTCTTATGCAAAGTGTCTGTCCTGGGGTTACTGGTAGAGGAAAGCACCATTTGTGGGATGAACACTGAAAGTTATATGAAGAAGCAAGCTCGCTTTAAGATAAATTGCATTTATTGGTGTTGGATGACACCTTATATTTGTCCTAAGATGTGATAAACATTGCCATTGAGTTATATTAATGTATGTTATTTACTGTTTTATTCACATACTGTTTTTTTGACATTGAAATGTTTGTTTGTTTTATGACACATGATTAATGTTGTGGGGGGATCAATGCTTATATACTGTTCAACACATTTATTACCTGATCATTTATGCTAAGGCTAGGCTTAGATTGCACTTTAGCAGACGCACAGGGGTACCATTGATTGTTAATACCAGCTCCACGCATTGGCAACCATGGCACTTTTTCTCATGCACTGAACTGCATGGTGCCGCAGCATCGTGCAGCTTGGTGCAGCACTATTAAAAAAAAGGGGTTGGAGACTTCTTTCCCCTTGTTTCTTCAGGTAGGGCAGCCTGATGAAATGAATGGACTGCCTATGCGCAGAACGCATGTTACAATAATGTGAACCTAGCTCTGAAAAAAATTTACTTTATCACATGGGATATATGCATTTGTAAATATTAACTACCACTGTGTTTAAATACTATTTAATAAACTGGCTTAGGGGATTAAAATTAGGCTGTAATACAGGAGTTTAGAACTAAGGATAGATTTATTGCAACTGGTTTGATTTCCAAAGTTCAGGCCATCATATACCAAAACTTTTGACTTCTGGTCACTGTGCATTTCATTACTAAAACAACTTTCATGGTTATATAAATGACTGCTGCATTACACAACTTTTTTTCAAACAGATCAAAGTTTCTACTTCCAACATACTTCCAGAGGTACCTGTTTAAATGTATGTAGCACTTCTTGTCTTTGGCTAAAATGTTTAAAAAGAAGTTGTAGAGATCCAGAGATGAGGGCGGGGTAGTCATTCATTGTCAGCTGTATGAGGACACGCAGAAACATCCTACCACCCTCATCATCAACCTCCAGCATAGTATTCTTCCTGCAGGGAAGAATCAAATTATTGGTCCATCAATCCTAACAAACAACTTGCGGTTTATAATAATAATATCTAGAAATGTGAATGTCAGCAGTTCAGAACTGAAACAGTTGACTCTTCATTTATTTTTGCTGTGCAGCTGATGACAGGCTACAGTATTATTTTCTCTGCCTACTTAGACCAGAAAAGGGCTGCACAAACTGCTGGAAGTGTCCTTTAATGTAATTATTAGAATATGTGCTGTGTATGGGCAGTATAACTTTTCATGACCAAACACATTCACTTTGGATAAATTCATATTATTCAGTCATGTGCAAGTTAAATCCTTGTTTTTTTTTCATTTCCCTTACATATTCAAAGTGAACACAGTTTCATCTTACAGTTTGTAGAGTCAAAGAGAAGTGCATCACTTCAATCCTCCAAGTGCTCTCATCATATGCTGAAATCAGGTGCTATTTAGGAATTTGTCACTCCTCCACACAAAGCTTAGTATAATCCAAATGTAAAGTTGCACTCCAATGATATCTTCACAAAACTTTAATCAGCCAAAATTAAACACATGCCCCTACCCCCAGGAACACCTTTCATATGTTTCATAGATGAATTATAGAGCCCATTGGGTAAAACATGTCAAGAGGGGTGGTCCTGGGGCCGGGACCATATGCTAAAGCTGAATAAAGTTTTGCCTGTGAAGACATCATAGGTGTGCGGCTTTTCCCTTGGATTATACCAACCCGCTTCACCTCAGTTATTAAGCCAAGTGAACTTGCACATAGCAAAATTAAATACTTTTAGTAAATCAACCCCAATGTACAGGTGTTGGACAATAACATGGAATCACGACATGATTTGCAGGTGTGAAAGTAACAACTTTTTTCGCATTGAAAGCGGAAGTGATGTATCATTATTTTGCTTCCGCTTTGTGATGAGACATCTAGCTAACAGGTGAGAAGCCTTGCTTTCGTCATTGCGCTGCTAGTAATATGGAGTCATGTCAGAGATTTACCGAGTTTCAAAGAGGGCAAATTGTTGGTGCCCACTTAGCTGGTGTCTCTGTGATTGAAATTGATCATTTATTTGCGGTGTTGCTAGGAACAGT
The DNA here is from genome assembly GCF_042186555.1 of Aquarana catesbeiana. Classification (NCBI taxonomy): domain Eukaryota; kingdom Metazoa; phylum Chordata; class Amphibia; order Anura; family Ranidae; genus Aquarana; species Aquarana catesbeiana. The sequence goes on from NC_133325.1 coordinate 561,887,305, forward strand.
ATCAAAGGTTATGCTGACTGTGACGGACTCTGGACAACCCGGTATCTTCACTAAGAAGCTGCTTTCCAAACTCTGGAACACGAGGCCAGTGAATATAGCTATAGGCATATATAGGCAACACCAGTTTTTGGAGCAAACCAGAAGAACTGCTTTATTAGAGAACAACACTGAATTTATACAGAAAACTAAAAGATAAGAGATACTCCCATTACCACAGACAATGTCCTCAGACAGTAGAGCTAATCCTATTATCATAGACAATGGCCACCTCAGACAGTCCGGCTCCCCAAAGGAATACATTATACATAGGTAGCAAAAAGTCAATTAATGACCAGCTCATTCTGGATAACTTGAAAACACATTCAGACACAGAGATCTCTGGGCAATTTTTCTCCTGTAGCCCCAAGTCAGTGACAACAGCATACACAGTTTCTGGGAACATTTCGTCTGATAAGCATGAGTGTGGTCGACATGAACAACTGATCGAAAGAGACAAAAGGACATTGCGCAGGATTGTGACTCAGATTTTTGTATAAAGAGTGGTATCACATTCCATTTTCCACCATGCAAGACTTATATGTTTTCCCAGGAGAATTCAGGCTGTCTTGGATGCCAAATGCAGTCCAACACCATATTACGTAACAATTTAGTTCTTTTACCATACTTGTTTCCATTATTTTGTCCAACCCCTGTATGCAACAGCAGTGCTTATGCAATAACCTGCACCATTTATTGACCCCAATTGAGCAGACATATTTACTTACCCCACTCCAAACATAGCTTCTGCTTGTTCTGAAATACGCTCTAGATTTAAGGTGGCATCTGTACAACCAAGAAAGAATTATGGAATGTTCAAGATTTATTAGGAATTAAATATACAATTACCTGTATATAATTTACCAATGTTACAGTAACATCTTCATATTTTGTCCATCTACTGACAGCAAACTGGTAATGACAGTGCAGTATAGACTGTTACAATGTACTTTTGGATGTTATAATTATATAACGTATATCAACTATGTTAACTAAAGTGTTGAATTCTATAGTACGTACCACATGCAGAAATAGTGATCACCCTTCTGATAAATGACTTTTCCCTAAAAAAAATGGCAAGCTACAAACTTTGTTTGTTCCTTGTGCTCATCGGAATTCACATGCTAAATGCATCACTTTAAATTTTATCATACAACCCTAATTCCAAAAAAGTTGGGACACTGTAAAATCAGAATCTATGATTTGCAAATCCCATAAACCCTTTTTTTTATTCACAATAGAAAGTAGCAACCATATCAAATGTTTAAACTAAGAAAATATACCATTTTAAGAAACAAAGGTCATTTTGAAATTGATGGGAGCAACACGTCTTAAAAAAGTTAGGGCAAGGCCCTGTTTAGCAACCCCTCTTCTTTTAGCAGCACTCTGTAAACATCTGGGAACAGAGGAGACCAGTTGCTGGATTTTTTTGGAGAGTTGTCCCATTCTTGCCAGATATAGGATTCTAACTGCTCAACAGTCCTGGGTTTTCTTTGTTGTATTTTTCATTTCAGGGTGTACCAAATATTTTCAACTGGTGAAATGTCTGGACAGCAGACAGGCCAGTTAAGTGCCTTGAAAAAGTATTTATACCCCTTGAAGTTTTCCAAATTTTGTCATGATACAACCAAAAATGTAAATGTATTTTACTGGAATTTTATGTGATAGATTAACACAAAGTGGCACATAATTGTGACGTGGAAGAAAAATAATACATGGTTTTCTAGTAGTTATTATTAAATTAGTAAATAGAGTCCACCTGTGTGAATGCAGGGTCCTGGGTTTTGTAAAAATGTAATGTCTTTACAATATTACGTTGCAGAACATAAATCTGAAATTGTTTGACAATTTTAAAATGCAGCTTTTCAGAGATTGGCGAACCTCTGCCCAAGTATACTTCTGAGACACTTACTCTAATATAAGATGCTCTTTTTTATACTCAATCGTGCTACCTACCTATTGCCAAATATCCTAATCAGTTGAAAAATGTTCTTCCAGCTCTCCTTAGGCCAGTCATGCATGGATCAAAATTTAGCTGGTTCAGCAGGCACTGGCCAAATTTTGATCTATGTATGGGCTATCTGGTTGGGTTTTTCCCAACAGATCAATGCCAGCAACAGTGATCATTGTATTCCTTCCCCCTGGGTACCAAAATGTAAAAAAAACACATAGGGAGAATTCAGTAAAGCAATTGCAACACTATTCTGGCAGTATGGTTACTTTAAAATGTTCTGCGGCAAATTCATTAAAGTACTACAACGTTTTCATTAACAAACTGGCTGCAACAAATAAAAAAAATGCCTTTGATTCATAGATAATGAAACTGAACTTCATTAAGACTAACTCAAAGTTGGCATACAGACAGACCAGAGTAAGGGGGGGAAGGTACAGTGGGGAAAATAATTATTTGATCCCCTGCAGATTTTGTGAGTTTGCCCACTTACAAATGAAGGGTCTATCATTTTTATCATAGGTGTATTTAAATGATAGAGACAGAGGGGTTGATTTACTAAAGGCAGATAGATTGTGCACTTTGCAAATGCAGTTGCTCCGAGATTTAGTAAATGAGCTAAAGCTTCACTTTGCAATGAGTACCCAATCACGTGCAAGGAAAATTAAAAAAACAGCATTTTTGCTGGCACAAGATTGGTTGATGGAAGTCACCAGAGCTCCTTTCATTTACTAAGCTCTGGAGCGACTGCTCTTGCAGAGCGCAACTGCACTTTGCAAAGTATACAGTCTATTTGCCTTTAGTAATTCAACCCCAGAATATCAACTGGAAATTTAAAAAAAAAATACATGATACAAATGTTGTAAATTGAGTTACAGTTCAGTGAGTAAAATAAGTATTTGATCCCCAAGCAAAACATTACTTAGTACTTGGTAGAGAAACCCTTGTTGGCAAGCACAAAGGTAAGACATTTCTTGTATTTGGTTACCAGGTTTGAACACATCTCAGGAGGGATTTTGGGCCACTCTTCTTTACAGATCTTCTTTAAATCCTTAAGTTTTCTTGTCTGTCGCTTAGTAGTTCGAAGTTTCAGCTCCCTCCATAAATGTTTTATAGGATTAAGGTCTGGATACTGGCTAGGCCACTACATGACCTTAATGTGCTTGTTTTTAAGCCCACTCCTTTGTTGCCTTGGCGGTATGTTTTGGGTCATTGTCATACTAGAAGACCCATTCATTATCCACCTTCAGTGTTCTGGTTGAGGGAAGAGGGTTCCCATCCGAAATTTTACAATATGTGGCCCTGTCCATTGGCCCCTCAATGTGGAAAAGTCGTCCAGTACCTTTAGCAGAGAAACAGCCCCAATGCATTATGTTTCAACCTCCGTGCTTGACTATAGGGATGGTGTTCTTAAGGTCATAGTCAGTATTTTTCTTCCTCCAAACACGGTGAGTCAAGTTAATGCCAGAGAGCTTAATTTTGGTCTCATCTGACCACAACACTTTCTCCCAATCCTTCTCTGAATCATTTAGATGTTCATTGGCAAACTTCAGACGGGCCTGTATATGTGCCTTCTTGAGGAGGGGGACCTTGCAGACGCTGCAGAATTTCAATCCATGGCAGCATATTGTGTTACCAGTGGTTTGCTTGGTGACTGTGGTCCCAACTGCCTTGAGATCATTCACATAAACAAGGAAGAGAGGCACCTCTAAGTGTAGGAGTTGAAACCACTTTAATAGGAACATACAAATGGTAACATTTGTGGAGAATTAACCACTTGACCACTGGGCACTTAAACCCCCTTAATAACCAGACAAATTTTCAGCTTTCAGTGCTCTCACATTTTGAATGACAATTACTCAGTCATGCAACACTGTACCTATATGAAATTTTTGTCTTTTTTTTAATACAAATAGAGCTTTCTTTTGTTGGTATTTAATCACTGCTGGGTTCTTATTTTTTGCGCTATGAAAGAAAAAAGACCAAAAATTCTGTAAAAAATGCATTTTCTTTGTTTCTGTTATAAAATTTTGCAAATTGGCTGAGTATGGCTGGGTATTGATGGGTATGGCAGAGTATGGCTGGGTATCGCTGGGTATGGCAGAGTATGGCTGGGTATTGCAGAGTATGGCTGGGTTTTACTGAGTATTGCAGAGTATGGCTGGGTATGGCAGAGTATGGCTGGGTATGGTAGATTATTGCGGGGTATTGCACAGTATTGTGGGGTATTGCGGGGTATTGCAGAGTATTGCGGGGTATTGCAGAGCATTGCAGAGTATTGCAGGGTATTGCAGAGTATTGCACGGTATTGCAGAGTATTGCACGGTATTGCAGAGTATTGCGGGGTATTGCAGAGTATTGCGGGGTATTGCAGGGTACTGCAGGGTATTGCAGAGTATTGCGGGGTATTGCAGAGTATTGCGGGGTATTGCAGGGTATTGCAGAGTATTGCAGAGTATTGCGGGGTATTGCAGAGTATTGCAGGGTATTGCAGAGTATTGCAGAGTAGTGCAGGGTATTGCTGAGCATGGAGGGATGGCTGAGCATGGATGGATGGATCCATGGATGTGACAGCAATTATCACAGAGCACCGCTGTGGGCACTACACATCCAGCCCACAGAGCTGCTGCCATCCGATCCCTCCCTCTCTCCACTCACGCTGTACCGATCAGTACACAGAGGGGAGGGAGGAACCGGTGTTGTGACACGACTCCGGTTTGTTTACATGTGATCGCTCCGTCATTTGACCCTGCGGTCACGGATGTTCTCGGGTGCACGCCCCAGGGGCCGTGCGAGAGCAGGATTCTGTGAGGACGTCACTGTACGCCCTCCCAGAGTTATCCAACCGCCCTGCACCCGTCATTTGGCTATGGGCCGGTTGGTAACTCGTTAAAAAGGCACATCTGTAGGTACAAGCATCCCAGGAGTAGGAATAGATGAACGAGTCAATTTTCCTCCCTTCCGCCTCTCTAGTTTCAGCAACAGAGCACTGCAATCCCCGCTGGTCACCGTAGGGTGAAAACAAATGGCCGGGAAGTGTGGAGAAGCCAAACTGAGGCTTGATGCGCAGATTGCTAGGCGGCGAGGAGGGATGACATCAAAAGAGTGTGACGCATTTCCGAGCAAGCACGCGGTGTGCGTATTGCAGCAGCCGTGCTCCTTTTTCAAGCATAGTAACTGGGATAGATGGCTGACCATATAAAGCGCAGCAGGGGGGGGGGCAAAACAATATGATAGGACACAGTTTATATAAATGAAGATACTGAAGACTAAGTAGTGGGGCAATGACCATAGGGACTAAAAATACTATACACAATAAAATAAATTACATTAGATCTTCCAAAGAGAGAATATATACAAAACGAATAAGTATTGAGCATGCAGCAGTGGGAAAAATCTTTGATTAATACTAAAAGAGGTCTATGCATATAAAAGTCTGATTAATCATCAATAGTCAAAGATAGTATTGGTTGGCAGCTATAATGTGTAGAATCCAATAAAAAAGCTACCAAATAAACTGAGCTAGATATAATAATATAAGTGTGGCCCTATAAAAAACAATATAAAAGAAATATGCATGTATGCAAACATGTATATATTCTACACACATACATACAGTTGTGCTCATAAGTTTATATACCCTGGCAGAATTTATGATTTTTTGTCCATTTTTCAGAGAATATGAATGATAACACAAAAACTTTTCTTTCACTCATGGTTAGTGTTTGGCTGAAGCCATTTATTATCAATCAACTGTGTTTACTCTTTTTAAATCATAATGACAACAGAAACTAGTAAAATTACCCTGATCAAAAGTTTACATACTCCAGTTCTTAATACCGTGTATTGCCCCTTTAAAATCAATGACAGCTTGAAGTCTTTTGTGGTATTTGTGGATGAGGCTCTTTATCTTCTCAGATGGTAAAGCTGCCCATTCCTCTTGGCCAAAAGCCTCCAGTTCCTGTAAATTCTTGGGCTGTCTTGCATGAACTGCATGTTTGAGATCTCCCCAGAGTGGCTCAATGATATTGAGGTCAGGAGACTGAGATGGCCGCTCCAGAACCGTCACTTTATTCGACTGTAGCCAATGACAGGTCGACTTGGCCTTGTGTTTTGGATCATCGTCATGTTGGAATGTCCAAGTACGTCCAATGCGCAGCTTCCTGGCTGATGAATGCAAATGTTCCTCCAATATTTTTTGATAACATGCTACATTCATCTTGCCATCAATTTTGACCAAATTTCCTGTGCCTTTGTAGCTTACACATTCCCAAAACATCAGCGATCCACTTCCGTGCTTCACAGTAGGAATGGAGTACCTTTCATCATAGGCCTTGTTGACTCCTCTCCAAATGTAGCATTCATGGTTGTGGCCAAAAAGCTCAATTTTGGTCTCATCACTCCAAATTACTTTGTGTCAGGTTTGAGGCTTGTCTCTGTGCTGTTTGGCGTATTGTAAGTGGGATACTTTGTGGCATTTGCGTAGCAATGGCTTTCTTCTGGCGACTCGACTATGCAGCCCATCTTTCTTCAAGTGCCTCCTTATTTCTTTTTCTTTTTTATTGTGCATCTTGAAACAGTCACACTACATGTTTTCAGAGAGTCCTGTATTTCATCTGAAGTTATTTGTGGGGTTTTCTTTGCAGCCACAACTGCCAGGAAAATTGTTCAGGATGCAATTTTAGTTGGTCTACCTAACAGTGGTTTGGTTTCAACAGAACCCCTCATTTTCCACTTCTTGATTAGAGTTTCAATACTGCTTATTGACATTCTCAATTCCTTTTTTTATTTTTATATATCCCTTTCCTGTTTTATACAGTTTAACTACCTTTTCCCGCAGATCTTTTGACAATTCTTTTGCTTTCCCCATGACTCAGAATCCAGAAATGTCAGTGCAGCACTGAATGAAAGATGCAAGGGTCTGTCAGGAGTCCAGAAACTCATTGACCTTTTATACACCCACACTAATTACAAGCAAACAGATTACAGGTGAGGATGGTTACCTTTAATAGCCATTCAACCCCCTTTGTATCAACTTGTGTGCATGTTATCAGGCCAAAATCACCAGAGTATGTAAACGTTTGATCAAGGTCATTTGGGTAGTTTCTGTTGCCATTATGATTTAATATGATTAAACACAGTTGATTAATAATACATGGCTTCAGCCAAACACTAACCGTGAGTGAAAGAAATGTTTTGTGTTATTCATGTTCTCTGAAAAATGGCCAAGAAATAATGAATTCTGCCAGGGTATGTAAACTTATGAGCACAACTGTATATCATATATGGCTTGTAAGATAAACAATTCTGATCATTACATATCTAACATGGAATAAGTATTTGTAAGGTAAGGGATAGGGAGAAGATGAAAAAATCAAGGAGAAAAAAGGAAAGGGACATAAGAAAAGGAAAAAAAGAGAGTGTGATAGAGAGACATCACTATGTAATCCCTAGATTGGAAAATGCTAATTATTGTAGAAAATTAAAAAAAACATATACATAAAATGTCAAAAATGTGGATATTGTAGTTTACCTAATGAACATAATTGGTAGAGACATCTCCCATCAACAGTAAAACTGAAGTGCTGGGTAGATGGTTGGCTTATGAAGATGGGAGGATCTTCTGAATGATGAACATAGATTCCAGATCACATAACTACTATATACTACATTATAGATACTCACATAAACGTGAACCCTGCCACCCCCCAAAAAAAGAAAAAGACTCCTGGGAAAAAAAATGATAAAAACTATTTAAGTTAGAAATGGGATGGGGCAAGGAAAGATGAAAAAACACATAGTACAAATTGAACTGGAATAGGAAGCCTAGAAAACGGTAGCAATTTCAATTCCCTCCTGGCGAAAGGGCATCAAGGTTATAAATCCAGAAGGTTTCTCTGGCACATACTTTTTTGAAACATTCAGCCTCAGGAAGACATCTGGGCATCTGTTCGATGACCCACTGTGGATTGTTGGTGAAACTCAGCAAAATGTTGTGGGACACTATGCTGAGCTTTTCCCTCTTCTATGAGTCTTCTATGTTGGCCAAAATGCAGCAGATGGTGCGGCCCACATAGATCAATCCACAGGGGCAAGTGAGCCCATAGACAACAAAATCTGAGGAGCAGTTGTAGAAATTGTCCAACTGGTAGGTTTTTCCCTTAGAGCAAAAGGATTTTTTACCATGCTGGACAAACTTACATGTTTTACAAAGATATTTTCGGCACTGATACATACCTACAAGGGGTATCAGAACCGATGAGCTAGGTCTGGTGTCACTGAGTTTAAGTTTGCTTGGGGCAATCTTATTTATAAGATTGCAAGCTTTACGGTAAGTGACTCTGGGATTTTCCGGGAGGATGGTTTTGAGGTGGGGGTCTTGTTGCAATATGTTCCAATGATTAGCAAGGATTCTTTGCTTTTTTTTATATTGAAAATGGAATATAGTAACGAATCTGGTGGAATGGTTACCAAATGAAGCTGTTCCATATAAACCTCATCTCATATGTAGGTTTGTCGCAGCCAACATAACTGCCCTTTTGGGATATTTTGAATCCACTTCGGGTAATGGCAGCTATTGTGATGTAAAATGGAGTTGCCCGCAGTGGACTTGGTGTAGTTTTTGGCATACCATATCTCACAAACGTGAGTACACCCCTCACATTTTTGTAAATATTTTATTATATGTTTATATGTGACAACACTGAAGAAATTACACTTTGCTACAATGTAAAGTAGTGAGTGTACAGCTTGCATAACAGTGTAAATTTGCTGTCCCCTCAAAATAACTCAACACACAGCCGTTAATGTCTAAACCGCTGGCAACAAAAGTGAGTAGACCCCTAAGTGAAAATGTCCAAATTGTGCCCAAAGTGTCAATATTTTGTCTGGCCACCATTATTTTCCAGCACTGCCTTAACCCTCTTGGCCATGGAATTCACCAGAGCTTCTCAGGTTGCCACTGGAGTCCTCTTCCACTCCTCCATGATGACATCACAGAGCTGGTGGATATTAGAGACCTTGCGCTCCTTCACCTTCCATTTGAGGATGCCCCACAGATACTCAATAGGGTTTAGGTCTAAAGACATGCTTGGCCAGTCCATTACCTTTACCTTCAGCTTCTTTAGCAAGGCAGTGGTCATCTTGGAGGTGTGTTTGGGGTTGTTATCATGTTGGAGTACTGCCCTGCGGCCCAGTCTCCGAAAGGAGGGGATCATGCTCTGCTTCAGTATGTCACAGTACATGTTGGCATTCATGGTTCCCTCAATAAACTGTAGCTCCCCAGTGCCGGCAGCACTCATGCAGCCCCAGACCATGACACTCCCACCACCATGCTTGACTGTAGGCAAGACACACTTGTCTTTGTACTACTCACCTGGTTGCCACCACACACGCTTGACACAATCTGAACCAAATAAGTTTATCTTGGTCTTATCAGACCACAGGACATGGTTCCAGTTATCCATATCCTTAGTCTGCTTGTCTTCAGAAAACTGTTTGCAGGCTTTCTTGTGCATCATCTTTAGAAGACGCTTCTTTCTGGGACGACAGCCACGCAGACCAATTTAATGCAGTGTGCGGTATATGGTCTGAGCACTGACAGGCTGACCCCCCACCCTTTCAACCTCTGCAGCAATGCTGGCAGCACTCATACATCTATTTCCCAAAGACAACCTCTGGATATGACGCTAAGCACGTGCACTCAACTTCTTTGGTCGATCATGGTGAGGCCTGTTCTGAGTGGAACCTGTCCTGTTAAACCACTGCATGGTCTTGGCCACCGTGCTGCAGCTCAGTTTCAGGGTCTTGGCAATCTTCTTTTAGCCTAGGCCATTTTTATGTAGAGCAACAATTCTTTTTTTCATATCCTCAGAGAGTTCTTTGCCATGAGGTGCCATGTTGAACTTCCAGTGACCAGTACGAGAGAGTGAGAGCGATAACACCAAATTTAACACACCTGCTCCCCATTCACACCTGAGACCTTGTAACACTAACGAGTCACATGACACCGGGGAGGGAAAATGGCTAATTGGGTCCAATTTGGACATTTTCACTTAGGGGTGTACTCACTTTTGTTGCCAGCGGTTTAGACATTAATGGCTGTGCATTGAGTTATTTTGAGGGGACAGCAAATTTACACTGTTATATAAGCTTTACACTGTAGCAAAGTGTCATTTCTTCAGTGTTGTCACATGAAAACATATAATAGAATATTTACAAAACTGTGAGGGGTGTACTCACTTTTGTGAGATACTGTAGATAGTATCTTCTAAATGACCCAATTCTAGATCCAGAAAAACCAAAGTGTTGGGGTCTGTAACATATGTGAATGACAAACCGTAAGGGTTATTGTTGCAATGGTTGACGAATGAGGTGATGAGATCGACAGATCCATCCCAAATGATAATTATATTGTCAATGTATCTTCAGAAGAAGATAATGTGGACAGAAAATGGGTTCTGTTGCCAAATATAATTGGTTTCCCTGTAACCCATGGCAGGTTAGCATAGGAAGGTGTGAAATTGGCCCCATGGCAGTGTCCTGCAGCTGCAAATAGAAATCACCATCAAAATTAAAGTAAATATGGGTTAGGCAAAAATGGGTAGCTTCCAAAATGAAAGCTGCCTGTCTGGGGTTAAAAAATGGATCTTTTGCCAGGAAAAATTCCAGAGCTAGCAAACCAAAACTATGGGGCGTGGAGGTATATAAAGAATTTACATCTAGGGAAATCCACACATAGGTGGATTCCCATTTACATGGAGATAAAAGTTCCAAGAGGTGTGTACCGTCTCTGATGTTCGATTGTAGCTGGTGGACCAGTGGCTGTAAATACTGATCTATATATTGACTGAATCCCGTGGTCACACTGTCCATCGCAGCCACTTTAGGTCTACCTGGGGGGGATTGTTGGTCTTTATGGTATATGGGGTATTGTCAGAGAGAAGCCTGTTGGCTTCTGCTACATAATCAACTCTGTTTTGTAAAACTATCCCTCCTCTTTTATCAGCAGATTTGATGATGGTGTCTATAGCTAGCATCAGAGATTCTAAGTCTTTAATTTCTAAAGGAGAGCGGTTGTGGTTATTAGGGGTGGTGGTGGAAGACGACCGACACAGTTTTTGGAAGCCGGCATATACAACCCTATTGAAGCTCTCTAGGTAGGGGTCTTTAGAATGAGCAGGATAAAAAAATGATTTTTTGCTTTAGAGAGGAGTGGACTATAGGAGGAGAGGTAGCTAGATGTTGTGTAAATAAGTTGAGTGAGCCATCCTCTATAGAAAGTAAATCCAGTGTATCCATAACTTCAGTATCAAAGTCAAAAAGGCTAGAAGATGGGATGGGTGAATCAGGATCTGTGGGATACGTGTTTGGGAAAGATTTGTCTTTAGCTTGTTTGATATGAAATTTGGATCAGCTTGCTCTTTCTTTCTGTGTGTCTTTGGTATATGTCAGCTCAAGCAAATCTTCCACCTTTAACCACTTCAATACCAGGCACTTAGACACCTTCCCGCCCAGCCCAATTTTCACCTTTCAGCGCTGTTGCAATTTGAATGACAATTGCGCGATCATGCTACACTGTACCCAAACAAATTTTTTATCATTTTGTTCCCACAAATAGAGCTTTCTTTTGGTGGTATTTGATCACCTCTGCGGTTTTTATTTTTTGCGCAACAAATAAAAAAAGACTGAAAATTTCGAAAAAAAACAAGTTTTTCTTTGTTTCTGTTAAATTTTTTTGTAAATAAGTATGCTTTCTCCTTCAATAATGGGCACCGATATGGCTGCACTGATGGGCACTGATACGGCGGCACTGATGGGCACCGATGAGGTGGCACCAATGAGGTGGCACTGATGAGGTGGCACTAACGGGCAGTGATGATGGGCACTGATAGGCGGCACTGATGGGCACTGATAGGTGGCACTGATGGGCACTGATAGGTGGCACTGGTATGCGGCACTGATGGGCACTCATAGGTGGCACCGATGGGCACACATAGGCGGCACTGATGGGCACTCGTAGGTGGCATTGACTGGTATATATGGGTGGCACTGATGGGTACTTATGTGTGGCACTGATGTGTGGCACTGATGGGCACAGATGGGCACAGATGGGCACTGACAGGTGGCACCGATGGGCAATGACAGTTGGCACAGATGGGCAATGACAGGTGGCACTGAAAAAAGCATTGCTAGGCAGATCTGGGCATTGCTGGGCAGATCATGGATATAATAGTGCCAATCAGTGCCCATTTGTGGGCACTGATTGGCACAGATTGGGCACATGTGGATGGCCATGGGGTACATACCTGGCCATCCATGTTGCCCCTTCCCTGGTGGTCCTAGTGGCATCCCTGGTAGTCCAGTGGGGTGATCTGAGGGGGGGCTGCGCTGATAAACAATCAGCGCAGACCCCCCCTGCCAGGAGAGCCGCCGATCGGCTCTCCTCTACTTGCGTCTGTCAGACGCGAGTGAGGAAGAGCCGATCAACGGCTCTTCCTATTGACAGCGTGATCAGCCGTGATTGGACACGGCTGATCACATGGTAAAGAGCCTCCGTCGGAGGCTTTTTACCAAGATCAGTGTAGCGGTGTGTCAGACTGACACACCGCTCCACCGATCGCCGCGATGCGCGCCCCCGGGGGCGCGCTGCGGCATGTTATCCTGCTGGACGTCATATGACGTCCAGTCAGGATAACACAACCACTTCCCGGACGTCAATCCGCTATAGGGCGGGCGGGAAGTGGTTAAATGAAATTGGGATCAGCTTGCTCTTTCTGTGTATGTGTCTTTGGTATGTGTCAGCTTAACCACATGTTCCACTTTTAAATGAAATTGGGATCAGATTGCTCTTTCTGTGTTTGTGTCAGCTCAACCACATCTTCCACCTTTAAATGAAATTGGGATCAGCTTGCTCTTTCTGTTTATGTGTCTTTGGTATGTTTGGCTTCTCTATCTGTTGTCCTGTGTGCATAACCATGATGTTGTATTTTGTTACTCTGGACTATCTTACCTAAGTTTTATGTGTTGATCTTATCTTGGCCTCTTGCTATTCTGACTTTAGAAGCGAAAGGTCCACTTTTATTGTTAGGCATCCTTATATTCACTCATGATTAATTAACAAACTTCCATCCCACCCTTATAACAGTATAAATTTGAGCACCCTTTAAGGGGTCAGCACATTGCTGGGGGAGCACATTGCAGGGGCTTCTATCCTTAACCTGCCTGATGGCATTCCCGAGTGTGGCTCAGAGTTAAATTTCAGCACCATTAGCGGTAACCCCGAGCCACACTCGGGATTACATCTTAGGATCCTGGTGCGGTATACTTACCTTGTCCCCAGGATCCTGCAATTTCTCCCCGCGCTGTCTGCGGGCTCCGTCCTCTGCCCGAAGCCTCTCCGTGCCAGGCTCCATTCTCTGCGAGCGTTGCGACGCACAGGGGCGGAGCCTGGCGGCAAATTCAAAAAATGTCAAAATCATAACACATACAGTACTGAAATCTTACAGATAACAGTACTGTATGAAATAATTTCACTTCCCTTTTGTCCCCAGTGCTTTGGCCCATGCCCTGCATGCAGTTTTATATTATATATACTGTTCTTTCTGCCTGGAAACTTGAGATTGTCCATAGCAACCAAAAACTGTCCCTTTACGTCAAAAGTGGCTTTAGACCAGCTAGAAAACAGCAATAAAAAATTATAACACTTGCAGAATTAAGCGATAGTGAGTCGTGGGGAAATGTTTTATTATTTTTTTTTAATTATTTATATTTATTTATTATATTATAATTTATGATTTTGTGTTTCAAACTTCATCATACCCAAGATATCTACTAGACTCTTGGTGGACAGATATACTGTATTTATTGGCATATAACACTCACTTTTTCACCATGAAAATTGAGTGCAAATAGTGTGTGCGTGTTATATGCCAATACTTCAATTTTAGCTGCCTCGGAGGGTACAGGGAGGGGGGCGGGACGAGTGCCATCAGATTAAATATTGTGAGAATCTCCTGCTTACTTGGCGGCCTCTGTAATAGGAAGCTGCTGCATTGAAGGTAATGGTGAGGCTGCTGCATTGATGGCAATGGTGAGGTTGCTGCATTGATGACAACGGTGAGGCTGCTGCATTGATGGCAGTGGTGAGGCTGCTGCATTGAGGCACTTGTGAGGCTGCAGATGGGCATTAATCAGGCTGCATTGATGGCAATGGTGAGGCTGCAGATGGGCACTGACCCTTATGTTGCTTAAATATTAAATCCTTATTACATTTTAATTTTTTCCTGAAACTTCCCTCTTAAAATTAATGTGCGTGTTATACACCTGTGCGTGTTATACGCCGATAAATACGGGTAAGTGTGTTACTGCTAAGAATTACAGACCTACAATATAAAACGCCAAATTTCTATGCAAAATAATTGCACCGCTTTGAGATGCAAAAATCTGAAATAATCATACCGCCAGGGAGGTTAAGGCTTCTTTCTCTAAGTGATTCTTTCTACAAGTAATATGCACTTCAATCTCTGCACTTCAGGGATTGCACAAAGCAAACATGCATAGTGATTCTTTCTACAAGTAATATGCACTTAAATCTCTGCACTTCAGGGATTGCACAAAGCAAACATACATAGCAAACTGCACTGGAAAGCGCCTAACAGACTGCAGGTGACCCTGTCTCTCTATTAAGCTCTCCTTCCACTCTGTAACATGCGCTCTCTACCACTCCTTCTGACACTTGTGTCCTCTCTCCTCAAACCCTCTTACCTTCACCCCTCTTCTCCACCCCCCTGCTTATACATATGACCCTGCCTTCTGTCCTTTCCCTATTACTGCTCCTACCAACTCTTGCTCATTCTACATCCATAACACTGATAAAACCCCCAGTACTCTGAGTCCTGCCCCAACCTAGCCACTTTCATCTACAACAGCTCACTGTCTTCCTCCCTAGACATGCTTGTCCCCCTCAATACATGCAGAATTAGGTCCCGACTGCTACAACCCTGGCAAACATACGAAACCAGAAGTCTCAGAAAACGTAGCCGCACTCTTGAGTGTCTGTGGCATATGACTAAGTTCCAGGAAGACTTCACACAATATAAATCTGCCCTCCTAAAATACTATTCCTGCCTCCACACTGCCAAACAGACCTACTTTATCACACTCATTAACACCTTCTCATCCAATTCATGTCAACTCTTCTCTACTTTCAATACTCTACTCTGTTCTCCACTGCCTCCACCCTCTAACTCACTCACTGCCCAGGAGATCGCCAATCACTTCAAAAATAAGATTGATACAATTCATGAGGAAATCTCCAACACGCAGAAACCTCTCCCATGCAACGCCCCATGTCCACAGATACAATCATTACTTCCCTCATTTAACCCTGCTAGTATTAATGAGGTTGCTAAACTTTTATCTAGCACTCATCTAACCACCTGCCCCCTGGATCCTGCTCCCTCGCAAATGTTACGTTCACCCTCTAGCTCATATTTTAGAGAGTCAGTCACCCCCATACTTAAAAAGCCCTCACTGGACCCCACCAATCTTAATAATATAAGTCCCATCTCCTTACTCGCCTTCTACTCCAAACTTCTTGAAAGACTGGTCTACAACTGACTGAGCGACCATCTTACCATGAACAAACTTCTTGATCCCCTTCAGTCCGGATTTCGCCTTCAACACTCCACTTAAATTGCTCTCCTTAAACTCTCAAATGACCTACTAACGGCTAAAACCAGTGGACACTATTCTGTACTACTTCTCCTGGATCTCTCTGCTGCCTTTGACACAGTGGACCACCCGTCCTCCTCAATAAACTCCACTCCTTTGGTCCCTGTGACTGTACTCCTCGCTGATTCTCATCCTACCTATCCCACCGCTCCTTCAGTGTCACTTACAACTCTACTTGCTCCTCTCCTCTTCCTTTCTCCATTGGGGCCCCTCCAAAGTTCTGTTCTTAGACCTCTCCTTTTCTCAATCTATACCACCTCCCTGGGTCAGTTAATTGCCTCCCATGGCTTTCACTATCATCTCTATGCTGATGACACCCAAATCTATCTCTCCACCCACCAGTTCTCTCCGTCTCCTCACGCATCACCAACCTGCTAGCAGACATATCAGCCTGGATGTCACATCACTTCCTCAAACTTAAGCTATCCAAGCTGAGCTCATGATATTTCCTCCCTCAGGTGCATCTTCCCTGATAACTCATCTCTTCAGAGAAGCCTATCTGGCCCCCACCTAAAAACTGTACATTTCTCCATCAGCACATCTCCCACAGTTATCACCTCTTGTATCTCTTGACCGTCCCTCTTAGATTGTAAGCTCTAAGGAACAGGGCCCTCTGATTCCTAATGTATTAAAGTGTATTGTATTTTTACTGTCTACCCTTGTTGTTGTAAAGTGCTGCGTAAACCGTTGGCGCTATATAAATCCTGTATAATAATAATAATAATAATAATATGATAATATCTTTTGAGGGTAAGGTTACAAATATTTCTGTTTAAGTCTTTGAATAGCAAAAAGGGACTGGGGTTATTAATAAGAGCAAAATTCAATCCTCGACTAAGAAGGGTGGTGTCAGCAGCAGAGAGAACATGTGAAGATAAATTGAATATTTTCACAGTTTTCGGCTTTTCTGAACGTATGTTTTTGGACCTAGTTCGCCCTCCTCTGCAGCCTCTCCACTGAATTTTCTTTTTTTGGAGCTGACTGGAAGAGGGCTGAATACTAAAAAAGATGTATCTATGGGAAGAGATGGTATAGACGTATTAACTGATAGCATACTGATTACTGGGGGGATATTTTGGACGTTAGTAGCCTGTTTAGCTGTAGTAGGGATGTCTGATAGATTAACAGGGGGTGTAGCTGTATTATCTAGATCTATATGACCCTTACCAACACCTGAATGGTTGATGTCTGGTGGTCTATTTCTAGAAGAGTTATAAGATGAGGCAATTTTGTTCTTCTTGTTTGTGTTATAACTAGTAACCTGCGGGTGGTCAGGTTTATGAAGGGAGACCATATGATCATGTCTAAGATTATCCTCGGTGTTGCATGTATTTGTAGGTCTGTTGTAAAATTGATTAAGGTCAGCCAGTAGTTCATCATTCTTATTGTTAACTTTTACTGGAGGGGGTGGTGGGTGTCTGGAAACAGATTTGGAAGGAAACAGTACTTTTTTTTTCTCCCTCTTCCCTCCCTCCTCCCATTCACACTCGACCCCTGCACACGTGGAACAGAGAGTAGCCCTCAAAATACATTTTCTAGACAAACAGTACCCAGAATGGCTAGTAGACCGAGCCTATGAACTCTATCTAAAAGGTAAACCTCCAAAAACAGCTTCAGAACCTGGTGACCATCCCATCAGATTTGTTACTACGTTCCATTTTCAATATAAAAAAAATTGAAAGAATCCTGCTAATCATTGAAACACATTGCAACAAGACCCCCACCTCAAAACCATCCTCCTGGAAAATCCCAGAGTTACTTACCGTAAAGCTTGCAATCTTATAAATAAGATTACCCCGAGCAAACAAACTCATTGACACCAGACCTAGCTCATCAGTTCTGATACCCCCCTGTAGGTATGTATCAGTGCCGAAAAGCTCTTTGTAAAACATGTAAGTTTGTCCAGCATGGTAAAAAATCCTTTTGCTCTAAGGAGAAAACCTACAAGCTTGTAGGTTTTTAAAATCTCCACAAATGTGAGTTGCCATTTGTACATTCTTTTTAAAGTGGTTTCAACTTCTACACTTATAAAAATATAAAAATGTAAAAAAAGATTACACTGCACTAGAGTGTGTTGGACATGCTACTAAATTATAGCATGATAGAACAACTGCGTCTAAATAAAAGCATGTGGATGAGGGAAACAGAATACCTCTACAAGGTAAGCGGACCTAATAATAGATGGATACTAATAAATGTAAATACAAATGTGAAATATGACAAATAAATATAAATGCATCAAAGTAATAAATGCAAATTCAAATGTGAAATATGACAAATAAACGCATCAAAGTACACAAGTACCAATAAGCATAACTAGATGACAATATTACTCAAATGTGCAAAATATAAACGCATAGAGTGCAAATGTGCACATAAACATACTTAATACAATATAAATATATATATGAGCATGTAAAAAGTGCTAAGTGCCAAAAACAATACAAAAGGTAATTTGGTGTCACACAGTTCATGTGTAAAAAAAAGTCCTCAATGGAACCAAAACATATAGTTCACTATGAAGTCCTGCAAAAGATATAAAGGTGCCTAAACGTGATGTCCACTGGTGATACAATCAAACTTGCTAGTAACTCTCAAAGTGCCAAAGACCATGCAATGGTGCAATTCGGTGACCCCAAAGGTAATGCGTTCACCTCAGAGCGTGTGACCAAGTCGCTAGACAAAGTCAAACCACGCTTGTGAACCACCCCGGGTTCTATCACAGGATCCCAGGCTCCAATGCAGTAAAAGGTATATATAGATGGGAAGAAAAAAATACATAGTGTAATACAGTTTTAAAATGTATTAAAAAATAGATACTCTCCCCAAAAGGGGTATTCACAATATATAGGTGCATCAGTGAACCGCTCTAAGCATGGCAAATATGATACTTTTCGTGAGGGACTTCATAGTGAACTATATGTTTTGGTTCCATTGAGGACTTTTTTTACACATGAACTGTGTGACACCAAATGACCTTTTTTATTGTTTTTGGCACTTAGCACTTTTTACATTATTTAGATGCAGTTGTTCTATCATGCTATAATTTAGTAGCATGTCCAACACATTCTAGCGCAGCGTAATATTTTTTTACATTTGTCATTTGCATGCGCATGAGACGTGTTTAACGCACGCAGCTGAGTAGTTTTACTAAGTAGTGTTTTACTAAGTTTTGTGTGGCTCGCAGGATCTTTCCCATCGTTAACTTCTGCACTTAGAGCCCTTTCACACTGGGGCGTTAGCTGTTATAGCGGCGCTTTGGTGCCGCTATGCGGGACGGGAGCGGGGTGCTTTTAACCCTCTAGAAGGGGTTAAAAAGGGGTTAAAAGCACCCGTGTAGTGCCGCTGCCAAATGCCCGTGCATTCCAATGGGCATGGGTGGTGGAGGAGCGGTGTATACACTGCTTGCAAACCGCCCCAAAGATGCTGTTCGCAGGACTTTCTGGGACTGCAGATGAGGCATTTTTCAGGTTTACAGGCACTATTTTTAGGGCTAAAGCTCCTGAAAAATGCCCCAGTGTGAAAAGGGTCTAAGAGGCACCTCTCTTCCTTGTTTATTCTCAGCTCCACTGGAAACTGGCTTCTATTTTAACGTGGTGACAGCCCTCAGTGTATGGATTTTATATTTATTTCATTTTTCATTGACTAATTTATGGGCTTATATTGGGTAACAATAGACCCACAAGTGTTTTGCGCCTTTTACTTGTTGTTTTGAGATGATTCACAAGCTCCTCCCGTGTAGTTCTAGGCTGATCCCTCGCTTTTCTCATGATCATCTATACCCCATAAGACAACAATCAATCGCCCTCGGTCTGCAAGATTTTATTTTGCATTTCTTCCATTTGCAAAAAATCACTCCAACAGTTGTGTCCTTCTCAACAAGCTTCTTGCTGATGGTCTTGTAGCCCATTCCAGCCTTGTGTAGGTCTACAATCTTGTCTTTGATGTCCTTTCACAGCTTTTTGGTCTTGCCCATGATGGTGAGGTTTTGATGTAAGAAAGAGATTCTGTGTTGTCGTTAGAAGCACCTTCTTAAATTGACAGGACAAACTGTGTACCACATAAGCACATACTGTAGCCAGTCTGTGGCAGCCAGAATTATTGTTGGTTGGTAGGGGATCAAATACTTATTTTACTCACTGAACTGCAACTCATTTTATAACATTTGTATCATGTGTTTTTTCTGGATTTTTGGTTAATATTCTGTCTATTATCAATTAAAATACACCTATGATAAAAAATATAGACCCTTAATTTCTTTGTAAGTGGGCAAACTTATAAAATCTGCAGGGGATCAAATAATTATTTTTCCCACTGTGTTTCACTTTATTAACCGCTTGCTGACCATCTGCTGCAGTTATACTGCGGCAGAATGGCACAGGCAGGCGAATCGCCGTCATTGTACGGCGGGCGCGCGGCCAGCTGTGGGGCGCGTGCCGGCAGTGACGATCGGATTCGATCAGGAACCGAACACCGTTCCAATGATATCTGGCCTGGACCTGGCGATCCGTCCTGACAAATGAGATCCTTCTCTTGTCTGTGTAACTGTAAACACTGACAGGGGAAGTGATGTCATCTCTCCTCGTGTCTGTCTTTTCGTTCCAGACCAAGAGGAGAGAAGACATCCAAGTAAGTGCACCAACACTACACTGACACCAGGTCACTTGGGCACACAATTCACCCCCCCCCCGATCACCCCCCCAATTAACCCCTTCACCACCTGTCACTGTGTCACCCAGTACAGCAATCAGATTTTTTTTCATTGCTGTACTAGTGTCATTAGTGACACTAATCAGTGTTAAGATAATTAGTATTAGGTTTAGGGACCCCCCCTAACCCCCCCCAATAAAGGTTTAACCCCTTGATTACCCCCTGTCACCTGTGATCACAGTATAAGTGTCACGGGTGACGCAGTTTCGCTAGATTTTTTTTATAGCATCAGGGCACCCTCTGTATTTTACCCAATAAAGGTTTAACCCCCTGATCACCCAGCAGGTGATCAAAGTTAGGTTTTAGCGTCAGATAGGGTGT
The DNA here is from genome assembly GCF_042186555.1 of Aquarana catesbeiana. Lineage (NCBI taxonomy): Eukaryota > Metazoa > Chordata > Amphibia > Anura > Ranidae > Aquarana > Aquarana catesbeiana. Next base: position 561,908,057 of record NC_133325.1, read on the forward strand.
GCGTTGCCCCAGGCAGCGTCAGATAAGTGCCAGTACCGCTAACACCCACGCACACACCATACGCCTCCCTTAGTAGCATAGTGTCTGAAAAGATCAATATCTGATCTGATCAGATCTATACTCGTGTCCCAAGCAGTTTAGGGTTCCCAAAAACGCAGTGTTAGCGGGATCAGCCCTGATACCTGCTAGCACCTGCGTATAGCCCCTCCGCCAAGCCCACCCAAGTGCAGTATCAATCGATCACTGTCACTTACAAAACACAACACACATAACTGCAGCGTTCGCAGAGTCAGGCCTGATCCCTGCTAACATTAACAGTTTTTTGGTAGCATTTGAATCAGTCGCTAACAGTCAGGAGCTTTTTTACCTGTGAGTCTCACTACTGTACCAGTAGATTTAGAGCCCAAAATGGCAAATCGAAGGTACAGTAGTGAAGAGGCCTACACGTTTCTGAACATGACAGTGAAGAGGAAGTCACTCATCTGTCAGATTCAGGCTCAAAATACGAACCTGTAGATGACAGCGGCAACCCACCAGATAGCTCTGACGACGGGAGTTATGGTCCCTGCCAAGGTCAGGCATACCAGACCCTGATCTTCTTCTTCTGCTGTCGTTGAGGTGCAAGAACCGACGGTCCCTCGTATGGAGCAGAGAGCGGCTTAGTACATCCTGGTCATACATCCAGCACTGCAGTAACACTTGGTGACGTGGCGAGTCCCATAAGTGCAGTTCAAGCTGGCGAGGTGGCAAGCACGAGTAGTGTCCCACTGCCACCAAGAAGACAAAGACAGGCCCGTCGAGCCCATAGTGCCCTTCCTGCTACATTCACCAATCCTAATTGGGAACCCACCACTTCTGCAGCACCCGTACTTCCCCCATTCACTGGCCAACCCGGAATTCAGGTGGAAACAGTTGATTTTACGTCACTTGATTTTTATTCGCTATTTTTCACGGAAGATCTCTATAGATCTATTGTGGACCAAAGCAATTTATATGCTGGTCAATTCATCGCCACTAATCCCCAGCTGACCCTTGCCAGAGATTGGAGACCAATTACGGTCTCCGAATTTAAGACCTTCCTGGGCCTATCCCTCCTCATGGGCATAACTAAAAAGAGTGAATTGCGGTCATATTGGTCCACTGACCCAATTCACCACATGCCCGTGTTCTCTGCCTCCATGACCAGGACACGATACGAGCAGATCTTGTGGTTCACGCATTTCAACAACAATGAACTCTGTGGTCCTCGGGGCGACCCTGAATTTGATCGGCTCTACAAAATTCAGCCCCTCATAAACCACTTCAACCAACGTTTTGCAGCCCTGTTTACTCCCCATCAAGTTGTCTGCGTTGATGAGTCCCTGATTAACTTTTCTGACCACTTGTCATTCAAACAGTATCTTCCCAGCAAGCGTGCCAGATACAGGGTCAAGATGTATAAGCTCTGTGACAGGGCCACAGGCTATATGTGTTGTGGAGAAACCCCTTTGTGTCCAGGAATATAACCTCAATATGGGAGGGGTGGACCTCAATGACCAGTTGTTGGCGCTGTACCTAATTGCCCATAAGGTCAGACGCTGGTATAAAAAAGTGTCTGTATACTTATTTCAATTGGCTTTGCTGAATGCTCATGTGCTATACAGAGCTTCAGGATGAACTGGATCCGTCCTTAAATTCCAGGAAGAGATCATCAGAGCCCTTCTGTTTCCAGACGGTGCTCTGGCCCAACTTCCCAACGCAAATGCAGTAAGCTGGCTGCATGAGGCATTTTCCGCATGTCCTCTCTGGTGCCCCTACCCAAAGAACACCCCAAAGAAGATGTCGTGTCTGTAGAAAACGCGGATTTAGGTGTGACACCCGCTTTTATTGTCCCTCCTGTCCTGACCAACCTGGTCTTTGCATTGGTGACTATTTCAAATGCTATCACACACTAGTTGAAGTATTAGCGTAGGGTACAGCACCATGCAGTCATAGGCACACGTACACAGGGTCTCGAAATATGGGATGGCCATCACATTTTGAGAGACCCTAATCTGCAACATTCGGTTTATAGTTTTTTTTACATTTTTTAAAAGTGAAAAAAGTGGAAAAAAAACACACACAAAAACACAAAAAAAATTAAGCCAAAAATAGTTGTGGTTGTATTTTTCTTCTCTCTCTCTATTGTTCTCTCTTTTATATTCGTTCTCTACATTCCACTCTACTGTTTGCAGACTATTGTTCTATATCTATCGTTCTCTCTTGGTTTTATTTTTACTATGTTTTATTGTATTTGCTTTGCAGGTATGGTATGTTATACTGTAATGTTTGTTTTATTGTTAACCATCATTTGCTTAGCAGGTACGCCATTCAGCTGCAGCGCGGATTTATTTATCTTGACAGCAACAGCGTTTGCTCCCACGATAGATATAGCCGTGACTCCAGCGTTGTAGCAGGTGATTTCACCAACACAGTTAAAAAAAAAAAGAGCATATATGCCGAAGCATGGGGGCAGCAGGGGTGGAGGAGCGATTTGCTCCTAACTTTTGGGGCGGATGCCCCCATGCTTTGGCATATATATATTTTAGGCCCTGATTGCATTAAAAAATTTTTAATTTTTTACTATGTTATTTTGTATTTGCTTTGCAGGTATGGTATGTCCTTTCTTTTTTTGGGATTGGCTGATGTGATCAGGGGGGCGGACTTGTCTTGCGGCCTTGTCTTGCGGCCTCTCCTGGAGTCATCAGCTGTTAATTGATTCTTAATACAGCGACGTGAGGGGAGTAACGTCATTGCCTATATGGCATACGGCGCTTCTCGGACCCCATGAGACCCTGTGTTTAGCTGGGCTATATAAGGGGAACGCCGGGAACCCTCGAGGCGCCATCCCTTTTCACAACAAAACTTGTGTTGCTTGATGCTGTGACAGGCAGGTTGGAGGATTAGTTTCTCTCCTCGATGCAGTGATTTCTTCTTTTCTGGGGAGCCTTTGGAGATCTCTTTGCCTATGGTAAGCGCTATGGCTCCTTTCTATTATGCTGTATTTGGGTATATCCCATTTCATTGATTGGGTTATTCTGGGTTTTGTATTTCTTCTTACTTGCGGTAGGCTCAACTGATTGTGGTGTGGTTCCTTCTCTCACTCCTTCTTTTTGAAGCTTCGGTTTCTATTTCTATATTGAATTAATATTTACTTATCAACATTTGTTGGATGCCCCACTGCGATACTGACATTATCCCCTCTGTTCAATCAATCTTTTCAGATATGGGTCTGTGAGAAAGTTTTCCTCCAATTGGCTCTTCAATCTGTCCCTCAGGGTGACTCTAGTATCCCTATTGAAATATTTCTATCGTAAGTGGAGGGAATTTTTCTGTTCATTCATTTTTTTTCTTTTCTTTTCTTTTTTTGTTTTGCTTCTTTATTTTTCATTAATTTTCATTTTCCATTTTTTATTTTTATTTTATTTTTTAATTTATTTATGGGCTTTTTAGTCCCCTTGACCCACCTCCTTCCCTCTTATCTGTGGGGGCGTATAGGGGGTTTGTCTTCATTGTACAACCTTTTGCCCTATTTTTGATTATTTATCATTTTTTGAAAGGTAGTCTTATCATTGGCTCATATTTCTCCTTTTAGATGCTCCCTGTTGCTATCTATCTTGGGTTCCTCCAAACTGCAACTATACATTTACTTTGACGCCTTAATTGGATTATAATATCTGGGGGCTCCCTTGCATGTTCAAAGGCCAATACAGACTATATGGATGTCGGATTTTGCACGTAAACATTGTTTGGCACAATGTTGGAGGGCCATACAAACCTGTCAGTCCTGTAAAGCATTTGAATTGTTGTTTATAAATAAAATTCTGTATTGATATTATGTTTTTGTGATTCTAGAAATGGCAAATTGTCCCTGATGAAGACTATAATTTTTATACTCTCGAAACGTGTCGGATGGTCATTGCCATAACTGTTTACTACCAATTATGATTTTGTAATTTTTCGTATGATATATGTGCTTTTGTTGTGATCAATTTTTTTTAAAGAATTTTGTACTTTAAATATATTCTGCTTTTAAATGTATTTTTCTAATAAGAAATTCCTTCAAATTTATTTTGAATTGCCTTTAAAATCCCATCACTGAGGTTTAGCCTTTTTCTAAGCTTCTAAATGTTGTGCATAAATTGCCAGGACAGTTCAAAACCCCCCATTTTGGAAAGTAGACACCCCAAGCTATTTGCTGAGAGGCATGTCAAGTCCATGGAATATTTTATATTTTGACACAAGTTGCGGGAAAAAAGACTAATTTTTTTTTTTTTTTTTTTTGCACAAAGATGTCACTAAATGATATATTGCTCAAACATGCCATGTGAAATTACACCCCAAAATACATTCTGTTGCTTCTCCTAATATAGGGATACCACATGTGTGAGACTTTATAAATACTCACCACGCCTCTCAGCAAATAGCTTGGCATGTATACTTTCCAAATGGGGTCATTTAGGGGGAATTCTGTGCTATCTTGGCATTTTATGGCCTTCGAAACTCTGATAGGTAGTGAGGAGTGAAATCAAACATTTACGCCCTTAGAAATCCTGAAGGCAGTGCTTGGTTTTGGGGCCCCGTACGCAGCTAGGCTTCCAAAAAGTCCAACACATGTGGTATCCCCATACTCAGGAGAAGCAGCAGAATGTATTTTGGGGTATAATTCCACATATGCCCATGGCAGGTTTGAGCAATATATCATTTAGTGAAAACTATGTGCAAAAAAAAAAAAAAGTTTGTCATTTTCCCGCAACTTGTGGCAAAATATAAAATATTCCATGGACTCAACATGCCTCTCAGCAAATAGCTTGGGGTGTCTACTTTCCAAAATGGGGTCATTAGGGGGTGTTTTGTGCCATCTTGGCATTTTTTTGGCCTTCTAAACTGTGATAGGTAGTAAGGTCGTGAAACAAAAATTAATGTCCTTAGAAATCTTGAAGGCGGTGCTTGGTTTTTGGGGCCCGTACGCGGCTAGGCTCACAAAAAATCCCAGACATGTGGTATCCGCATACTCAGGAGAAGCAGCAAAATTTATTTTGGGGTGCAATTTCACATATAACCATGGCATGTGTGAGCAATATATCATTTAGTGACAACTTTTTGTAAAAAAAAAATTTTTTTGTCATTATTCAATCACTTGGGACAAAAAATTAAATATTCAATAGGCTCAACATGCCTCTCAGCAATTTCCATTGGGTGTCTACTTTCCAAAATGGGGTCATTTGGGGAGTTTTGTACTGCCCTGCCATTTTAGCACCTCAAGAAATGAGATAGGCAGTCATAAACTAAAAGCTGCGTAAATTCCAGAAAATATACCCTAGCTTGTAGCAAACCAATAAATATACGCTTATTGACATTTTTTTACCAAAGACATGTGGCTGAATACATTCTGGCCTAAATGTATGAATAAAATTGAGTTTATTGGATTTTTCTAATAACAAAAAGTAGAAAATATCATTTTTTTTCAAAATTTTCAGTCTTTTTCTGTTTATATCGTAAAAAATAAAAATCGCAGAGGCAATCAAATACCATCCAAAGAAAGCTCTATTTGTGGGGAAAAAAAGGATGCAAATTTTGTTTGGGTACAACATTGCATGACCGCACAATTACCAGTTAAAGCAGCGCAGTGCCAAATTGTAAAAAGTCCTCCGGTCATTGAGCTGCCAAATGGTCCGGAGCTGAAGTGGTTAATGTGTTTTGTATTTTTACTGCAAGAGTCCTAGCAATCAATGACGCAGACCAAACATTCATAGTGAGTGGAGACTGATGTGAATCCAAGCAGACTAGTTCTAGGACAAGTTCTATTGCTAGGACTTTAGCGGATGACAGTGGACAGATTTCATAGCTGTTATTGGTTTTAATAGCGGCTATGGAATCGATCCACTGCTGTCTTCTTTTAATCACAAACAAGGTGGACCTGGTGTGGAACTAGTCTTATGGAGTTCCCCATCCGTCTCCATCCACCTCTGTGTGACAGCTGCAGTGGCCAGGTAGGGAGCTCTGCACTACTAGCTTCGCTGAGGAAGGACTGACCAGTATGGCCTCCACTCAACAAATTCATGCATCTGTCTCTGACAGGTACATGAATCCATCACAAGCACTGAAAATTGTGGTATGGAGACCTGACAGAATTTATGAATTTCAGGGACAGCCCACTGTTTGTTTATTATACCATAGGCTCAATTCACAATGGTAAAATTTGACAGTTATTTTCAGCTATGTACAGAATCTGAAAATTACAGTCACATGGCCTAAAAAAACAGATACTTATCTATATGTGTAAAGTTTTGCAAATTAAGCCTCATGTGTATTTAAAAAAATGGATATTTCATTTTGCTATTATCTGAAACTCCTTCTCATGCAGTCAAGACACTAGCATGCTGAGAGTTTGCGAAGATCATCTGCTGCCATGTATTCAAAGCAGCATATTTCATGTAGTTCGCTTTACAATGACTGCTATACTTGTATCATTAATATTTGCATGTGATTTACTTGTGTTGTCAAAGGTTGGTGCTGTCCCATCAGCTGCGCTGTCTTGCATGGGAAAAACTTCAACAAATTCCTTCTTGAAAACGGAGAGCAGATACGATATCCTGTAATCCAATCTTACATTCAGGATGAACTGTTGATAGAAATACAAAACAGACCTTGAGCATTGAGACCATATATCATTCAAAACCCAACTCTGGCTCAGTATGGGCCCCTAAATGCCCCCCCCCCTCCTCAAACCCAGGGGACCTTTACACTGTATATCCTGCTTTAGTGTTTGCTATATTTTATTTTTCTTTTGGGATGTCTTCAGGCCGTAGTAGCAGTAGTAACAGCACGGAGTGTCGATAATTTAAAAAACCGATTAGATGGCCATCTTATATGAATATGGGATTCATTATCGACCTAAACACACGCACACGCAAGTTGAACTGGATGTACTGGTGTCTTTATATAAGCTTACCAACTATGTAACTATGTATGAACAAGGATACCTAACGGGCTTACTATGAATGCAGGGTGTCTTGGCCTCCGCCCCACCCCCAAGGCAGTGCCACAATAGCACCTTTCATTCATCATGTATTTTTGCAGAGAGGGTGTCTGATGTCATCACATCAGTGCCACTCACTGCATTAGCAGAGGACTGCCAAGGGCTGGAGAAGCTGTAAAAAGGAAGACGACCCAGCACATGATGTGAATCACCATGTGCTGGGTCTTCTTCCTTTTTACATCTTCTCTTGGCAGTCCTCTGCTAATGTAGAGAGTGGTACTGATGTGATGACACCATTAAAGCAGAGTTCCACCCAAAAATGTTACTTCCGCTTATCCGGTTCATCCTGGTTCCTTCCCCCCACCCAGTGTCACATTTGGCACCTTTCAGGGGGGAGCAGATACCAGTCTAATACAGGTATTTGCTCCCACTTCCAGCGAAAGTCCGGCCCCTCCTCCGCCCCCCCCCGCTGGGAGACACACAGGTCCCAGAAGACAGCAGGGCCATTCAGAATGCACAGCATGACTCGCGCATTCGCAATAGGGAAACAGGCTGTGAAGCCGCAAGGCTTCACTTCCTGATTCCCTTACTTAAGATGCCGGCGCCTCCACCCTGAGTCAAGGATTGGGTCACCTTCAGGTGAGGACATCACGGGCACCCTGGACAGGTAAGTGTCCTTATTTTAAAAGTCAGCAGCTGCAGTATTTGTAGCTGCTGACTTTATTTTTTTTTTTTGCAGGCGAAACTCCGCTTTAAGATATTTGTATATCGATTCTCCTCTCAAGCATCTCTTCTCCTGGGAGAATAAGTTCAATGCTTGTAGGCTTTCCCCATAGCTGAGATCCTCTAGTCCCTTTATTAGCTTTGTTGGTCGTCTCTGGACTCTCTCCAGTTTCAGCACATTCTTTCTCAGGACTGAGGCCCAGAACTGGACGGAATACTCAAGATACAGCCAGACCAGAGTCTTTTAGATTGGCAGAATAATCGTTTTATCTCTTGAATAAATCCCCTATTTTTTGCATGCTAATATTCAGCTTGCATTCCTTGCTGCTGCTTGGCATTGTATGCTGTTGCTGAGTCTGTCATCTACTAGGTCTTTTTCTATCCTGGATTCCCAAAGTGGTTCTTCCCCCTAACCTCATTTGCCACGTAGTTGCCCACCCCCTGTATTTTATTGAGGTCCTCTTGTAAGATTTCCACATCTTGCTGTGAAGTTATTGCCCTGCTTAGTTTTGTATCATCAGTAAACACTGAGCTTGAGCTATTTACACCAACCTCTATATCATTTATGAATAAATTAAGCAGAATTGGTCTCAAGACAGATCTTTGAGTGTGTTCCGGTAACCAATTTTCTATCCAGGTACTTACCCTATGGTCCAAGCCTACAGACATCAATTTGGAAATTAAAAGTTTATGTGGAACTGTATTAAATGCTTTTGCAAAATCCAGATACACAACATCTTTCCCTTATCTAGATGGCAGCTCACTTCCTCGTAGAATGCTAATAGATTGGTCTGGCAAAAATGACCTTCCATAGAGTAAATCCATGCTGATTACTAATGATACTGTTTTCGACAGAAAATTCTTGTATATAGTCCCTTATCCTCTCCTCCAATAATTTACAAGCTATTGCTGTTACACCAACTAGCATGTAGTTTCCAGGTATATACATTATCTCACAAAAGTGAGTACACCCCTCACATTTTTGTAAATATTTTATTCAGAGGTGTACATAGAACTTTCAGGGCCCCGGGCTTCCAAGTTTGGAAGGGTGTCCAGGGAAACCTGCCTCCCGCATGCCCCCTGGGACGTGCATCCAGCGCAATCACAGCGGCCCTTTATCATGTGATCACATGCAAACAGACTTGCCGGTTATCTGCAGTCCTTTCCTCCCACGCTGTGTCTGTGTGAGGAAAGAACTTCCATTAACCATACAGAATGTCAGTAAATTGTTTACACTGATAATCAGTGCCCCAATCATCAGTGACACCTATCAGTGCTCACCAATGCTACCTATTAGTACTCATCAATGCTGCCTATCAGTGCCCATCGATTATGCCTACAAGTGTTACCTATCAGTGCTCATCAATGCCATCTATTAGTGCCCATAAATTCTTCTTATCAGCACCACCTATCAGTGCCCATCGATGCCACCTAACAGCGTCCATAAGTGCCACCTATCAGTGCTCTTTAATGCTGCCCATCATTTCCCTCTATCAGTGCTTATTAATGCTGCCTATCAGTGCCTCTCAGCATCTATCAGTGCTCATCAATGCTGCCTATCAGTGCTCATCAATGCCACCTATCAGTGCTCAATGCCCATCGGTGCTACCTATCAGTGCCACCTATCAGTGCTCATCAGTGCCACCTATCAGTGATCGTCAATGCAGCCTGAGTTCTGCCTATCAGTGTTCATTAGTACCCATCAGTGCAGCCTATGAGTTCTGCCTATAAGGGCTCATCAATGCCACCTAAAAGTGCTCATCGGTGCAGCCTATCAGTGCACATTAGTGCCTCCTATCAGTGCTCATTAATGCAGCCTATCAGTGCCCATTAGTGCTTCTTATCAGTGCTCATCAGTGCAGCCTATCGGACACTGATAGGAGGCATTGATGTGCACTGATAGGCTGCACTGATGAGCACTGTTAGGAGGCACTAATGTGCAATATTAGTGCCTCCTATCAGTGCCCATCAATGCCTCCCATCAGTGCAGCCTGTCAGTACTCATCAGTGCTGTCTGCCTTCTCAGCACGGCTCTGAGCTGAGAGTATGTCTCTCATGGAACAGCACAGAGGCGCAATTGAGAGTCCTAGCTCCCCCTCTGTCCTCTCTCTCCTGCCCCTCCCCTCTCCTACTGTGTGTGCTCTGTGGGCAGTCAAGTGTGAAGCTAACAAGCTCACATTTCCCATGGAGCACACACAGGAGAGGGGGGGTGGGGGGTTGGAGACGGAGCAGATCGGCCGTGTCCTCTCTCATCCCATCGGAGAGAGGAGAGAGGGAGAACTGTTAATGATGGCTGTGAGCTGTATGAGAGAGACACTCTCAGTTTAGAGCCGTACAACTAGCAACCCCACTGGGGCCCCCTCGACAGTGGTGGAATGGCAGGGCCCCGTAGCAAGTGCGACTGTTGCAACCCTGGTAGTTCCACCACTGATTTTATTATATCTTTTCATGTGACAACAGTGAAGAAATGACACTTTGTTATAGAAGCTGTACACTCACTACTTTACATTGTAGCAGTGTAAATTTGCTGTCCCCTCAAAATAACTCAACACACAGCCATTAATGTATAAACTGCTGGCAACAAAAGAGAGTACACCCCTGAGTGAAAATGTCCAAACTGGGCCCAAAGTGTCAATATTTTGTATGGCCACCATTATTTTCAAGCACTACCTTAACCCTCTTGAGCATTGAGTTCACCAGAGCTTCACAGGTTGCCACTGGAGTCCTCTTCCATTCCTTTATGATGACCATTAGTTTTTCTTTCACTACATAGGGGACAAAAAGTCACCTACGTGATGTTTATTTAGGTGACAGGTACTCTTTAATGAGACGTTCAAATTCTAAAAGACCCTGCATGTCTTCCTTTGCTCCACTGAATGTTTTGCAATGCAGATCTTTTCCCAGCTAAGTTAGCCAGGGACATGGAGAGCTTGACCCCAGATGTGACGTCAGAGACGGTGCTTACCAGGTCACAATAAGAAGGGTGGATGTGTGTCCGCTCTTCTCCTTCCCCTCCAGCCATCGGCACCCGCCATCTCACTCCCAGGCCCGCAGATGTGCTATTGGAGCCTGGAAAGCATGGCAGGGCGCAGGGGTGTAGGGAGGCACCGATGCCGGGAGTGTGTGTGAGCAATCGGGCAGATTGGCCAAAACACTTTCACCTGACAGGCAGAAGTCTGCCTGTCAGTTTCACATACAAGCCCGGTGGCTGCACCCCCCCCCCATCCCCCCGCTGTCAGGTCCGTACGACGTATGGACCTGGCAGTGAAAGGGTTAAAGTACTCCCATTTTTTGAAATTCAGTGCTCCTATACCACCCTCATGCTTACTTTTCTGTGATTAATACTGAATGTAATTACTATTTGATCTCTGTTTCCTAAGTTGCCCCGTATTTCCACATCTGCGATCAGGTCTGTGTTGTTTGTAATCAGTGGGTCTAGTCAGGCCCGAAACTAGGGGGGGCTGGGGGGGAAGCAGACCCTGGGTGATGCATTTGGGGCGCCGCCAGGGGTTCTGTCACCACCACCTGCACTGGGAAGTGCTGCTCTAAGGGTGTCACAGCCGCCCGCTGCATAGTTTGCTAGACACCGGAGAACCAAATAGAAGGGAGACTGCACAGGGGCACTAGCGCTGAATCACTCTGCTCCTCCAGCACTATAGAAAGGCATTCCAGAGCAAGGCTTCAGCATTGGAAAGCCTTCATGGAACTGGAAGGAATTTATTAGGACAAGGAGAGGGGTTTGTGTGCAGAAGGCCCTGGACTAGGAAGTTGGGGTTGGTATGGCAAATGTTTGGTAGGCCTGGGGGGGGGGGGTGCAGAGAAGGCCCTGGACTGGGGGGGTTCAGAGGAGGCCCTGGACTGGGGGGGTTCAGGGGAGGCCCTGGATTGGTGGGTGCAGAGAAGGCCCTGGAATAGGCGAGGTGCGGAGGAGGCCCTGGGCTGGGGAGGTGGTGCAGAGGAGGCCCTTGACTGGGGGAGGGCAGAGAAGGTCCTAGACTGGGGGGTGCAGCGGAAGGCCCTGGACTGCGGAGGTGCAGAGGAGGCACTGCAAGGGGGGGTGGGGGCGTGGTGCAGAGGCCCTGGACTAGAAAACAGTTGGTGTGGCAAAGACCCTGGATTAGGACAGGAGGCCCTGGGTTAGGAGGGGAGTACACAGGAGGCCCTGGACCGGGAGGTGCAGAGGAGGCCCTGGACTAGCAGGGGAGTGCAGAGGAGGCCTTGAACTAGGGGATGCAGAAGAGGCCCTGGACTAGGAGAGGTGTACATCAGAGACCCTAGACTGGGGGGTGTAGAAGAGGCCCTGGACTTGAAAAATGGGGTTGGTTTGGCAAAGGAGGCCTTTGGTAGGGGAGGCCTTATACTAGAAGGAGAGTGCATAGAAAGCCCTGGACTGGGGGGGGTGCAGAAGAGGCCCTTGACTAAGAAATGGTGGTTGGTGTGGCAAAGACCCCTGAATGGGGGGTACAAGGGGGATACTGAACTAGGTGAGGGGGTGCCTGGAGGCCCCTGATTATGAGAGGGGTGTCTGATAGTGGAAGCCCTCTGGACTAGGAAAGAGGGTGCCTGAAGGACCTGCCAGTTTCAGGGAGAAAGAGCCTGGATCTAAAGCCTGAGCTGAGAAAGAGCCTGCCTGGGCACTGGAGAGTGATTTCACAACATAAATAGGGACATTTATCAATTGTCGCAAGTAATGCCAAACAGGAGCAGAGAGACAGGTCATGTGATAGATTCATTGCTTCTTTGGCCGTACTTCTCCTGTGGATCACAGCAGTGCAGATTGTTTTGCACTCCTGACCCATTTTCAGCTGACAGCGGGCGGGGGGGTTGGGGCAGAGCAGGGAGCCAGAGACTGACAGTTCTCAATGCTCCCTGAGCAGAGAGCTGGTGACTGAGTGATCGGCGGTGTTTGATTACTGGGTTCTCAGCCTTAGAGCTGGCTACGTAAGTATGACCAAAAAATTCACATACTTCTCTTTTTATTACCCGACATCTCCTCTTTCCTGCTATCTGGCCCACATGACATTTAGGCCTCATTCACATGGAGCATATGCGCCCGTGCCCAGTGTGATGGCCGCGTACCCCGCGGGGATACTTGGTGTTCTGTGTATTCCTATGCAGGCAGTCCGGTCAAGGTCAATTGGGACGCAGCAGCTGCATGGACATAGTCGAAAGTCAAAATTTGACACACAGAGTGGATGCATGCATGTATTTGGATCTGTGCACCCACTTCTGAAGCTCTCTGGTGGATGCAGATACAGATGCAGCAAAAAGTGGCTCAGCATACAGGACCTGTCTCAGCGCCTGTCTGAATGAGCCCTTAGGGGAATTTATCAAAACTAGAACAGACAGAATTTGGAGCAGCTGTGCATGGCAACCAAACAGCTCATGGCTTTAATTTTCAAAGCTAAACAAGCTGAAGATAGAAGCTGATTGGTTGCCATGCGCAGCCATTCCAGATTCTGACTGCAGCAGTTTTGATAAATTCCCCTTGCTGTGTTTTACATTTCTTACTCCTGGCTACTGCATTCTAAGTACAGCACATGCTTTTAAAGTGATTGTAAAGGCACTTCATGCGTTCTATGCATGAAGGTAAAAAACCTTCTGTGTGTAGCAGTCTCCCCAGCCCCCTAATACTTATCTGAGCCCCCTCTTGATTCAGTGATGTCCACGAGAGCCTTGGCTCTCTGGGGACTCGCACTCCTGATTGGCTTTCAATCACAGCCAGTGAGCCAATCAGGAGATGGAGTGGGTGGGATTGCGCCTGCTTGGATGCCCCCATAGCAAGTTGCTTGATGTGGGGGCACCCAGAAAGAGGGAGGGGCCAGGGACACCAGCGAGAGACCTGAGAAAAGGAGGATCCAGGCTGCTCTGTGCAAAACACAGAGCAGGTAAGTATAACATGTTTGTTATTAAAAAAAAAAAAAAGTACTTTAATATCACTTTAAGGTTAGCTGTGTGTAGTAAACCAGGGGTCCCCCAACCTTTTTGACACCGGGAACCGGCTGCATGAAAAAAAATTGTGCCAAGACCCAGGGGGTGGGGACGCGTGGGGGGGGGTAAGCGATTTTTAGCAAGCAATTTGTTGGGGCAATGGCTGGTGTTGGCACTTCAATCATCACAGCACCATGGTTCATATGGTTCAGGATGGTTGAAGCGCATTATTTATATTATTACATTGTAATGTAAAATGAAACAGTTAAATTTACCATAATGCAGAATCAGTGGAGCCCTGAGGATGTCACTTGCCACCTCGCCTGCCACCAGATGCGGAATGTCACTTGCAACGTAGCCTGCCATCAGATGCGGAATGTTACTTGTCACGTCGCCTGCCACCAGATGCAGATTGTCACTTGCCACATCGCCTGCCACCAGGTGTGGATTGTCTCCTGCCACGTCGCCTGCCTTTAGATGCAGCTTGTTACTTGCCACCAGATGCAGATTGTCACTTGCCACCAGATGCAGATTGTCACTTGCCACGTCGCCTGCCACCAGATATGGATTGTCACTTGCCACGTCGCCTACCACCAGATGCAGAATGTCACTTGCCATGTCACCTGCCACCAGATGCAGATTGTCACCTGTCACGTCGCCTGCTACCAGATGAGGAATGTCACCCGCCACACTGCCTGCCACCAGATGCAGATTGTCACTTGCCACGCTGCCTGCCACCATATGCAGATTGTCACTTGCCACGCTGCCTGCCACCATATGCAGATTGTCACTTACCACGCTGCCTGCCACCATATGCAGATTGTCAAATGCCACGCTGCCTGGCACCATATGCAGATTGTGACTTACCACGCTGCCTGCCACCATATGCAGATTGTCACTTGCCACGCTGCCTGCCCCGAGATGCAGATTGTCACTTCCCACGCTGCCTGCCAGTGCCACCAGATGAGGAATGTCACTTGCCATGTCGTCTGCCAGTGCCACCAAATGTGGATTGTCATTGCATTGGTGGCAGCATGGGTTCATTTAGCACAGAGGCAGGCCTCTGTGCAGTGGTTGTTTCTGAGCAAGGGCAGGAGAACAGTGATGTGGGGTAAGCGGTAAGGGATGAGGTCATCTCTCTGCTCCCCACCGCAGCGTCTATATTGAAGAGGCCCACGCTGTTAGGGCGGAAGGGTGGTAAAGCGGGGCGGGCAGGGAGAGATGATGTCATCTCTGCTCAACAGCCCGCTTCTCTTATCTGCCCGCCAACCTCTGTGATCCACCCGGCTCTCTCATCCGTCCTCCCCACCTGCCTTGCTCTCTCATGCCCCCCACCGCACCCACGACCCGGCTACAGAGAGGCCATGGCCCAGTAGTGGGCCGCAGCCCAGTGGTTGGGGACCCCTGTAGTAAAGCATATGCAATAGAACAGTTTTATTTTATGCTCGCTTGTGGCACAGTCATTAAAGAATATGGCCATTTGAGCCCCTCTCACTGTTGATGCAATCTGACCACACCCACAGTTTTGCCGCAGCACCGTTATATTGCCACATACCATTTTTCTTGGAAGGGTGCAAAAAAATTATCAGCCCCGGGTGCCAGACGTGCTAGCTATGCCACTGGGCCTAGTAATGCACTTGTTGGTGCATTCACCAACTGACCTAAGAAATTGTCCTGCAATACATTTAGGAAATGGCAAGCCTTAGATGAACGAGCAGTTCCTTCTGCCCAGTTGATATCTGGATAATTAAAATCCCCCATTATAATAACATTGTCATGTCTCGCTGCCATTCCTAACTGTCATGGGAGATCAGACTCCTCCTCATCCTTCAGGTTGGGGGGCCTGTGGCTTGCGCCCACTATTACTTTCCAGTTTGTTTCTTCCTTTTGGAGCTCCAGTCACAAGGATTCCACCTCTTCCCTTGCTCCATTAGTAATGCCGTCCCTAACATTCACTCGCAAATCATTCTTGATGTACAGGTATACCTCTACCCCTTTCCTACCCTCCGTGTCCCCACAATATAGAGAACCCCTGAACGGCTACCAGCCAGTCGTGTGAGCTGTTTCTTCTCTGACGGACTTAAGGAATAGTGATTGTTGCTATACATTACATATCATACTATATGGAAATATTTTTACAGGACTTTTTCTATATTTCTATTATATGATCAATTTTAATGGTTAATATTTAATAAAGATTTATAACTTTTATTCATACACATTTATTCGTTTTTGTACTAATTGGTACCGTACAATCCCAAAATCCCCCTCCTTGTGCCCCATTTCTTCTTGAAGCTGTCAAACCAAGTTTCTGATACTCCCACAAAATTGAAACCCTCCTCGTAAATTAGCAGCTTCAGTTTTTCCATTTTATTAGCTAGAATTCTAGCATTTATGTATTTCCTTGTTAGCTGTTATGAGGCTGAAATTGGAATTTGCCAACTTACTTACCTTGTATTTAGGTATTCTAGTCACCCTACCACTAAAGCCCCCAATAACGCCTTCTGAACCTTGCTTATTGCTGGCTATCACTTCCTCTGGTCTCCCCCCTCCCCCACCACCTAGTTTAAAAGTCCCTTTCTGGACATCTTCTCTCCCAACAGAGCTGCACCCTCCCCATTTAAGTGCAGTCCGTCCCTGCTAAAGAGCCGGTAACCGACTGAATAGTCAGCCCAGTTCTCCGGGAACACAAACCCCTCCATCCTACACCAGTTCCTCAGCCACTTGTTAATTTCCCTAACCTCCTGCTGCCTCTCTGTTGTGCTTCGAGGTACAGGCAGTATTTCTGAGAATACTACTTGGAGGTCCTTTTTTTTCAATATAGCTCCTAAGTCCATGAAATATTTTTTTTTGGACACTCCATCTTCCTCTAAATTTGTTGTTGGTAATGTGTACCATGACAGCTGGGTCATCCCCAACCCCACCCAACAATCTGTCCATCCAATCTGCAATATGCCAAACCCAAGCACTCAGTAAACAACATACCGTTCAGCAATCATGGTCTTTGTAAAAGATTGCCCTATCTGTCCATCTAATAATGGAGTCCCCTACCACCTGTCAGGGCTGGGCTCAGCCCTTCCTTCTCTAAGCTAGCTGCTCAGCTGTCGGCTAATTGCCAGCTCCCATCTCTCTCCACAATTACCCAGCTGTGGTTGATTCTGCTAGTCAGTCCTGCCTACTTAAAGCCATCCACCTCACTTGATCTCTGCCTTCGCCTTGGTCACATCACAAGAAACCATCTCCTGCGTTCCTGTTTAAAGACTGGCCTTGCTGACATCCCTTCTGGTTCCTTATCCTGCTTGCTGTTCCTCTGCTTGGATCCCTGACTTTTGGCCTGGCTGATTACCCGATCTGGTTACTGAACTCTGGCTTGGCTGATTACCGATCTGGTTACTGAACTCTGGCTTGGCTGACTATCCGATCTGGTTACTGGACTCTGGGCTATGCTTTGACTACGATTACTCTATTTACCTTTTTATTTTTATTAATAAACAAGTGTGATTTTACTGTACTTCTGTCTCAGTCTGGTTCATGGTTTCTGACACCACCAGAATCTGTCTTTCTTCACCCTTGTCCCGCCCTCACTGGAGGACTGGCCTCCCTAACACTTTTCCCTCTACCCCACCTGTCATCCAACTTCTCTGCTCTTCTGCCTGCACGCCTGTATCTCCCTCCGCCTCTGTGCTGGACCCTGCTAGCACCTGACAAGTATGATCCAAACTCGATTTCAGGTTGGTGATGCTTCGCAGTGTTGCCAGCTCTCTAGATTCAGAACCTGGGCTTCCAAGGAAGCAACCTGCTCACATTTGGTGCAGCAGTATTTGCCCTTGAACGGATGCTTAAGAAACGTATACATGTTGCATGATGTGCAGAGTCACATTACCATACCCATTGGACATTGGGCATAATTCCTAATATTCTAGGATTATTTCCATTACATTTGAATGTACAATTTAATGTTAAACTCACTTCCTGACTCTAATTCTATTCCTAAATTTACATGGCCCTCGATGTCCCCCTCCTCCTGCTTCCCGATCACATGGTCCCCATGCGTCCTCTCCTCCTCTCAGCACCTGTAATAATCTTAGTTACTCTCAGTGCTCACAGTACTTTCAATCACTCTCAGTACTTCCAGTCACTCTCAGCACTCACAATACTTCCAGTTACTCCCGCACCAAAAAAGTGACAGAATTTCAATGTTGTCTCTTTAAAAATGTGTGAATGGGTTCCTTAGCTTTTGTAAGACTGAAAAGTGAACATGGTGATAATTCAGATTGCAGAAGTGTGGGTGGCACTGTATTGTATATTCTCCTTTAATTGCTCATTCTTTATTTCTGTGACATAATGCTTTCTATGTTTGCTATATAATGATTTCCATCACTTTATTCATTCTAAATAGCTAACATGTACTTATGCTAAGCTATTGAAAATTAAATTCTAACCAGGTTAGTGGGCTGCTGCATTAGTGTTCTACCCAGCTAGGTAAAGTCCATAGTGTTCTTTGTGGTTCTCGAGCAATTACCTTTTGCCTGTGAGCTGCCAAAACTTGACTTTAATATTCATGTATACGGAGTCTGAATACTTCCTTTTATTTGTGTTTAAAATGTAACGTACACCTCACAATCCGGCAGCCAAATGTCAGTTAATATCAGAACAGCACAACATACTAACCTGCAGGATCTCCAGGATTTTCAGCTTGGTTTCCATGACGGTGACATTTTCCGTATCCACGCTCTTCCTCTTAGACTTGTCCTGACTCACTACAGAATTCACAGGTGAAGAGGAATTGAACATAGATTGCTTCCGAGTCAAAACCATTGTAGACATCATCTGCCCCACTCCTTGTATAGATCGCCTGACATTTTTTTCTGTAAAACCAACACATGTTAATATGATCCACAAACCTCATAGCTGGACCCGTAAAGGTGGCCATACATAGAGACTTTCTTCGTTTAGTACAAACTTTTAAATGTCAGTAAAGAACACATCCTTGTTTACGAAAGTGTTCTCTAATCCACTGTTTTCCAGTTCTTTTCACAGACTCAGAGGGGAATAAGTAGGAATATTCATTACCTCAAACTTTTAGAGATGCTTTGATTGTTTCAGTCCTATGACTACCTAATCAATTGAATTTTTGTCTATGAAGGGTTTTGTAGATGTGATCTCTTAAATGTACTGTCTCTAGTGTGGTCCTCTCTCCCATTTCAGCAGAATTAACAACACCCTCCTAAGGGTTTAAATTTTATGTTCAGCGGTTTTTCTCTGGCTTATACATCTAGCACTTTCGATCCCAGAGCAGTGAAAGGTCACACTAACTAGCCCTGCAATGTTAACACATCACAAAGACAATCTGTACTTCAAAGTATTCCAGTGGAGGGCTTTTCAGTTGTTTTTAATACCTAACCCACTGAAACTCTGGTATACGTACCTTTCACTGACCATGGGTAAAATATACATTAACAAATGGCTCTATAATCTTAGAGTGTATCTGTGCCCTAGCCATTTGTTTTGGATACATAGTTTGTCACTGGGACATAATAGAATGATTAAAATGGCTCAGATCAAGGTTACTTTAAGTATGTAACAAACCCTTTTTTTATTTTGATGGATGTGAGATTCAAATACTAGAATAGTGTTCTTTAAGGTCAATAAATCATTTATGATTGTCAAATTTAGGAAGGTAGCACATCTACAAAAGATGGTAAGAGGCAGAAAACCCTAGAGATATATATGAACAAGCATATAGGAAAAGTCAAGATGTAATTCTTGTGTTATTATTTACACAAAATTAGTCCACCAATGTGTATCTGTTCAGTGCCCGGGAGTCAGTAGTTTACCCATTCAATGCCACTTTAAAAAAACGCAACTGCAACTCCCTGAAAGTCTGCAAAAATATGGCCTGGAAAAATCAACTTGTTTACGGGTCACTACGTTTATAGGTTACTGAATGCTTACACTTTTTGTGTCAGCTAAATAAAATTAAAGATTTTGTAACAAATAATTTGTGATTGATTTACCAAAATGTCCTATGTATGGCCAGTTTACGAGGTCCATGTGTTGCCTCAGCGTTGGGGGCTCTTGCAGTAAAATGAATCATGCAGGATGCATAGCATATATGCAAGCAAGCTAGTTGGATACTGCCAAAAATTAGCTGGCTACAAAATGCTATAATCACAGCAGTGAACTGCATACAAGTCTTCTTTTCTTGGCAGGAGTGATTGGTGGGCAGCTCACACAGTTCACCAGTTACATGCAAGATTGCCACACAACTATACATGGAAGCACCACAGCAGCAGGTTGTGGCACATATCTTCAATATCTTCTTCAAGTGGCTACAATGATAGCTGAGAAGCTTTAGCGATTGTACTGCACATGCGGGATGGACACACAACACAGAAGCTCTGCAACTTCTAATACTCAGGAAAAAAATCACAGCAGCTTGTAGGTTTACTGAAAGTAAACAAAGTAAATTTTTTTAAATGCACATTAATATATATATTTATCTTTATATTTACCAACTTTGCTTTACTATACCATATTACACTTGAGTTAGGCTTTATTGGGCTAGTACTAGTGATAGCTGAATTTGAAAAACGGATGTACAGAGTGGGATCAGCAGTTCTCCTTTCTCCTACATATATGAGAATAGGTCTCTCTGCTATCAAGAAAATCCCACTGTTCAGGAATCTAGGCTGTCAATTATCTCAGCAGACTAGAGAAAGCTGCCTAGAAAAATTCATTTATCAATTACCAATTTTTTTGCTGAGTTGCCATATTTGTTCATCACTAATTAATACAACTATGGGATCTGTAATTCCATAATGTCATCAGTATACAGTATAATGAAGAAAAATGTATTGGTGCCCATTTGACAGCCCTGTTGGTTTATATCTGAGGCACTCTTGATTTGGGACACAAGCAAGGTCAAAATTAGCAAAAGTAAAGTTGAACTCTCTGAACTCTGAAAAACATTAATTATTGCATTATAATGCATAATACTCATTTGCTTAGGGATTGATCAATAAGGTGGTATACTTACCTTTTTCTCATTCCCTCTGCAGTCTGCACTCTTCCAATCTGGAATGTGTGCTGGAGTCCTCCCATTTATTACAGAGAGCTGCTACCAGTCAGGCAGCAAAGAGAAGAAGCTTTGGGGGACCAGTCGCATGAAGAGGAGGAAGTCTGCATATAATTATATCACCTTGTTCATCATCCCCTAGGCAAAATGAGCAGATAATCCTTGCAAGGGGGACCCAGTGCAAGGGTAAAAAAATTGTATCCCTGCATTCATACCTTAAGGTCTGCATTAATATTGTATGGAGAAGTATTTATTGTGGACACTACTGTTCACAGTTACTAATCGATATTAGACTACAGTGTAATACTGCTCATAGCATACATACACATTGTCATGAATAGAAATTCTCAACGTGGCTGGTACTTAACATTTTCTCTCCTCAAAATGTAATGTTCAGATCGTATAAGTCTGCACTTTTTTTTTATAACAAATACAATATATTTTAGACCTAATATTCCAAATTCTTTAAAAAAAACCTTTGCCAAATGTCTTAGGAATTCTACATACAGTAAACGATCCCATTCCTGTATAATGTAGTTGCAGGCTCTGCATGCATAAGCAGCCAAATCCTTTGCGTTATATGGATATTAGCGTGCAGTGCAAGGCTATAAGAACTTCATTTGAAGTTCTATGATCATTATTCATCTTTTTTCCTACCTGCTGTATCATCATTGTACATAGCGTGCAACAACATTGCTTGCGGGTTCTGGACACAGTCAATGATCCCTAGAAGAGTCCGTGTTAGCCGCAGAAGTTCACTGAAGCTGTAGAAGCCAAAATATATCAGATGGCGAGCCAAACTGACCACCTTAAAACAGTAAAGAAATTGGGTTAAACTATCATACATTCAATTAGCCCTATAGATCTATACTTCATAGGTGAAACTGTCCTTAGTTTTAGAATTTCAAATGTAAAGTCTTCTATACCAGCCAAAACCCAACAGTGCCTACTATGACATTCATTAACCGGTTAATTCTTTATGTGCACTGTCCGAAGAGATTACTGTCCAGTAAGGAACAAATAAAAGGAATTTTGACAAACCTGTAAATTCCACATCTTGGAGTACAGTACAGGATATAGGCTGACTATTCACAGACCCTGGGTTTCTTAGTTCTCATTCTTGCTGTTGAATTCATTTTTTAAAGGAGTGTTTCCCTATCTTGCATGGTTTTAAAATGGCTACAACAGAGAAGGGGCAGAGCTGGGAAGTACAGCAGAGAACGTATCCACTGGGTGACACAACCCACTGATACTCCCCAAACTTCAATTAGCCTAATATTAAACCACACATAGGGGTTGATTTACTAAAACTAAAAAGTGCAAAATGTGGTGCAGCTGTGCCTAGAAACCAAGCTTCCAGTTTCTGTCAAAGCTTAAGGCCCCTTTCATACTGCTGCAACTTGAAAGTCACACGATTTTGCTGCGATTTGAGGAAATGCCTGTGTAAACTTGAGGTCTATGGACCTCAACTCGTATCAAAGTCGGTCCAAAGTAGTACAGGGACTACTTTGAAGTCAGAGCGACTGGAAGCTTTAGAAGCTGATTGGCTACCATGCACAGCTGCACCAGATTTTGCATTCTCCACTTAAAGTAAATCAACCCCACTGAGTCAACTTGAAGCAACATAAAAATATTTTATTTTAATAATATTCATAGACCCTGGGTTATAGGCTAGTACCTTCAGATGACTGGACACTGGCAAAGTTTTGCTGGACATGCCCCCCTGGGCAAACTCCTAAAATGCTAACGTTCTTAGGCAAAAAGAGGAGCAAGGACCTTTGTCAATACTCTGGTAGCAGAGCATAAGCCAAATGTCAGTATGACTAACTGGAAGCGATTATTTTCTAATGCAAAGCATAGAAAGTACTGATGAAGTGGATAAATAGGAATATGTAGGTAGACATATTGGATGTCTATGGATGCCGAGTATTCCCCTTGTCACTGAGAGTCAAAAACTGAATTTTCAGGTATTTGTATAGGGATTTTTGGTCAAGGATACATTTGGTACAGGATCCATTGGGTTTTTGGTACCATGAGTAGAGTTGAACAGAAACTTTTGAAACTGTCTTCTAGAGATACTGGCACAAGTACTCCCTGCGACAAGGTTCAGTGCATTCTGCAAATCTGACTGTCCATAGGAAGATTTTGGCTGATATGAAAGAAGAAAGCGGTGAGCTGATTGAATTTTGGACCCCTTTGAGACTATTGACTGAACTCACAGGTCTGGGACGTCTGGGACCCAGAGACAGAAAACTGTTACAGACGTCCCCCCACTCCTAGGTGTCAAAGTGCTCCTTCATTGGAAAGTGGGCTTTATGGGAAGAATTGCTGGGCTAAGATATATTAAGATACATCAATATGTGGAAGTGCCAAAGGATTATAAATCAGAAGTGGTATGGTTGTAAATCAAATTCTTTATTGAAAAAGATTTAACAAAACCAGCCAACACCTTCATGTTATTTTTAATAAATCCAATAATTGCATTTGGACCATGCTATTTATGATTTTTCATTCTTTGGAACCTCCACTTTGGTACACTTCCTTCATTTGAGTAGCTTGAATCTGTGGAAATTCACATCACATACAAAATCCCTATGCTGAACTTTTACTTTTAAACATTTAAAATGCAGCACTGATTCACTTTAAGATGTTCTGTCCCATGCTCTGAACCATTACCAAGTGCATGTTTACAATTATTTTGATGCAGGTGGCTGTTTTGGCAGGTAGTGTAAAAATTCCAAGCTTCTGGCAGAAAATGGAGATCCAAACACTCAGCAAGTTGATGCTAGCAATATAGAGGATGGTATTAGTGAGAGCTCTATTCTGCATGTTCACAAACAAATGATGTGTGCATGTACTTGAAAGTTTGCATCCACACATAATCTACACTAAAGTCGCCAACAGAATACACAGATCAGACACATAGAAAAAACAAAACATTCATATTTTATGCATAAATTACTAAAAATTACATTACAATTTAGGTTTCTACCTCAAATGTAAGCTTGTTTTTTTCCTCATTGGCAAATGGCATTGATTCACTGACAACTGCATTCAGATAATCTTCCACAAATTCCATTGTGTTTGTAAACTTATTTTTCTTATCATCTCTGGAATCACTGGAGTCATAACTATTTAAAAACAAAAAAAATGCAATCAGTTGGTTGAACATAAACTGAACAATAAACCTGCATAATTATGGTGCCCATATATATTTAAGATCTACCATCACATCAAAGGGGGGTTTAAACAGAGAACTCACAATCTGAATCTAAGTACAAATTATTGAGTCACACTCAAGGACAGTGCAGTCAATACTACTAAACACCCCTAAATCACAATTACCCTCTCAAGCTTTTAACTGGGTCTCAGTTACACAACGTTCGCCATGACAGCAATGCTCCAAAATGGATAAATGTTTTTGGGCAATACTTGGCGAGTTCCCTATAGTTCCCATCAGGCAGTAAGGTGAAGGTGACTACATCTCTATCTAGAGTAAAGTATCTCCCTGGGGAAAACTTTACAACCACCAGTGTACAACCCCCAGTAACTCAGTAACTACTGCATCTCTGTGTGCTCCTACATCCATAAAAGAATGCCAATTGACTCTGACTAATTAAAACCCTGTTGACTACACAGGCCAGCCTGGTAAAATCAAAACTTTATGGTGAAAAAAAGCACAAACATTTTTCAAATGGGGCCCTATAATGCCCCACAGATTACTTTATCTAATCCTCCTTCTTTATTAACTTGTTCAGATCCGCACTATAGCCAAATAACGGCTACAGCGTGGATCAGCTTTGCCGGGAGGCCGTCAATAGACGTTCACCACTTTGCATGCTGGCCACGCCCCCCTGAAGGGCTCACGCGGCACGCGCTGTGATCACCTGAGTCAATGAGACTTGGGTGATCACAGATCGGAATAAGGGGCCGATCCCGACGCCTTACCACGTGATCAGCTGTCAGCCAATGACAGCTGATGATGTAAACAGCGTGAGAAGAAAAAAAAGCCGATCACCGGCTTCTGTTGAGGGACATCGGCCCCGAAGAGGAAGAGGCAAAGCCACCTCATATGTGCCCACCAGTACCGCCTGCCAGTGCCACGAATCAGTGCCCACCAATCAGTGTCCACCAGTACATAAGTGCCAGCAATCAGTGCCGCCTATCAATGCCCACGAGTGCCACCTATTAATGCCCACCAGTGGTGCCAATCAGTGCCTCATCAGTGCCATCTAGCAGTGCTGCCTATCAGTGCCAATCAGTGCCTATCACTGCCACCCATCAGTGCCCATCACTGCCACCCATCAGTACCACCTATTAGTGCCCTTCAGTGCCACCTATCAATGCCCTTTAGTCCTGCCCATCAGTGCCACCTCTGTGCCCACCAATGCCACCTATCAGCGCCCACCAGTGCCACCTCATCAGTACCCATCAGTGCCACCTCATCAGTGCCCATCAGTGCCACCTTATCAATGCCCATCAGTGCAGCCTATCGGTGCCCATCAGTTCAGCCTATCGGTGCCTATCAGTGCCCATCAGTGTAGCCTCATTAGTGTATATCAACGAAGCAGAAAAAATACCTGTTTGTAAAATTTATTAACAAAATATAAAACGGTTTTGTATTTTTTTTTTTTTAATTTGGTCTTTTTTAATTTGTTTAACAAAAAATAAAAAACCCAGAGGTGATCAAATACCACCAAAAGAAAGCTCTATTTGTGGGAAAAAAATAATAAAAAATTTAATTTGGGTACAGTGTTGTATGACCACGCAATTGGCATTCAAAAAGTGACAGCGCTAAAAGCTAAAAATTAGTCTGATAAACTATAAGTGCTAAAATATAAACTCACGCTGAATGGTGAAAAAAAGTCTTTGATAAGTCTTTGGTGAAGACAGGTCTTTGATAACGCCCAGTGGGTGGGCAAAACATGTTGACGCATTTCCGGCGGCGCTGATGTAATTTTCTGCTCCGTGGAATGCACTTGCTGGTTTCTAGAACGCACGCCGTGATCGGTGTCCGGATACATCTTTAATCCCCTTATATGCCTATTTTTATCAACTATTTTGTAAGTACCCACTTGTATGTGGAATAAATTCCTTTTAAACGGTACTTTCACTATCAGTTCCATTTTTATTTCTTTTGGTGCCTGGCGAATCTGTTGATCTGAAGTGCACATCACTACCCCTGAACTTCTCTGGACACCATCATTTAAGTCTGAAGCTACCCCCAGACTGCAAAGCTGGGGGTCATCGCCATTTGGTGAGTGGGGACACATGTGGGGGTGTTGATTTGCACCTGAAAAGTCCTGGAGCGTCTGTGGTTCACTGCACTTCCAAAGTTTTTTTTTTTCTCCATTGTGGATTAGAATGGAGAACATTAGAACATTTTTGGACTTTATTTTATATGACTCTTGCTTTGTTTATTTATATCTGCACATATTTAAACTTAGTCTTGCATGTTTTGTGAGCACTGCATTTTTCATTTTTTATATTGAAAATTAGTCTGGGCAGGAGGGGGGTTTAGGTGCTCAGTAATCAAGTGGTTAATAGGTTTTACACCAAGTATTATGAACTTATCACATATGAAATAAAGATTTATCACCCCAAAAAAGTATTATTTACTCATTCGTGAACTAAATGTAATCTGGAAACATAACCCTAAAACGAATCTGTTACCTCAACATAACCTGTAAGACTTTTAGTAACATCTAACCTCTAAAGTTAACTCTTAACATAAACCAAAGCCAGCCCCATATTAGTTAGTTTTACCTTAAACCGGTCAGTAAGTTCAGGAAAATCCAGTTAGGTAGGCCATCACACTATATAGTTAATGTAAAATTCAGCTGTTGAACAGGTCAATGTACATGGCCCTCTCAACACTATCTATAAAGCACACACAAAATATATACCGGTATATATATTATGGCAATAAACACTATATTATTACACTAGTTAATCCTATCACAGCAGTTCAGATTCAGAGTACTATTATGCTCAAAAAGTCATTCAGATTTTGTGCCAAATGATCAGCACCAAAAGAACAGAGCTGAAATGTCTGCACAAAATCAAATTATACCATTTCGAAAGGACTAATAAAATAACAATATTACATATATTTAAAGGACTGTTTACTGTATTGCATATTTTAAAACAATTATGCATTACATACTTTAAAAAAACTAGATATGGACATATTTAATTTTTCTTACTCTTTGATGGTGATGGCTGTGGGTATTTCTGTCCATAGTCGGGCATATTTTACTGGTGTAACCAGTTCTTGAGGGTCTCTGTCAACGTGGACATGCAGCATGAGATGACAGAAAGAAGCTCTGATCTCAAAAGGCAACGTTTCATCAGCCATGCAGAGAAAGATGAGGTCAACGCTTAGTTGTTTGGAGATTTCATGTATAGCAAGGTATTGGCGATCTAGACACATCCGTGCAAAAAGTTTTAGCTGATACCTGTGCAACATTGATAGAAATCAAGGAAGAAAGTGAGATGTGCAAAAACTATGCACAAATAATTTAAAAGGATAAAGGCCAGATACGTGGTTAAATAGTGCCTCTAAACAAGGATGTAATTAATCCAAATAACTCACTGGCTCTAAATTGTTGTCAGAATTCAAAATTACACCTTTACCTGAGAAAAAATTAAATGTTTTCCCCAACTGCTGCTTGCCACCGGTCCTCTAGGTCAACACAGTGGAAATAATGCAGTAAGCATGAAACCATATTATATAGTGTGCAGTACACTGTTATAAGGTTCTCATTTACTCATGACTTGAATGTTTTATTACCAATATACTGAAGTGAATGGACATCACAATACAATAAATAAAATGATGTTTGTATTGCAGTGCTTCTAGTTCATACTATAACTTTAGAGAGAATATTATCCTTCTTTATTCTGCCTTTGCAATTTTTTTTACAAGTTTTCTCCCATAATTCAAAAGAGACAATGGAGAGAAAATGTGTTTCCCCCCACATTAGCCCTAGTTTTGCAAGTGTTTATGTGTTGTTGTCTGACTGTGAAAGAAAACAAAAGTAGGCAAGGTGCACTATATCATCTTGAAATCGTAACTTTAAAAAGTGCAACATTAAAGAACTCCTGGATAGGCAAACAAAAAATCACCGATTGGTCACCTCCCTACACAAAACACTACACAGTTATAACAATTTTGAAAATCCTTACCATTGAGGAGAAAAGTCTAATTGAATTTTCATGACTTCATCTCTGTAATTCAAAAGATAACAGGATCTGCTCTGCCAAAGAGGAGGTGTAACAGCAGGGATTATGTCATATGCTCTCCTCTAAAAGAAACTACAGTTCCCAACAACTACAGGGATTTGTATTGAATGTGGGCGAGTACACTAGGCCTGTACATGTTGAATGAGAGCCGGAGAGTCCCTGTTCAGCCATCACAGCAAGTACAATGCCTTGCAAAAGTATTCATCCCCCTTGTCATTTTTCATGTTTTGTTGCCTCACAACCTGGAATTAACATGGATTGTTTGAGGATTTGCATCATTTAATTTACAGAACATGCCCACAACTTTGAAGATTGTTTTTTTTTATTGTGAAGTAAACAACAAATAGGACAAAATAACAGAAAAAGTCAATGTGCATAACTATTCACCCCCCTAAAGTCAATACTTTGTAGAGCCACCTTTTGTGGCTATCACAGCTCCAAGTCGCTTTGGATAAGTCTCTATGAGCTTGCCATATCTTACCACTGGGATTTTTGCCCATTCCTCCTTGCAAAACTGCTCCAGCTCCTTCAATTTGGATGGTTTCCGCTTGTGAACAGCAATCTTTAAGTCTGAACACAGATTTTATATTGGATTGAGGTTTGGGCTTTGACTAGGCAATTCCAACACATTTACATGTTTCCCCTTAAACTACTCAAGTGTTGCTTTAGCAGTGTGTTTGGGGTCATTGTCCTGCTGGAAGGTGAACCTCCGTCCTAGCCTCAAATCACACACAGAGTGGTACAGGTTTTGCTCAAGAATATCCCTGTATTTAGCACCATCCATCTTTCCCTCAACTCAGTTTCCCAGTCCCGACTGCAAAAAAACATCCCCACAGCATGATGCTGCCACCACCAAGTTTCACTGTGGGGATGGTGTTCTTTGGGTGATGTGATGTGTTGGGTTTGTGCCAGACATAGCATTTTCTTTGATGGCCAAAAAGTTCAACTTTAGTCTCATCAGACCAGAGCACCTTCCTCCATACATTTTGGGAGTCTTCCACATGCCTTTTCGCAAACTCAAAACGTGCCATTTTGTTTTATGCTGAAAGTAATGGCTTTCTTCTGGCCACTCTGCCATAAAGCCCAACTCTATGGAGCGTACGGCTCATTGTCGTCCTATGTACAGATGCTCCAGTCTCTGCTGTGGAACTCTGCAGCTCCTCCAGGGTTACCTTAGGTCTCTGTGCTGCCTCTCTAATTAATGCCCTCCTTGCCCGGTCCGTGAGTTTTTTGTGTGCGGCCGTCTCTTGGCAGGTTTGCTGTTGTGCCATGTTCTTTCCATTTGGTTATGATAGATTTGATAGTGCTCCTAGGGATCATCAAAGATTTGGATTTTTTTATATCCTAACCTTGACTTGTACTTCTCAACAACATTTTCCCTTACTTGTTTGGAGAGTTCCTTGGTCTTCATGGCAGTGTTTGGTTAGTGGTGCCTCTTGCTTAGTTGTTGCAGCCTCTGGGGCCCTTCAAAAAAGGTGTGTATATGTAATGACAGATCATGTGACACTTAGATTGCACACAGGTGGACATCATTTCACTAATTATGTGACTTCTGAAGGTAATTGGTTGCACCAGAGCTTTTTATGGGCTTCATAACAAAGGGGGTGAATACATACGCACATGCCAATTATACAGTTTTTTATTTCTGAAAAATAGTTTTATGTATATATTTTTCTAATTTTACTTCACCAACTTAGACTATTGTGTTCTGATCCATCACATATACTTCAGATTAAAAAAAAAAACATTGAACTAAAGGCTGTAATGTAACAAAACAGGTAAAAAGCCAAGGGGGTGAATACTTTTGCAAGGCACTGTAAGCGTAAATTACATAATTGCTTCCTGGAAAAAGAACTACAGAAGGCATGTGCCAAGACCAGTGGCTGGGGGAATAGGAGGCATAACAGCCACCGGTCTTACAAACGGGAAACCAGAGATAATTAACATTTTTTTCAGAGCAACTACTGAATGAACCAGAAGATGAATGAACCAAGAGGTTATTCAGTGACGGTAGGAAATCAGCAAAAAGGAAATGTAAAGAAGCTTTTGCCCAGAGTTTTGTTTTAAATCAACTGAACATGTAAGAGAAGTATGAAGAACTACATGTCCCTTTGAGTGAAAAAAATTAGTCATTTATAAACTTAGAAGGTGCAGTTTAAAATTGCATCATCACAGTAGGTGTAACAAGATTTACTACCGGTAGTATTTGAGTACATTCTCGTCATGAGCATTCCCTGCTCGTGCCTCTTGTGACAGCTGGCGGACGCTTTTATCATGTGTATCATTGTTTTTATCTAACCAGACGAGCCACACCTCCTCTTCACAGTACTCAATACTCATATATTCCGGAGACTGGGACATCTCTTTTACTGGTCTGAGCCTACAAAAAATATAATAATTAGGGAAACTAATTAGGGAAATTACTTGTATAATAGGTAATTTCATAATTACATTTTATATCTGACCACTAAACTGATAATACACAGTAGTGGTCAGTAAATATACAACTGTAAAGAGATATTCTCTAGATTTATAACAATAATTTAGGTGTCTATTAATCAAACATCAAAGAAGTACTTCAATTCAAAGTTTTTAAAATAAAAGTACCACCTAAATGGTCACAAAGTGCCTGCTATTACCTTTATCAGTAAGTAAAGATTCTCTTGTGGCCCTCTTAGATGTTGTTTCTTTTTTTACTACTGGGGGACCTGACTTTTGTAACTTACTGGTTAAGCCCTTTCACCTTTCAGTAAGCCTGCCTAAGGCTCAGTTCACACTGGTGCAATGCCAGACATCACATGTGATTCGCGCCACATTGCT
The DNA here is from genome assembly GCF_042186555.1 of Aquarana catesbeiana. Taxonomy (NCBI): domain Eukaryota; kingdom Metazoa; phylum Chordata; class Amphibia; order Anura; family Ranidae; genus Aquarana; species Aquarana catesbeiana. Next base: position 561,938,854 of record NC_133325.1, read on the forward strand.
GTGCAGATCACATGCGATGTATGTGCAATGCAAATTCAGCCATACAAACTGTATGGCTAAATTTGCATCGCATTTGGACCAAATTCGAGCAGGACCCTTTTTTTGTCTGCACCAGAATCGGATCGCATGAGCGTGAACACCCATGCGATCCGATTCTGCAAATTTACAGTTCGCCCTATGATCTGCGAACCGATATGCGGGTGTCATTAACTTTGTATTGAGACCCGCAGCGTTTTATAGAGGGCAGTGTGAACTTCCGGCGATTCAGGTGCGATGTGGGAACTTTCCTGCATCGCACCAGTGTGAACCGAGCCTCAGTGGCCAATCAAGGCACTCTCATTAGAACAGGGGATAGAAGCTAGATTAAAAGTCAGGCCACATTAACAAACTCAGAATAATTGTTTCTGGCTAATGAAGTTAATCTTCTGCTGTTCGCTTGCAGGCAGGATGTTTTACTTTTAAAAGTTTCAAATGAAGTACAGGTTAACACTGAAGGACAACTTCACTTTGTTAAAAAAAAAATTATATAACCAAATTAATTACTATGTGATTTGTTTTTTTTAATAACTACATTTCATTTTCAAACTTTAGAAAGTTGTGACTTTCTAAAACTACCAGAAAACTCAAATGTTCCTTCTTTGTATTTGTGCCAACCATGCCAACACTGGGCTGCTCTATATACTGCTAGTATATACAGCCCCTCGATAAATGTAATCTCCTGTTCATTTGATTAGGTCACTGCTTTTCTCAGCAATATTTACATTACAACACTCGGAATAGTCATGCGATTACAAAAAGTCGACCATCATACAGCTCAGAATAAGTGATTAAAATCCATGTTTTTGTTTCAACAGAACAGCAGGAGATATGATTAACATCTTTTCAACCTATATAAATTATTTTAGAAGGAATTGTTTTTTCTCAACAATTTAGGATGCGTTAATTATTTTTTTCTTAAAAGTAATTAAGACATTTTTTCCATGTTAATTGTTCTTGTTGAGTTATGTGTGCACGTCCATTTCTATAATCAAATGCATATATGAAAGTCTAGTAACTATATAACTGTAACTATATATATATATATATATATATATATATATATATATATATATATATATATATAATGTCAGGGACCACCAGTGCTGAATGTCAGGAACCACCATGTCAGGGACCACCAGTGCCACTTGTGAGGGAGCACCATGTCAGGGACCACTAGTGCCGCATGTCAGGAACCACCAGTGCAGCATGTCAGGGACCACAATGTCAGGGACCACCAGTGCCGAATGTCAGGGACCACCAGTGCCACTTGTCAGGGACAACCAGTGCAGCATGTCAGGGACCACCAGTGCCGCATGTCAGGGATCATCAGTGCAGCATGTCAGGGACCACCATGTCAGGGACCACCAGTCAGGAACCACCAGTGCTGAATGTCAGGGACCACCATGTCAGGGACCACTATGTCAGGGACCACCAGTGCCGCTTGTCAGGGACCACTATGTCAGGGACCACCAGTGCCAAATGTCAGGGACCACTATGTCAGGGACCACCAGTGCCGCTTGTCAGGGACCACTACGTCAGGGACCACCAGCACTGATTGTCAGGGACCACCATGTCAGGAACCACATGTCACCTCCATGCCAAGGACCACCATGTCACCTCCATGTTAGGGACCACCATGTCACCTCCATGTCAGGGACCACCATGTCACCTCCATGTCAGGGACCACCATGTCACCTCCATGTCAGGGACCACCATGTCACCTCCATTTTAGGGACCACCATGTCAGCTCCATGTTAGGGACCACCGTGTCACCTTCATGTCAGGGACCACCGTGTCACCTCCACGTAAGGGACCACTGTGTCACCACCATGTCAGGGACCACCAGTGCCGCTTATCAGGGACCACCATGTCACCTCCATGCAAGGGAACACCATGTCACCTCCATGTCAGGGACCACCAGTGCAGAGTGGGATTATCATCAGCAATTACTTGTATATACACAGCAGCGATCTCCCGTGGTGTCAGGTATAGTATACGAGAACGGCACTCGCTGATGCCCTGCCCCCCGCCGTTATTATGATTGACAGCGCACTGTTCCTATAACGGCAGAGGGCTGAAGATCAGTGAGCAGCGTTCTCATATACTATACTTGACACAGTGGGATATCCCCACTGTGTCATACAAGTGATTTCTGATGATAATCTCCACTCTCCACAGAGATAGCGGGCAGCGGGGACGGAGTGGGCGGGTGGAGACTGTCAGGGAGCAGAGGAGGAGAAGGAGGACACCTACTCCATGGGCGGCACAAACCAGGGGGCTGTGAGACCCCCTCTGCCCACAACATCTCTGTTTCCTTCCTGCTCGGCTTTACAGAGGACTACAACGGGGTGTTCCAGACTGCTGGCTGAGCTGAGGGGAGGGATAGAAGCCAGCGATCTTACAAACAGGAAACCCCAGGCAATAACAGTATTTCAGTCAGTTCAGCAGCAAATTACAGAGGAACTACAGAGCTCAGAAGAACATGGATGGCAAATTTAGTGATGGTAGGAGATCAGCAACAAGGACATGGAAAAAAAAATTGGCCAGAGTTCTGCTTTAAGACTACCTGTAGTCAACATATAGCTATTATTATTATTTTAAGTTGAGTACTTACTCTGTCTTTATGAGAATATCACTGTTCTTGGGATCTAGTACACACTTACAGATGAGCTCCTGAGTAACTGGGATTGCTATATGATTAGACACACATAGATCTGAAAGATAATCTAGAAACCTGGAAGAAAAATATGTTTATAAACATTGAGAAATGTATGCAGTATCTATACCTCATGTCTTTACATTGACAGATATGAATCAATAGCTTTTCCCCACTGTAATTTATTTTTTATTTTATATTTTAGATCTAATTCTACTATAAATAACTAATGCATATTCAGTTATTAACTAAAACACTATGTTGATACAGCTTGGAAGACCTAAAATATTTTTTGAAAGGTAATACCCTGAAGAAAACACTGAACAGCCTGTTTTCTCAGTCTTTAGGAAGGTAATTAATAAACGAAATCTGTACAGGGCAATGTGTGAGTTCCATTTTTTAACCTTCTTCTAAAAAAAACACTAGTTGCCTGGCTTTCTCTACCTGCAATGCTTTGAGACATTGATCTGGAACAAATACTGTATGTAGACAGTAAAATCTAGACTTTGAATTTGCATACATGCTATAGGTCAGGACTCAAGGAGTATTTTTTTAATTTAGTTCTAACTAAGCATAAAACAAAAATTGGTTCCTTTTTTGTTAATAGTCGCCACTAGGGATGCTTGGAGGCTACAGCTCCAATGACCATGAATCCTTAGATATAATGTCTTCCTGAAATGTTACTGCACACTTCACCCTAGTCCCTCATGCTCCCCCACAAGTCTACCACTCACCTCCACCACCTCTTCAATGCTGGAAGCCTTAAAAAGCTCTAACCACAAAAAACTTTAAGATTGGTTACAATCATCTCTAAAGTTACTGTGTTCAAAGCCATAGAGGAGCTAGAAAAAAATATAGGATTCACATGAGGGATTTGATAGACAGTTGCAAACAATGGATGGCTTCTTTTCATGTCATCCATTGTGTACAATTCTGTTGCTAGCTGTAATTGGTCACAGTGATCCCATGGTGCAGACACGGCCAATTACAGCCCATCTGTACTATATGATTAGCTGTGGTTAATCACAAGAAAACACACTGAATGAATTCGTTTTTTTCAGTAGAAATGGTTGCTTATCCCCTTGCCGCCGAGCATATATACGCCCTCGGCTTTAGGGGGTTATACCGGGATGATGCCCGAAGCTCTGGGCATCATCCCGGTACCGTTTTTTGAGTGGGCGATCGGCTATCCAGGGATAACAACCCATGTGGCTAAAAGCCGCTCGGTTATTATCCCGGAGGAGCGGGAGGGGACATCCCGCCCCCCACTTTCCGCCGCTCTTACCGCGCCTCCCATCCCACTGGGAGACCCGATCCTCGATCTGCCACTTCCGGTGGCTAGAGACAGACTGGCACAAAGCTGGAAACGGCTTTGTGCCAGTCTTCTCTCTGTAAACACGGAAGTGACGCCACTTCCTGTTTACTCGGCTGCCAATGGCGCCGGTTTTTTAAAAATATACAGTATTCAGAATAGCCGTTTTCGGCGATCTGAATACTTTGAAGTGCAAAGGAGGGATTTGGTTTCTTTTACACCCCCGATCCCTCCATAAAGAGTACCTGTCACCACCTATTACTGTCACAAGGGATGTTTACATCCCTTGTGACTGCAATAAAAGTGATCAAAAAAATTTTTTTTAAAAAAACACAATGCAAAAAAATAAAAATAAATGAAATAAAAAAATTTTTTTTAAAGCGCCCCCGTCCCTGCGAGCTTGCGCAGCAAAGAAAACGCATATGGAAGTCATGCCTGCATATGTAAACGGTGTTAAAATCACACATGTGGGGAACTGCTGCGATCGTCAGAGCAATAATTCTAGCACTAGACCTCCTCTGTAACTCTAGTCTGGTAACCGTTATTTTTTTTTTAAATGTCGCCTATGGAGATTTTTAGGTATCGTAGTATGGTAACCTTGTATTTCTCTGGTCACAGTGTGTTAAAAAAAAATGTAAAAAAAATAAAAACAAACTTCTAAAAAGAAAAAAAAAAATATATATATATATAATATATATATATATATATATATATATATATATATATACACACACACACAAACACACAGTATCTCCCAAAAGTGAGTACACCCCTCACATTTTTGTAGATATTTTATTATATCTTTTTATGTGGTAACACTGAAAATATGACACTTTGCTGCAATGTAAAGTAGTAAGTGTACAGCTTGTATAACAGTGTAAATTTGCTTTCCCCTCAATAACTCAACACACAGCCATTAATGTTTAAACCTCTGGCAACAAAAGTTAGTACACCCCTAATTGAAAATGTCCAAATTGGGCCCAAAGTGTCAATATTTTGTGTGGCCACCATTATTTTCCAGCACTGCCTTAACGCTGTTGGGCATGGAGTTCACCAGAGCTTCACAGGTTGCCACTGGAGTCCTTTTCCACTCCTCCATGATGACATCACAGAGCTGGTGGATGTTAGAGACCTTGCACTCCTTCACCTATCGTTTGAGGATGCTACACAGATGCTCAATATGGTTTAGGTCTGGAGACATGCTTGGCCAGTCTATCACCCTTACCCTCAGCTTCTTTAGCAAGGCAATGGTCGTCTTGGAAGTGTGTTTGGGTTCATTATCATGTTGGAATGCTGCCCTGGGGCCCAGTTTCCAGAGGGAGGGGATCGTGCTCTGCTACAGTTTGTCACAGTACATGTTGGCATTCATGGTTCCCTCAGTGAACTGTAGCACCCTAGTGCCTGCGGCACTCATGCAGCCCCAGACCATGACACTCCCAACACCATGTTTGACTGTAGGCAGGACACACTTGTCTTTGTACTCCTCACCTGGTTGCCACCACACACGCTTGACACCATCTGAACCAAATAAGTTAATCTTGGTCTCATCAGTCCACAGGACATGGTTCCAGTAATCCATGTCCTTAGTTTGCTGAAGACAAGCAGACTGTTTGTGGGCTTTATTGTGCATCATCTTTATAAGAGGCTTCCTTCTGGGACGGCAGCCATGCAGACAAATTTGATGCAGTTTGCGGCGTATGGTCTGAGCACTGACAGGCTGACCCCCCACACCTTCAACCTCTGCAGCGATGCTGGCAGCACACATACGTCTATTTCCCAAAGACAACATCTGGATATGACGCTGAGCATGTGCACTCAACCTCTTTGGTCGATCATGGCGAGGCCTGTCCTGAGTGGAACCTGTCCTGTTAAACAGCTGTATGATCTTGATCACCGTGCTGCAGCTCAGTTTCAGGGTCTTGGCAATCTTCTTATAGCCTAGGCCATCTTTATGTAGAGCAACAATTCTTTTCAGATCCTCTGAGAGTTCTTTGCCATGAGGTGCCATGTTGAACTTGGCCACCCGCGATCGAGAGCACGAGAGACCGCACAGGGATTTGTGTGTGTAAATGTCAGGGCTGGGCTGGGCTCAGCCCTTCCTTCTCTGAGCTAGCCGCTCAGCTGTCAGCTAATTGCCAGCTCCCATCTCTCTCCACAGTTACCCAGCTGTTGATTCTGCTTGTCAGTCTCGCCTACTTAAAGCCGTCCAGCTTACTTGATCTCTGCCTTCGCCTTTGTCAACATCACAGAGACTTTCTCCTGCGTTCCTGTTGAAGACTTGCTCAGCTGACGTTCCTTCTAGCTCCTGGATCAGGATCAGGATCCTGCTTGCTGTACTACTACATTTATCTCCGGCTCTCTGACATTTGCTTGGCTGACTACCCGATCTGGTTACTGAACTCTGGCTTGTTTTGACTATGTTTATTCTGTTTACCTTATTATTATTATTATTATTATTATTATTAATAAACAAGTGTGATTTAACTATACTTCTGTCTCGGTCTGATTCATGGTTCCTGATAGTAAACACACAAATCCCTGTTCTGTGAGGGAAGGGGAGACAGATCGTTTGTTCCTACTAAGTAGGTACTACGTAGGAACAATGATCTGTCTTCTCCCCCAGTCAGTCCTATCCCCATGCAGTTAGAACACATTCAGGGAACATACATTTAACCCCTTGACCGCCCCCTAGTGTTAACCCCTTCCCTACCAGTGACATTTACACAGTAATCAGTGCATTTTTATAGCTCTGATCGCTGTATAAATGTCAATGGTCCCAAAAATGTGTCAAAAGTGTTTGATCTGTCCGCCGCAATGTTGCAGTACTGCTAAAAATCACAGATCACTGCCATTACTAGTAAACAAAAAAATAATAATAATGCGATAAATCTTTCCTATAGTTTGCAGACGCTATAACTTTTGAGCAAACCAATCAATATATGCTTATTGTGTTTTTCTTACCAAAACTATGTAAAATAATATATATTGGCCTAAACTGACGAAGAAATGTGTTTTTTAAAAACATTTTTGGGATTTTTAAAATTCGAAAAAGTGCGCTGGTCAGGAAGGGGGTAAAATCTTCCGGGGCTAAAGTGGTTAAATAGCAAAAAATAAAAAAAACCCAGTGGTGAATAAATACCACCAAAAGAAAGCTCTATTTGTGTGAAAAAAATTATGAGAATTTCATTTGTGTACAATGTTGCATGGCCGCGCAATTGTCATTCAACGTGCGACAGCGCTGAAAGCTGAAAATTGGCCTGGACAGGAAGGGGGTAAAATTTCCCAGTATTAAAGTGGTATTTCCAAGTACCATCGTCTATACTAATTACTATCATTGCATTTAAGTATTGCTTTGCTCAAGCTGATTTATAAAAAAAATGTTATGACCTTATTGTGACCAAAGTGCTGCTTTGAAAAAACCTTTACAGAGCACAGTGGTGTGCTTTAAAGTGTGTCCTCTGCTTTGCTTGCTGTGGGACACCAAAGACATGTGACCAGCCTCTCCAATCATGTAGTGCTATTTACAGTATTAGGCAGAGAATACTCCACGAGATATGCAAGCTGAACACTACATGAATTTATTTAATTACTCATCTGTTGGAGTGTGGCTAACGATTGGTATTTGGTTTTCTTTATAAATCAGCCCTATAGCCCGTGTTTGCCACCCCTTGATCAAATTAAGTGATAATTATTTCTTCAGTAAACAAGATTCCACATATTTCTGCTAATTTGTATAAATTACTATTAATTTATCAAATTAACAGATTGGAAAACAATAAATCAAGCATATGGAAAAGTCTGGGCAACCTTTCAGTCAGTAGTGGGATAACACTTCTCTGGCAGAAATCTATACATGTTACTCATAGACAACTGGCAGTCTTTCTCTTCATGCTTCAAGATTTTGGTTACTTTATTTTCACATAACATCTACAAAACATGTAATTTAAGCAGAGGTGCTAAACATTTTACATCATCCTGAAATTATTTGGAAATCCATCTATTGCAAGCAGACTTTAGCGTATAGCCTGTACTGGAAGGATTAATTAGCTATTTTGACAGTTACTGAATCCAAAACAAAATGCAGCAGTAAGCTGCTATTCTTATGATTTATATTTAGCAAAACATATTTTTGCCTGTATATTACTAATGCTAAAATCAACCTGACAAAAATCTGGATGGCCCAAACTGATCATCTAAACAAAAGAAACACAGAAGCACTAAAAACTATGAATATACAGTATATGATTTAAGCATATAACACCCACGCCACACCTCTATATCTTAAATCAATTAATGCGATGAAAGCAGCTGCTGTTACAACTTGTTAGTGATAATGTGATAAACAACACAGAAGAAAAGCTCAGTGATTAACAGCACTTGCTAAATAAAGTGCAGACAAATAAAATGAAAAATAAAATTGTGATCCAAAAATCAAAATAATATGCTGAGTATCAAATAAATTAAACAATTGTGAAACAAACTCCTAACAGTGTTTCACAAAATAATTGAGGAATGGAGACAAATGGTATTGTAGTCCATGTATCAAATTGGTGCAATCCGTATTTCTATATGGCTGATCTATCAGATGCACCTGTAGCATTTAGGCTACTTTCACACTGGGGTGGGGGGGGCCTTAGTTTTAGCGGCACTTTATCGCTGTTATAGCGGAGCTTTTTGGCCAATAGTAGGGGCGCTTTTAACCCTTTATTCGGCCTCTAGCAGGTTTCATGTCAGTCCCAATGAGCGATTTCATCTGTAGTATCCTACATTGCCGTGCGGAGAGATCGGAATCTTGGTCGGGGATTCATATCCGGTCATGGTGACTACTCAGCCTGATTAGACTCCTTGTCATGAGGTAAGGAGGGTGGACAAACACCTGGGAGAGCTCTTACTTTGGATATCCTGCATTGCCGGGCGGAGAGGATGGGAATCCTGGCTGGAGATCTACATTTTGGTCACAGTGACCATACAAACCCGATTTGACTCCTCTTGTCATAAGACAAAGAGGGTCAACGACGTCCGGTGAGTAGGGATCTATATCCCATCTCTGTCTGTTTTACCATTGGAAACAACACCTTTGGATATCGGTGGTTATATGCAGTAAAGGCTACAGGTGCATCTGATAGAACAGCCATATAGAAATACGAATTGCACCAGTTTGATACATGGACTAGAATACCATTTTGCTCCATTCCTCAATTATTTGGGGAAACACTGTTAGGAGTTTGCTTCACAATTGTTCAATGTATTTGATTCTCAGCACGATATTTTGATTTTTGGATCACAATTTTATTTTTCATTTTATTTGTCTGCACATTGTCACAAAAAACTGTATTTTGTCAAAACATTCAGCAGATCCAAAGAGATGAAAGATTCTGAAGTTGTATGCTAACTTGAACTTTTCCTGTAAAAGAAAAGTTTGAACCAACAGGGGGCAAGAGGGTTCAGAGCTAAACTAGATTTTTTACAGGAAGAGTTGAGATTTGCATATAGTTTAACCTCCCTATATCTCTGGATCCACTGCTTATTCTTAAATGTAAATTGCACTATAGGTAACCTCTGTTTATACATTTTTAATCATGTGCCCAGTATACATAGACTAACTCTGTGACAGCTCATTTCCAGATCATTCTCTATATGTACCTAATTCATACAACTACATTCTACTAAATAAAAACAGAAGAATCCTACTGAAAAAGATCTCTCCACATAGCAAAGGTGACTTACCGCGGTTCACGATTTTTTCTCACAAGGCTAACAAATGTCTCTACCTCAGTTTTTGTGATGTGCTTCTCCAAAAGTTTACGATTGTTGTGTAGCAGGGCAGTAATAGTGTCCTCTGCTAGAATGTCATAGCCAATTTGAGACTGCATGACACCAAACTGCTTGGCTATGTGTTCCTACAGTGAAATAACAAATAAAAACAGTACAGGAGAATGTAGGTTAAGTAACAGCAACAGAAAAAGGAGCATATTTATAACGGTTGACTTGAGGGGTTACCTTAATTTCATTTAAAAATGTTAGAATAAGGAAAAGCAAAATTGCCTCTTGTTTCCTTCCAATACTACCATGAATGCTGGTTGCTATTACCATGGTAAAGGGGCTATAAGTGTCAATTCCCCTGCGTTGCTGATTAGAGTAAGCATTTCCTTCATCACTGGGGGGGTGCTTTATGATGGGTCCCCAAAAAAAGAAGTAGCTCTCCCAAAGACAGCTAAAATGGGGGCACATCTTTTTTAAGCTTCTAACATGTTTTCTTTGAAAGAAAAATATGTAACTCTTTAAAGTGTTTGTAAATGATATTTTTTTTTAAAATAACTAACATGTCATACTTACCTGCTTTGTGCAATAGCTTTGCAAAGAGCAGCCCCGATCCTCCTATTCTTGGCCACCCCCCACCTTGCCAATTGTCCCCATAGCAAGCTGCTTGCTATGGGGGCACTAGTGTGTGCTTGCTCCCAAGACAGTTCCCTGTGTCTATAAGGGCCCTTTCACACTGGGGTGGTTTGCAGGCGCTATTGCGCTAATAATAGCGCCTGCAAACCGACCCGAAACAGCCGCTGCTGTGTCTCCAGTGTGAAAGCCCTGAGGGCTTTCACACTGGAGCGGTGCGCTGGCAGGATGGGAAAAAAGTCCTACTAGCAGCATCTTCGGAGCGGTGAAGGAGCGGAGTGTATACCGCTCCTTCACCGCTCCTGCCCATTGAAATCAATGGGACAGCGCGGCTGTACCGCTGGCGAAGCGCCTCTGCAGAGGAGCTTTGTGGTGCTTTTTAATCCTTTCTCGACCGCTAGCAGGGGTAAAACCGCCCCGCTAGCGGTCGAATACCAACGGTAAAGCGCCGCTTTTAATAGCAGCGTTTTACCGCCGACGGCGCCCCCACCCCAGTGTGAAAGGGGCCTAAGACACAGAAAGCACAGCTCAGCCCTACCCCCTGTTCCCTCCTCACTTGCTGTTATTAACAGCAGCAGGAGCCAATGGCTCTTGCTGCTGCATCATAGCCAATGAGGAGGGGGAGACACAGGAGAGCTGCTGCTCTCATGCACATCGCTGGACCGAGATCGAGCTTAGGTAAGTATATTTTGTACCCATTGGTCCAATGCTTTTTTGAATCATTTTGAAATGTATTTTATTCTTTATAGTGGCTGACAATTTTTCATTTACCATTAACTATGAAAATTTTGCATGTATCAGTGCAAACGGGATAGACAAAGATTTTCACAATCTAGAAATTGCTATCCTTGCAGCTAAAAATATAAACAAGATTATTTTTTTTAAGTATGTGTAGTTGCCCCCCCTCTATCGGTTGACCGAGTAAGCAAATCATTTCAAATCCTTTGATAGATGTAATGATTCTCCAACTCAGCCCTGCATATGTCCATATGTACAATATAAATGTGTACAGTGAATGTGATATAAGCATAGCATGAGGAATACAAAAATGGTCATTAAAGAAGGAATGCTGACAAATGCTTGAGAATGTTACTCAACCCAGGGATTCTGCATGCAAACCTGCCCAATAAACGTTTATTAGATATGTAGATCCCATACCTGATTCTTCCTGTAATCATCCTGAGAATGACGTAACACTCGATAGCACAATCTAAACATATACTGATATGGAGCATTTTTCTGGTCAGAAAGTTCTTCCAGTCTGAGCAGCGGACCCTCACCATTTTTGTCCTTGAATGGCGCCTTTAGGATACCAAATATCTAAAAACAGGGGTTTTAATGCAGAAAATGTGAAAGAAAAATCAGCTGTTAACGTTTTCTTAATTTTTTTTTTAGCTAGAGATACTATTTAAATCCCAAACACAGCCGTTAATATAAAGTAAAACAAATTTAACATGAGATAAAATCATCCATCACTCAAGAAGGCAAGGAAGAACAGAAAATGTGAATAAGTAACAGTTTAAAGTAATTTACTGCAGAAATTTACTTCCAAAATAAAAAAAAGTAGAAAAAAATAGAAATGATACTAGCAAACAAGTGAAGCACATCAGTGACTCGAGTCTCCCATTTCCCTATCTTCCTCTTAATTATTCTAACCTGCTTAAGTATGTTCTGCTCCCTCATAAGCTTCTGCCGTTCTCGGTTTGGTTTGGTGATTGTTACATCCAGCACATTTTGACCATTGTTGGGAACATCCACTACAAAGAAAACCAAATCTTCTAAAAGCTTGATGGCAAACCTACAGAGTGAAAAAGAAAAATTCCATTAATTAGCAGTACCAAATTTTACTCAAAGAATGTTATATAAAGAAGAAGTGCATAAATTAAATATATTTTTTGTCAATTTTCTCATATTATGTTCTTACTGATGCACACTTACAATAAATGCCCTTTTTTAAAAATAAATTTTCTAGTACTTTTAAGGCAGCAATTTAAAATGTAAAGGAAAACAATACAAATAGTGCTCTATTATAACTACACATGGCTTGGGTGCTTTGAAAGAAAGACACTGCTTTGTTTTCCCCAGCCTGTCATGCACAGAGGGAGTAATCAATGTATCAGCGATGTAATAAAGCAACTTCATGAGTAAACCCACAAGCAGCACAGTGGCTAAGTGTTTAGCACTTCCGCCTGGCAGCACTAGGGTCGTGGTTCAAATCCCAACCATGGCACTACCTGCATGGAGTTTGTATGTTCTGCCTGTGCCTGTGTAGGGTTCTTCCAAGTACCCCGGTTTCCTCCCACACTTCAAAGACATGCTGGTAGGTTAATTGGCTCCTGTCTAAAATGGCTCTAGTATGTGTATGTATTAATGTGAGTTAGGCACCTTAGATTGTAAGCTCCTTGAGGGCTTACTGTAGCATGTAAAGAGTGGCTTCTTGTTGGCTAGGGGGGCTTTTAACCCCCGCTACCCCCGGCCAAAAAAAAGGGTTAAAAGCACCCATGTTGCAGTGATGCCAAAGCGCTTTGCAGGGGCATCGGCAGCGCTGCCTATTAATTTCAATGGACAGGGGCGGTTTAGGAGCGGTGTATACACCGCTCCCAAACGGCCCCAAAGACGTTGCTTGTAGGACTTTTTCTAACGTCCTGCCACTGCACTCCCCCAGTGTGAAAGCACTCAGGTTTCCACATTGGGGTGGCATGGGATGCGTTTTTCAGGTGCTTTACAGGTGCTATTTTTAGCGTTAAAACGCCTGAAAAACGCCTTCGGTGTGAAAGGGGTCTTAAGATTGTCTTTTTTTACCAGGTTTGCTTTAAGGTTTTAGGAGGAGGTGGATATAGGAATTTAATTCTTCTGAGCTGAACTACATTTAAAAAAAAATAAAAGATATACAGAGCATACAGTCTAACCTAAAGGATAACTTATGCATATAGCCTAATGTAAAGGAACGCTCTACAGTACCTTGAAAAAGTATTCATGCCCCTTGACATTTTCCGCATTTTGTCATGTTACAACCAAAACGTAAATGTATTTTATTGGGCTTTTATGTGATAGACCAACACAAAGTGGCACAGAATTGTGAAGTGGAAGGAAAATGATAAATGGTTTTTAAAATTTTTTACAAATAAATATCTGCAAAGTGTTGTGTGCATTTGTATTCAGCCCCCTTCACTCTGATACCCCTAACTAAAATCCAATGGAACCAATTCCCTTCAGAAGTCACCTAATTAGTAAATAGAGTCCACCTGTGTGTAATTTAATCTCAGTATAAATACAGCTGTTCTGTGAAGCCCTCAGAGGTTTGTTAAAGAACCCTAGTGACAGATCAGGGATAAAGTTGTGGTGAAGTTTAAAGCAGGGTTAGGTTTTAACCAGTTGCCGACCGCTGCACGCCGATGTACATCGGCAGAATGGCACGGGCAGGCATATGGGCGCCCCTGCCTTCCAGCGGGGGGCCTGATCGGGACCCCCCCAGTGCCTGTGGCGGTAGGAATCGTTACAGGAGCGATCCGTGCTGAGGGGGAGGCCACCGATTCATGGCCACCCCCTCGCGATCACTCCTGACGAATGAAAAGCTTCCTCTGCTTCTGTAATGTAAACAGCAGAGGAAGTGATGTCATCTCTCCTCGTGTTGGTCTTTTCGTTCCGGCGCCGAGGAGAGAAGACATCAAGTAAGTGTGCACCAACACTACACTAACAGTAGAACACGTAGGCACACAAATCACCCCCGATCACCCCCTCTGCACCCCCTGGAACAGTGACACCAATAGCATTTTTTTTACTGATTACTGCATTGGTGTCATTTGTGACTGTTATAAGTGGTAGGGCAGTTAGTGGTAGGCCCCTTTAGGTCTAGGGTACCCCCCTAACCCCCCTAATAAAGGTTTAACCCCTTGATCACCCCCCCAGTTAACCCCTTCTTCGCTTGTTGCCAGTGTCACTAAGCAATCTTTTTTTCTGATCTCTGTATTAGTGTCACAGGTGACGTTAGTTAGTCAGGTAAGTACTTAGGTTCACCGTCAGCTTTTTATAGCGTCAGGTACCCCCATATACTACCTAATAAAGGTTTTAACCCCCTGATTGCCCCCTAGTTAACCCTTTCACCAGTGATCACCGTATAATTGTTACGGATGACGCTGGTTAGTTAGTTTGTTTTTTATACCCGCCATTTATTACCCAATAAAGGTTTAACCCCCTGATCACCCGGCGGGTGATATAAGTTAGGTGTTAGTGTCAGCCCCAGGCCATCAGATTAGTGCCAGTACCGCTAACACCCACGCACGCAGCATACACCTCCCTTAGTGGTATAGAATCTGAACGGATCGAGCTACAATCTTGGTTTCATTATGGAATGTAGTCAGTCTAAGATCAGTTTTCTAGATCTGCAAATTCATGTTGGTGAGGATGGAATTCTACACTCATCCCTATATCGTAAACCTTCTGCAGGCAATACTATTTTACATGCCACCAGTGCACACCCTCAGTGTTTATTGAACAGTATCCCCTATAGTAAATTTTTACGACTCAGGAGGAATTGCACATTAGACTGATTTTTATCTTGCGGCTAAAGATTTATATGACAGACTTCTTCAACAGGAATATAGTCGGTCCCTACTCAAAAGGGCCTTCAATAGAGTTACCAAATGCAATAGACATGATCTCATTCATTCAACTAAACCTACTAAATCAAATCAATCGGTTAGAATTATTACTCAATTCTCCAAACAGCACAGCCAAATGAGAGGTATTTTTCAGAAATACCGGCCACTCCTGATGGCGGATAAAACTGTTAAAAAGTTTCTAAAACCTTATCCAGAGATTACATACAGACGTGCCCCTTCCATGAGGGATCGTTTAGTTCACAGCCATCATATGGTTAGAAGCCCAGAGGAATTTTCCGCTGTTTGGTACCTTTCCATGTGGTAGGTGACATATGTCCCTTTATTAATTCTAGAGACGCTTTTCTTCCGAACGGTCATATTCATCGTATTAAACACAGAGTTACATGTAAAACAGTCAGAGTAGTATATTTGGCCATCTGCTTGTGTGGCTGTTTTTACGTCTGAAAGATGAAGCGTCCTTTCCTCAAACGTATTAAAGACCACATTACACCTTTGTATAAACATCTAACCACAACTGCTTTGAATAGACATATTGCTAGACAACACGATTAAGATCCAGATGTCGTTCGCTTTGCTGCACTTGAGCTTGTACCTCTACATGCTCGAGGTGGTAACATCCACATCACTTTGCTCCAACTGGAGACTAGATGGATACACAATTGGACGCTATAAAATTTCCCAGGTTGAATGAATATATTAGCTTCAAATCCTTTCTTTGATTCAGATATGAATTAAAATTAAATTTGATTTGATTAGTTTCGCGCTCCATATGTGTATCTATCCTTGGTCTCCATTGTATTTGACCGTCTGTTTGCATTAGGCCCCTATGCCCCTGTTTCCATCTCCTTCCCTCTTCTCCGCTTGTGCTGCTTATTTTGCTGTTTTTCAGTCCCTCTAACATTCTAGGGACCAACTTAGTTTGAGCTTATGCTGTAGGATTAATGTCCCTTATAAACTTTATCATTGCTATATTTACTACACATATTTTTTTGTTAAGTTTTATTTAAAATAATGAAATATATTTTGTATCTTATATATTTAGGTTAAATCGGACCTTTGGTATTAGTGCATGGGATTTATCAATATTGGAATACATAACTGTTTGTTTTAATGTTTTCTTTTTCTCTGAGCGATTGGCTACATGGACTCACAGGTCATGTATATGGAGCACTACTTGACCACCTATATGCCTGTCCTTCTACCCTTTTCCTGCTGCCTTATTCCCCCTGTCCCTAATTCCAGACTGCCCCGCCTCTCCTGGCTTTAACAAGTTGGGCGCCTTTATGCATTCTGCATGGACACCCAAGGGCTGATTGTCATTGACAGTCAGCCCGCCCCTTCGGCCCGTGCCTGCACTTCTTGTCTGTTCGATTGTATATCAGCATCTTTTACTTTCCTCCTCTGATGGGCGGAGTATTCTTCCTTCCCTTACTCACTGGTAGGCCTGTGCCCTGACCACGCCCTAGCCTGTCATCATTACTTGGGTCGCGCTCGGCATCCTGGGCATTGTAGGCTACCGACCGTAGACACTGCACAGGCGTTCGGGTCGTCCTTTGTCTGCTCCCGATTGGCTAATTAGCCATGCCGTTCAGGTGGGGGGTTTAAAAGGCTGCCACTATCTTACATTCACTGCTGACTTTTTTGAGCGCTGTGGCTTTGCTAGTTGCGTACAAGGTAAACTCGATTCTCTGACTATATTCCCTATCCCTTTAGAACTCCTGTTCCTCTTTTCATTTTTAGATGTCCATTGTAATTCATTATGCTGATTATGTGTTTTTTCATTGAACTCAGACTTAGGTGATCGAGCCAATTGGCCTTTTTTGGCAGGAAAGTGTGGTCTTTGCCTCCAGCTTTCCACACTGCCTTATTTTGACTTCACTGGGCTTTCAGATGCCTTTGCTGGCTGTTACTATATAAGGGTAAGCGTTTGCTCCTTCACAAACTTAAGTTCTTTATATGCACCATAGGAGGCATTTTTTTTATAAGCTTTAGAAATGTCAATATCTATGCAATTAATACCATGAACTTTCATTGTTGTTCCAGTCCCCCTTTTCAATCATACCTTTGTCTCAATACACTCAAGTACATTATATAGATCCGCCCAGCGCTCATTCTCATTTCCTCCATCTGTATGGTTTTGGTATGTATTGAGGATTCTTAGCCCGCACCAATAGTAATAAAATGACATATATTTTTTACTTTATTTAATTCTTTTGTTTTTCAGTTTTTATAGGCATCCCCTATAGGCCCCCTGTAGCCTATTACAGGGCTGAGTGCGACTGTCGTCCCCAGCTGCTTGATTGTGCCTATTATGCTCTGGGAGCTCTGACGGGGTATGTCTGGGGCATGGTTACATGGGGATTTATTACATCATATAAAAGGCCCCCCCTCCTGGCATGCATGGGGTTTTAGTTGGACAGGATTGTGATCTCCATGTTGATCAATCGCTCATTGATCTGTGTTAAGTTATTTCATATTTACTTTATTTTGTTTCTGTGACTGGTTTCTTTTCTTTTTTAGAGTCATTATTTACTTTCTACTATATTCTATTACCCTGATGAAGCCAATGCTTTGGCGAAACTAGTAGGGATGAATTGACCTGCTACTACCATTCAACATCACTGGTGTCGGTCAACAGACAAACTGTATAGTGCTACATTTGTATACTGTTTATAATTCTTTTTATGATTTGATTTTAAACTTTATACTATTAAAGATTTGATATAATTTTTATATAACACCAAATGTGCTTCAATTGTTACCGGCACCGCTATAATCCCCTCCTCTTTGTTCTGTTATTTATTCTCTATTCAGGGATGAGGTGCCGTATCTATTAGGACATTCCACCCACTAGCTTACTCTTTGCATTGGTGAATGTTTTAAACGCTACTATACACTAGTTGAGTGTTAGCATAGGGTACAGCATTGCACAGACTAGGCACACTTTCACAGGGTGTCCCAAGATGCCATCGCATTTTGAGAGACCCGAACCTGGAACCAAACCGTTACAGTTACAAATAAAAGTGTAAAAAAAAAAAAAAAAAAGGTAAAAAATAAAAAAAACAAAAATAGTTGTCATTTTATTGTTCTCTCTCTCTCTATTCTCTCTCTATTGTTCTGCTCTTTTTTACTGTATTCTACTCTGCAATGTTTTGTGTTTTATTGTTAACCATTTTTTTGTTTTCAGGTACGCCATTCAGTTGCAGCGCAGATTTATTTATCTTGACAGCAACAGCGTTTGCTCCCACGATACATAAAGCCGTGACTCCAGCGCTGTCGGAGGTGATTTCACTACCACAGTTAAAAAAAAGAGCATATATGCCGAAGCCTGGGGACAGCAGGGGTGGAGGAGCGATCTGCTCCTAACTTTTGGGACGGATGCCCCCATACTTCGGCATATATATATTTTAGGCACAGGTTGCGTTAAAAAATGTTTTATTTTTTACTATGTTTTTTTTTTGTATTTGCTTTGCAGGTATGGTAAGTCTTACTGTTATACTGTAATGTTACTTTGTTTTATTGTTAACCATCATTTGCTTAGCAGGTATGCCATTTGGCTGCAGCACGGATTTATTTATCTTGACAGCAATAGCGTTTGCTCCCACGATACATAAAGCCGTGACTCCAACGCTGTAGGAGATGATTTCACTACCACAGTTAAAAACAAAATGGTGCATGTATGCCTATCATTAGAAGTGGGTGGATGAAGGGAGGTATTTTAATGGTGGGCATACCCACCGATCAATCTCGTTCAGCCCACAGGCTGCATGAAAAAAAAGATTACAATATACAGTGGGGACGGAAAGTATTCAGACCCCCTTAAATTTTTCACTCTTTGTTATATTGCAGCCATTTGCTAAAATCATTTAAGTTCTTTTTTTTTCCTCATTAATGTACACACAGCACCCCATATTGACAGAAAAACACAGAATTATTGACATTTTTGCAGATTTATTAAAAAAGAAAAACTAAAATATCACATGGTCCTTAGTATTCAGCACCCTTTTGATCTAATCTCCGTAAAAAGTGGTAACCTGTAAAGGCGTTTAAAGGCTTTTAAAAATGTATGTAGTTTGTCGCCGCTGCACGATTGTGCGCAATTTTAAAGCATGTCATGTTTGGTATCCGTGTACTCGGCCTAAGATCATCTTTTTTATTTCATCAAACATTTGGGCAATATAGTGTGTTTTAGAGCATTAAAATTAAAAAAGTGTGTTTTTTCCAAAAAAAATGCATTTGAAAAATCACTGCGTAAATACTGTGTGAAAAAGAAACTAAACACCCACCATTTTAATCTGTAGGGCATTTGCTTTAAAAAAATATATAATGTTTGGAGGTTCAAAGTAATTTTCTTGCAAACAAAAAATTATTTTTTCATGTAAACAAAAAATGGCAGAAAGGGCTTTGTCTTTAAGTGGTTAGAAGAGTGGGTGATGTGTGACATAAGCTTCAAAATGCTGTGCATAAAATGCCAGGACAGTTCAACCCCCCCCCCCCCCCAAATGACTCCATTTTAGAAAGTAGACACCCCAAGCTATTTGCTGAGAGGCATGTTGAGTCCATGGAATGTTTTATATTTTGACACGAGTTGCAGGAAAAAGACAATTTTTTTTTTGCACAAAGTTGTCACTAGATGATATATTGCTCAAACATGCCATGGGCATATGTGAAATTACACCCCAAAATACATTCTGTTGCTTCTCCTGAGTACGGGGATACCACATGCGTGCGACTTTTTGGGAGCCTAGACGCGTACGGGACCCCGAAAACCAAGCACCGCCTTCAGACTTTCTAAGGGTGTAAATATTTGATTTCACTCCTCACTGCCTATCACAGTTTCGGAGGCCATGGAATGCCCAGATGGCACCCCCCCCCTCCAAATGACCCCATTTTGGAAAGTAGACACCCCACGCTATTTGCTGAGAGGTATGGTGAGTATTTTGCATTTGTATTTTGGGATCTGCTTGCTAAATTCTGTGTATGTGTCAGCTCAACCACATCTTCCTCCACCTGTAATTGAAACTGGGATCTGCTTGCTAAATTCCGTGTATGTGCTTTTGGTGATCTATGCTGCCTTCAAATTCTTTACCTCTGTCCATATCAGTGTTGTTTATTTTACTTTCTTATTGTCTATACTTAAATTATGAGCAGTTCCTATCTTTACAGCTCTGACCTCTCTGCTCTCTTGCTGTGTCTTGTAGTGAGTCTTGGTGTGAGAAGTTCATTCTGTTAGCCATGTGTCCCTCCTATGCAATCCTGACTAATTAATTGGCAATGCCCCCACCCAAACTCAGTATAAATTTAGACCTTACCTGGGGGATGCACAGGCAGGGGTTTGCACAGGCTGGGATTGCATTGGCAACTATCATCTTGGATAAAGTATTACACTTCTGCTCAGCACTTTAGCGAATGCACAAAGCGAACATCCACAACAGACTTCTGCAGAACACTAAACAGACTACAGGTGACCTGATTCTCCATCAAACTTTTTCATCTCTCATTCAGGCTTCTTCTCAATTTCACCACTCTGTATCATGCACTCCCTACATTTCTCACAGTTTCATCCTCTCTCCTTAAATTCGCACTCCTTCACCCATCTTCTCCACCCCACAGCTTATATATATCACCCTCACTCCTGTCTTCACCTTATTACTGCACTTATCAGCTCCAGCTAATTCTGAACCCATATACCAATAAAACCTGCAGGCCACTGGGATGTGTCCCCCCACATAAGCCACACTCCCATATCACCTCTCTCACCCTTCTGCTTCTCCTAACTTCTGGAGATATTTCCCCAAATCCTGGACTGCCATAATTTACCTTCAACCAACATACCCAGCACCCCCCATCCTCTTATAGCAGCCTCAATCCACACAATCTCATTTCTATTCCTCTTCAGCCTAGAACCAGCCTCCCCTTCTGCTGTGCCCTTTGGAATGCCTGCTCTGTTTGTAACAAACTCACCACCGTCCATGACCTATTTATCACAAACTCCCTGAAGCTACTTGCATTTACTGAGACCTGGATTCAAGAATCTGACCTTCCTTCTCCTGCTTCTCTCTCCTATGGTGGCCTCCTCTGGACTCACTCTCCCAGGCCTAGTGGACGGAAAGCAGGTGGTATTGGAATCCTCCTATCCCCTCAACGCACTTTTCCGGTTCTTCATCCACCCCCCTCTCTGTCCCTGTCTTCATTTGAAGCTCACTGTATTTGTCTATTTTCTCCAGTTTCATTGAGAATTGCTGTGCGGCCCCCTGGACCGGTATCAAACTTCCTTGACGACTTCTCTGCCTGGCTACCCTACTTTCTCTCTTCTGAAATTCCAACAATCATTCTTGGTGACTTCAACATTCCTGTTAATCTTAACACTCCTGCTACTTCTAAGCTGCTGAGCCTAACCTCCTCTTTTGACCTAAAACAATGGACAAGCGCTTCTAATCTGTTGGCAACTGCCTTGACCTCATATTTTCCTACCTATGCACTCCGCACAACCTCTCCAATATTCCTTTTCCTCTCTCTGATCACCACCTTATTAGTTTCACTCTCTCCTTGTCTGCCTCCTCGCCTTCCAGCTACCAAACTATTACCCATAGAAACCTTCGCCATCTTAACCCTTCTCTTCTTTTTTCTGCTACAGATTGTCTCTACGACAAAATCTCTTCCTTGTCCTGCCCCAACTTGGCCACTTCTGTCTACAATAGTTCACTGTCATCCACCCTGGATACCTTCGCCCCCCTCACTACGTACAGAATCAGGCCCCGACCGCTACAACCCTGACAGACAATACCAGAAGCCTCAAAAAACGTAGCCGCGCTCTTAAGCATCTGTGGCGTAAAACTAAGTCACAGCAAGATTTCAGCCAATATGAATCTGCCCTCCAAAAATACCATTCCTGCCTCCACACTGCCAAACAGACCTACTTTACCAGTTTCATTAACACCCTCTCACGCAGTCCCCGTCAACTCTTTTCTACCTTTACCACTCTACTTCGTCCTCCATTACCCCCACCCACTAACTTACACTAACTTACTCACTGCCCAGGAGATTGCTAATCACTTCAAAAATAAGATTGAGACAATTCGTCTCGAGATCGCCGCTCTACAGATATCTCCCTCACTTTATACTCCTTGTCCACCTGCACAATCAATACTTCCCACTTTTAACCCAGCTACTATAGAGGAAGTCACTAAACTTTTTTCTAATGCCCACCTAACCTCCTGCCCCCTGAACCCTGTTCCTTCTCAAATACTACGGTCACCATCTGACTCAATCCTACACTCCTTAACTCATATCTTCAACCTCTCCCTCTCTACTGGCATCCTCCCCAACCCTCTAAAACATGCGCTAGTCACTCCCATACCAAAAAAGGTCTCACTAGACCCCATCAATCTTAACAACCTAAGACCCATCTCTTTACTCCCTTTTGCCTCCAAACTCCTTGAACGTTTAGTCTACAATCGACTGAGCGATCACCTCATTGAGAATAACCTTCTTGATCCCCTTCAGTCTGGATTTCGCCCACAGCACTCCACAGAAACTGCCCTCCTAAAACTCACAAACAACTTACCAACAGCCAAAACCAACGGTCATTATTCCATACTCTTACTCTTGGACCTTTCTGCTGCCTTTGATACAACTGACCACCCCCTCCTCCTCAAAAAACTCAATTTGCTTGGTCTCCATGGCTGCACCCTCCGTTGGTTTGAATCTTTCCTATCTCATCGCACCTTCAGTGTCACTTACAACTCCACTTCCTCTTCTCCAACTCCTCTTACCGTTGGGGTCCCCCAAGGTTCTGTCCTTGGACCTCTACTATTCTCAATCTACACGTCCTACCTGGGTCAGCTGATAGCCTCCCATGGCTTTCACTACCATTTATCTGCTGATGACACCCAAATCTATCCCTCTGCCCTTCAGGTCACCCCATCAATCTCCTCACGCATCACTGATCTACTAACAGACATATCAGCCTGGATGTCAAACCACTTCTTCAAACTTAATCTATCTAAAACTGAGCTCTTAATATTTCCTCCCCCACGTGCCCCTTCCCCTGACTTCTCTGTCAAGATCAATGGCACATCTATCAGTCCGTCCCCGCATGCCAGGGTGCTAGGGGTAACCTTAGACTCTGAACTGTCCTTTCAGGCCCACATACAATCCCTGTCCAAATCATGCCACCTTAGCCTCGCAACATTTCCAGAATATGCCCCTTTTTAACTAATGACACCACCAAGCTTCTTATTCACTCCCTGGTCATCTCTCGCCTCGATTACTGCAACTCCCTCCTCATTGGATTACCTTTACATAGACTATCCCCCTTCAGTCCATAATGAATGCCGCTGCAAGACTCATACACCTTACCAACCATTCAGTGTCCTCCACCCCTCTCTGCCAATTCTTCCACTGGCTTCCACTCACCCAATGAATAAAATTCAAAGTGCTAACAATAATTTACAAAGCCATCCATAACTCTGCCCCCAGCTACATCACTAACCTAGTCCCAAAATACCAACTAAGCCGCTCTCTTTGGTCATCCCAAGACCTCCTACTCTCTAGGTCCCTTGTCACCTCCTCCCATGCTCGCCTCCAGGATTTCTCCAGAGCTTCTCCCATCCTTGGGAACTCCATACCCCAATCTGTCCGACTGTCCCCTAATCTATCCATCTTTAGGCGATCCCTGAAAACCCTTCTCTTCAAAGAAATCTATCCTGCTTCTAACTAACACTGTTTTACTTCCTCCATCAGCTCATCCCCCCACAGCTATTACCTTTTGTATCAATTGACCCTTCCTTTTTAGATTGTGAGCTCTAACGAGCAGGGCCCTCTGATTCCTCTTGTACCAAATTGTAATGTAACTGTAATGTCTGCCCTCACGTTGTAAAGCGCTGCGCAAACTTTTGGCGCTATATAAAATCAGTATAATAATAATAATAATTGGGGGGGGGGGGTTGTGCTATCTTGGCATTTTATGGCCTTCGAAGCTGTGATAGGTAGTGAGGAGTGAAATAAAAAATTTACGCCCTAAGAAATCCTGAAGGTGGTGCTTGGTTTTCGGGGCCCCGTACGTGACTAGGCTCCCAAAAAGTCCCACACGTGGTATTCCCATACTCAGGAGAAGCAGCAGAATGTATTTTGGGGTGTAATTTCACATATGCCCATGGCATGTTTGAGCAATATATCATTTAGTGACAACTTTGTGCAAAAAAAAAAAAAAAGTTTGTCATTTTCCCGCAACTTGTGGAAAAATATAAAATATTCCATGGACTCAACCTGTCTCTCAGCAAATAGCTTGGAGTGTCTACTTTCCAAAATGGGGTCATTTGACTGGGTTTTGTGCCATCTTGGCATTTTATGGCCTTCATAACTGTGATGAGGAGTGAAATCAAAAATTTACGCCCTTAGAAATCCTGAAGGAGGTGCTTGATTTTCGGGGCTCCCAAAAAGTCTCACACATGTGGTATCCCCGTACTCAGGAGAAGCAGCAAAATGTATTTTGGGGTGCAATTCCACATATAACCATGGCATGTGTGAGCAATATATCATTTAGTGACAACTTTTTTGAAAAAAAAAATTTTATTCGATCACTTGGGACAAAAAATAAAATATTCAATGGGCTCAACATGCCTCTTAGCAATTTCCTTAGGGTGTCTACTTTCCAAAATGGGGTCATTTGGGGGCGGTTTGTACTGCCCTGCCATTTTAGCACCTCAAGAAATGAGATAGACAGTCAAACTAAAAGCTGTGTAAATTCCAGAAAATGTACCCTAGTTTGTAGATGCTATAACTTTTGCGCAAACCAATAAATATACGCTTATTGACATTTTTTTTACCAAAGACATGTGGCTGAATACATTTTGGCCTAAATGTATGACTAAAATTTAGTTTATTGGATTTTTCTTATAACAAAAAGTAGAAAATCCATTTATATCGCAAAAAATAAAAATTGCAGAGGCAATCAAATACCATCAAAAGTAAGCTCTATTTGTGGGGAAAAAAAGGACACAAATTTTGTTTGGGTACAGTATTGCATGACCGCGCAATTACCAGTTAAAGCAGCGCAGTGCCAAATTGTAAAAAGTCCTCTGGTCTTTGACCAGCCAAATGATCCGGGGCTGAAGTGGTTAAAAAAATTTCCCAAGCTTTGAACATCTCACAGAGCACTGTTCAATCCATCAGCCGAAAATGGAAAGAGTATGGCGCAACTGCAAACCTACCAAGACATGGACGTCCACCTAAACTGAAAGGCTGGGTAAGGAGAGCATTAATCAGAGAAGCAGCCAAGATGCCCATGGTAACTCTGGAGGAGCTGCAGAGATACACAGCTCAGGTGGGAGAATCTGTCCACAGGACAACTATTAGTCGTGCACTCCACAAATCTGTCCTTTATGGAAGAGTGGCAAGAAGAAAGCCATTGTTGAAAGAAAGCCATAAGAAGTCCCGTTTGCAGTTTGCCAGAAGCCATGTGAGAGACACAGCAAACATGTGGAAGCATTTACTGGTGATTTCACATTGCGGGACTGCGCTGCAACTGTGAGCCAAGCATTTGCATCATGGCTACTGTGCAATCCCATTTACCTACATGGGAGAATTTGACAGCTGGTGCAACCTGTCAAACTCGGAATGTTGTGTTAAAATTGCAGTGCAATGTGTGCTTACCCAAGCAAGACCATGAAATCTTGTAGGTGGGCAGTTGGGGCACAGAAACGGTAAAAACAGGCTGTCGATTCCCTGGCCATCCATCTTAAGGGACTCTAAAGCCTGGTACACATGATGAGATTATTGGACGAATGATCATCCTTTTTTTTGCATGCTAGACTCCATATCAAAAATGAAGAGGTTACTAAAGTTATAAAAATTCTCGTACTACAGAATAAAAATTCGGAAGTGATGTAATGTATTGCAATGTATTTGTGTTTTCGGCCAAAAACTGTACTGATAAAAATTGTATGATCTGGTATCGTACGAGAAAAAATTTTGTGTTTATCCCTTCAGATAAAAAGCTGTGTACTAACAATCAGATTATTGTATGATATTTTCGGTATTCTGTATTTTTTGTTGGATTTTATGATCGTGTGTACTAGGCTCAAGGATGGAGACCTCTTCAGAGCTGAAGATGGGGAATTAAATCTGTGTAATATTGGTTAGTGGTAAACAAAAGTTAGGCCAATACAGTTCATGCCCCCTGTCTGCACCTCTCACCCTAACTGATAATATATCAATTGTCAGAGAATGCAAGCACTGAACTTTCATTTAAATTTCATTTAAAAAGAAGTCATCTTTAAGCCCATGTTCACATTGGGCCGATTTGGCATGCGATTTGACATGTCAAATTGCATGCCAAAATGGAGGCTATTGCCGGCAATGGCACTGTCCGAATTGGTGCGGTGCCACACCCATTGCCAAATGTAGTTCCTGTACTACTTTTGGCGACTTCGGGGGCGATTTGAATATACATCTACGCATAAACCCACACAGATGTCTGTCAAATCGCCCTTGTAGTCGAACTGCATTGCCAGTTTGAAATCAATTTCTAACCCGCAGCAATGTGAACCTGGGTTTAAAGGGAAGCCTCAAAAAAGGTTGTGTGTTAGGTTTAATATTTTTTTATTTCCTTTTTTGCTTCGTATAAAAAAAACTTAATTTTACAAAAATCATTAAATATAGATGTAGCCACAAGTTTCACAGAGCATTATGTGTTTTCAAAAGATATAGTACAACAGAAGCTGTTTTCTATCAGACTCGTTCTCTTTGATTGACACTTAATATAGTTACCATCTCAGGAAACAAGTCTGGAGGGGGAGTGAAAAAAATTAGTCACTTCTATGACTCAAAATTAAGTGGTGCGTAAATGTTAGCTTTAACTATTCAGCTCTGTCACCAATAGGCTTTTTTCAAGCAAAGCAGATAAGTGCAGCCTATAAAACACATTTAAAAGAGCACTGACCTCCTCCTTCTGAAAGAATAGAACACAAAACACTCAAGTACAATATTTCATATTCATCTTACTAAAAAAAAAAAAAAATGTAGTCCCCACTAAAATAATACACAATACTTTTTCTTTAAATATTTACTTTTATGGTTACTTTTTTCATTTAAGCTATGATTCAAACATGCTCTACAATGACACTAGGCTGGCTCATTACCACTGATAGACTCATATAACTTTACATATTTTGCAACACTGCATGGCATGTTTTCAAAGCCATATTCCCCCAATAAAATCAAATCATGATTATTATTTCCTAGTAAAGTCTCATCTCTCATCTCTTGCTACTGGTAAGACCGTAATTCAACACTCCACAGTATTTTCTCAGATACACATGTGGATACTACAATGAGGTCATATTTTACATTAGCAGTCAAGTGTCAGATAGCAATGTCCTCATTACAGCTGTTCTTTCTACACTCTCCACCGGCCAGCTTCCTCTGTTCTCAATATTATGGACACAGTGTACAATGTGTACCAATTTCAATTCATGGAAGATTTTGATGAATAAAGTGTATAGATGCTGCTGCTTTGTGTGAGAAAGAATCAAGTCCGGGATTGGAGGGTTGCCAGTTGGCACAGTGTGACCCAAAGGCTGCCCGCTGATCACCACCACTCCACTTTCTCAAGAACCTTTTTATATTTTTCCTCAATCCAAAAGACCTGGCTCATGGCCCAACAGTTGAAAGTACCGGAGAATGCTCTAATTTTTGTTGATACTGAATAAGGAAGCAGGAAAAAAAATACGGCTACGTACAAAGACATCTTTGTTGGAAAACACTGCTGAAATGGACTACAGAACACATTGCATAGATAAAAAAAAATAATGTAAATATTGCGTGAGTGATCATAAGGAGATCAGTAATGACAAGGGATTAGAGAAAACCAGAATTTACTTCACTGCAAACTGGGTAGGTTCTAGTTAATCCTTGCTTTGCATGCACCTTATAAAGAATATGCATGTCTCAGAGAGCAGAGATGAAGTCACTGGGGTGTGGACTATAAAGAATTTTTACCATTCATAGATGGATCAGCAGACACAATTTCATAGCAGACATGAGATATCCTGTGCATTCAACAGGACAAGACTAGAACAGAACCTCAGGGTAAGAACATTCTAATTATATCCAGCACCCTCCACATTGTCTCAGTGACCTGGATCCGACTGTACTTGTGTGCTGTAGCAATGAGCATGCTGCTCTAAAACTATGCTGGATATATGGACGCTAATAGTAAAATGATGATCTATGCACAATAAAGCAGACTGCACTGAATTAATGGCAAAGAGCACTCAAGCTCTTATATATACATGGGGCTGTTCCCATTCTTGCTGTTATCTGTGTTTGTGTAGTAAACGGATGCTCATTGTTTTATCATAAATGTGCACAGAGCAGATAAGGGTTTGTTTAACAATTCAATAAATGGCTGTGCAAATCAGCCACTGATAAAAGGTGCTATGTATCCTACACATCCTATTACTACACTTAAACAAATAGGAAGAGGTAGGAAAGAGCCCACCAATACACTTTTGTTATGACAGTGCTCAGCCCTTTAACACTTCCCCTTCCAAATAGCATTTTAGATAGCTGAAACAGTATCCATGCAACAGTAAGCGTTAACAACGCTGCTTTTGGTCAGAATCAATTATTATTCTGGTCTAAGAAATGAATTAACGCCAAAAGGCTTGATGCCCCTAAATGCATCCAAACGCAGCCCGGAGGAAAGGCATTTAGGAGAGCTGAGTAAATGCCCTGTGCATGGGGCCTAAAAGCCATATGATTGAACCATGTTGACTGCAAGATACATCCAAACACCTTGACTTGTTAAATGCTTTAAGAGTGTGTGAACCTCATAATTTACCAGGAGCATGAATTAATACAAGTTACAAGGTTATATTGACTATGAATTACCAAAGTTATAATGATACAGACCAAATGTTATATAATTATTTATCTAGCCAGCTTGATCCCGTAGAAAGTTATAACGCCTGAATTTGTCTACAGTGTCTTTGGACAATGACATATAGCGAAGATGACATTTCTAGCTGTGACCCCTGGCCTCGGTATACCCACTAATTCGGGGTACTTTGTCGCAGTAAGTGGGCTTAGCACTATATGACCATATAGTGTGACCAAACCCCCGTATTTTTTTAATATGTTCTGGTGTTCAGGTGTTTTTAACTAGCCCTGCAGGAAATGTCATTCTTGTATGTGTGCGCTGTAAAATATTTTGTACTGTTTGTAGGTCTTATAGCAGCACCATCTTGAATTTAAATGCATTGTATGGTGTGCCCCCCAAATATGTTCTTGTATGTTGTAATAGGCCCTGACCAGGTTTTTGGGCTGGAGCACCCCTCCCCCTCCTCATTACCTCCTATTTAGTGGCCACCAGTGTTTAGGATGTATCCCTTTCAGTTCTCCCACATAGAGGAGTTCAGCTCCCATGGTTGAGACAAAGAATCTTCCATTCTATTACTAGTGTAGGACCCACTAATTCGGGGTACTTTGTCGCAGTAAGTGGGCTTAGCACTATATGACCATATAGTGTGACCAAACCCCCGTATTTTTTTAATATGTTCAGGTGTTCAGGTGTTTTTAACTAGCCCTGCAGGAAATGTCATTCTTGTATGTGTGCGCTGTAAAATATTTTGGCCTCGGTATATGTCTACATTTAAATGTTAATTCATGTCTTTTGCATCTAAGCTACAGTCCAGTTGGTTCACATATTAAAACAAGCACGCTATGTATCCTTTTATGCAAGGTCACAATGAAATTCAATTTACAGAAGATAATAACTACAAATGGGAAAGCTAAATAATACTAATTATTGGTATGCTGCAAAAAGATTAAACCAATAATCTTTTACTCTCCATCCACATTAAGTTCTTAGACGTTCGCTTAACAGATACAGTTCCACAAAGCTGTCATACATTTTGCTATCATTATTTATGAACAATAAAAACCTAAAATTGCAAAGCTATACATCAGTAATCCTGACTATTGTTTTGTAAGTCATCTGAAGTTATTCTAATAGATCATATACAATGCTGGAAATATTAGAAATGGAATAAAAGATGGGCCGTGTTTAACTAACATGATTTGTTTTTATGGGGAAGTAAGGTTCAAATATGGATGATAAACATGCTGCTGACTTAATGTCGATTCTGCAAAGGCATTTGATATTATTCCTCATAACAAACTACTACAGAAAATGCAGGTGGCAAGGAAGATTCAGATGGGTAAAAACCGGTTAAATGACAGAAACAAAAGATGATTGTACAAGAATTGGCTGAAGCCAGAAAAGGTGGATGACAAATCAGTACTGAGCCCTATTTTTTACATCTCTTTATTAATGATCTACTGAAAGAGAATATAATGTTTCCAGTTTTGCTATGAGACACAAAATAAAGTAGAAGTACTAAAACTCAGCAGAATGGTATCATTATACAAACAGATCTATAAAAAATGTCATCACGGGCAGTTGATTTGCATATGTGCTTTAATGTTGAAAAATGTGAGCTTATATATCCAGGCTGTGGTAATGGCTTTACCTGCTCTGTGTTACATGGTGTATAGCTGGGCAAAAATAGAGCTGAAGACTTGGTTATATTGATTAAAAATAAACTAATCAACAGCACTTAAATCCAAGCAGCAGCTCCAAAATGTCAAATTAAATATTGGGATGCATTTAAAAATAAAGATTAAAATATGATGCTAGTGTAGGACTGCCAATGGATAAATCATTTGTAAGGTCCCATTAACAGTATGGTTTTAGACATCACTCCAAAGAAGGAAATGGAAGTTTAGATAGGGTTAAAAGGTGGGCAGCCTAATAGAAAGATAATGTGAATTAGCCCTTAGGGCAGTGGTTCTCAACTCCTGTCCTCAGGACCCACTAACAGGCCAAATTTTAAGTATTACCTTGGGGAGATGGAGACTAAAATCACTGAGCAGCAAATGATATCACCTCAAATGATATCACCTGTGATGTATTTCAGTTATCTTGCAAACCTGACCTGTTAGTGGGTCCTGAGAACAGGAGTTGAGAACCACTGCCTTAGGGAAATTCTCTATGTGCAGTGATAACATGTTTTCCTGTTTGTCCTTGCTGTGACAGACATTTTACAATGCAGTAAACAATTGTTTTCTATGCATTCCACTCACACTGTGATGTAGGCTAAGGCTGTGCAGCATGGTGCCGCGATGAAATGCAGACATTCTGCATTTTACTGCAGTGCGCCACATGACATTACACTGCTGTACATTGGCATGAATGAAGTGTATGTTTTGTACACTTTGTACAATTCATATAAAGTTTGTACAAAAAAAAGGAGCCATGTGATGCTCTTGAATCGGGTACCACACTGCCCCCTACTGCAGCCGGCAATGGACTGCTGCCAGAGTGGTAAAGCATTCAGAGTGAATTCTCCCTTAGAATGATTGGTTAAAAATGACTAGGCAAGTTTAGTCTGGAAAACAAAGCCTAGGAAATTATTATAACAAATATATTCAAGGTCTATATAAACATTTGGAAAATTAA
This sequence comes from Aquarana catesbeiana, assembly GCF_042186555.1. NCBI lineage: Eukaryota > Metazoa > Chordata > Amphibia > Anura > Ranidae > Aquarana > Aquarana catesbeiana. The sequence goes on from NC_133325.1 coordinate 561,970,401, forward strand.
CTCATCCTAATAGGGCTAATTTACTATAGGCAAATAGGCTTTTCACTTAGCAAGGGAAGTTGCAGTTTGCAAGGGAATTTGTCCCAGGCTTAGTGAACCTGGTGAAGCCAATCACATGCAAAGAAAATAAAAAAAAGCAATTTTGCTTGCCCATGATTGGACGATGGAAGTCAGCATGAGCTCCCCCTCATTCACTAAGCTCTGGGGAAAATTTCCTTGCAAATTACAACTTCTCTTACAAAGTGAACAGCCTACTTCCCTTTAGAAAATCCAACCCTAATGACTGTAGAAAGGACAAGGTGACATATGGCAAAATGGAAAAATTCTAATTTATTATGAGTGTACAAAGGGTTCTTTTTTCTAAGACTAGTTAAAGTATAAAAAGTCTAACAGGTAAACCCCGTCATTTTTGGCCATCTGCATACAATTGGGAAGATCTTCCTTCACTTCTTCTTCTTCCTCTCTTCCCTTCACTACACCTCCTTAGGGGTCCTAGTTGTCTACTGGAATTGGGGAACTGCTAACCTAGGGGAGGAGGGAGTTTATCTCCCGGTTATAAATATTACGGAAGAGTAAGGGAAGATGGAAACTTTAACAGTAATGTCCTTTAATGTAAAGGGATTAAATATCCCAGAAAAAAGACGAATATTATTTCAGGACCTAAGGAGATTGCAGATAGATATTGCATTTATTCAAGAAACACATTTCAGAGAAAATAACCTTCCTTTGTTAAGAAATAGAAGCTATCCATGGGTGTACCATGCATTTAATCCTGATTCTAAAACCAAGGGAGTAGCCATTATGATATCGAATAAAGTGGCGTGGAACTATAGAGATTCTCTGATAGATGTGAGGGGAAGGTATCTATTTATTAAAGGAATCATTGGAGGGGTTGGAGTGACATTAGCATCATATTATGCCCCCAATGTACAGCAAGATCGCTTTGTAAAAAATACATTAGAAAAACTTATGGGGTTTACGGAGGGACAGTTGATCATGGGGGGAGACCTTAATGCCCCTCCAATTCCCAGTGAAGATACCTCATCAGGGACATCGTCAGTGTCACCTAAAACAAGAAAGGGGATTTCTGAGGTAACAGCAGAAGCAAGATTGGTAGATATATGGCGGTTATTGCATCCTAAGGAAAAGGATTATTCTTTCTTTTCCAATCCACACAGAGTGTACTCACGTATTGATGTATTTTTTGTCCCGCACAAACAACTTCCTTCAGTTAGAGAAGCCTCTATTGGTTTAATCACCTGGTCAGACCATGCCCCAGTTTTTTAAAATACAATCTGGCAGATAGAAATCGTTCAGTACCCATGATGTGGAAACTTAACGAAAGCCTCCTCCAGGATCCTATGGTGATGAAGGATGTTCAGAAAGAGATAAAATGTTTTTTTCAGACGAATGAAAGCCCAGAATATCCCTCAGGATTAATATGGGAAACACATAAAGCGGTAATACGGGGAGTATTGATTAAACATGGAGCAAGGATCAAGAAGGAGAGGGAAGTTAAATTAACAAAGCTTCTATCAAAAATCCAACATTTAGAGGCACGACATAAATATGCCCAGACCATAGAAGGAGAACGAGAGCTATTTAATGCACGCAGACAAGTGACAGATTTACTACAGTATAGAACAAAAATGGCATTACGGATAGGACGTAAATACAGTTACGGGTCGGGCAATAAATGCGGTAAACAACTGGCGAGAGCACTGTGTGAAATACACTCAAGAACGTTTATACCCTCAATTAGGAAAGGGGATGGAGAGGAAGTAGAGTTACTCGGACAGATTGCGGATGTGTTCGGCGATTTCTACTCCTCACTTTACAATTTGAACCTGAAGGTCCCAGACCAGGCAGAGATGGAAGAGTATTTAACATCAAGTGGAATGCCGAGTTTGACAACTATTGTGCAGGAGGAGCTGGAATCGCCGATCACATTAGAAGAAGTACAGACTGCAATAAGGCTAGCAAAAACTGGGAAGGCACCAGGACCGGATGGTCTTTCGGTACAGTATTATAAGTCACTTATGCCGGAACTGGGGCCTTATATGGTTAAAATGTTTAATGAACTAGGGGATACAGCCTCGTTCCATTCAGAGACAGTGAAAGCTATGATATCGGTGATACCAAAAGAGGGTAAGGACCCAAAGCAATGTGGAAGCTATAGGCCAATATCTTTATTGAATGCCGATTTGAAAATATTTAGTAAGATAATAGCCATGAGGTTACAACAGCAACTCCCTTCTTTGATCCATCAAGATCAAGTGGGATTTGTACCAACAAGAGAAGCAAGAGACAATACCATCAAAGCCTTGAACTTGATGCATATAGCCAAATCGATCGGGACTCCCTGTGTGTTCCTTGGAACAGACGCAGAGAAGGCTTTTGACCGGGTGGGGTGGGGGTTTATGTTTGCAGGCCTTCAACATATAAAATTAGGAGGGAAAATGATCAGATGAATCGCAAGCATGTATAAAGGGCCTACAGCCCAAGCGAAGGTAAACGGAGTAGTCTCCCCACCCTTTGCAATAAAGAATGGGACAAGACAGGGATGTCCGTTGTCCCCTTTACTGTTTGCGCTGACCCTTGAACCCTTCTTGTGTAGGATACGGCTTAATAGGGACATCTGGGGAGTAGGTATAGGAGGAATTCAATATAAAGTAGCAGCATATGCAGATGATATGCTTTTTTCAATGTCCAATCCTGTTATTTCACTCCCAAATCTTTTTAAGGAAATTGAGCTGTATAGTACATTATCTTGCTTTAAAATAAATCTTTCCAAGTCAGATGCTTTGATGGTAGCAGTCCTGAAGGAAATGAAGAAGTCAATAAAATTAAATTACAAATTTAAATGGGCGGACCAGTGTCTGAAGTATTTTGGGACCTGCATTGCAGTAGATCCCACTAAAATATATGAACTACATTTTTTGTCAGTACTAAGTAAAGTACGTGGACTACTGGAGGGCTGGCATAAGGGAATACATTCCTGGTTCGGAAGAAGTAATATAATTAAAATGACTATCTTACCAAAATTCTTATACCTTCTTCAGGCTCTTCCAATTTCAATACCGAGGAAATTCTTCAGAAATATCCAAACACTATTTACAAAATTTATCTGGGCGCATAGACAGCCAAGGATTAGGAGGACATTATTGTCACTACCAATTGTCACTCGGTTGGCGGTACCCGATATGTATAAATATTATCAGGCAGTACATCTAGGCCAACTGTTGGATTGGTGTCGACTTGGAGATCTGAAAATCTGGCCTAGTCTAGAGCAAGCACAGTGTAGGGGAGTTATTACATAGAGCACCTTGGTGTTATAGAAATCTCGCATCTGATACTAAGTTGCACCCAACATTAGGACCTACACTACAGGTATGTTATAACCTCTTATCCAAGGATAGGATATCTACACAGAACTCACCTTTGGTACCTATATTAGGTAACCCGCAATTCATACCAGGTATACAGAAAGGACCTTTTGAGGTACTGATTAAACGAGGATTATATCAGGCTTCGCACTTTATGAGATCAGGTAATTGGCCAACACTGCAGGAATTGATGGACAGAAACGGCCCTTTTCAATTAGATTTCTGGGAAGCGGCGCAATTAAGACACTTTTTAAATACTGAGATACTACCAGGTCTTTTGGACCGTAGTTTTACGCCATTTGAGAAATGTTGTATGGAAAAGAGCCAATCACGCATGCAATATCTAAAATGTATGCGTTACTGTCTAAACCACCGGAGAACTTTCAGTTGCTCTTCTTTTGAAAATGGGAAATAGATCTGGGGAGGACCTTTTCAGAGGATCAGAAAACAAATATGATACAATCCATATTTAAAACAGCGACATGTACAAAGTTACAGGAAACAAATTATAAAATTATCTCACAATGGTATAGAACCCCAGAAATACTTCAAAAGTGTTTCCTGAACACATCAAGTGAATGCTGGAGATGTCAGAGGGAACAGGGAACCCTTTTACATGTGTTTTGGTCCTGCCCGAGAGTTGAGAAATTCTGGAAGGAAGTACGGGAGATCATTCAAAAATTTGGTGAACTAGAGATACGCGAAGACCCAGCGTTATTTCTTCTGCACCTGTCAGAGATCCCAAGGAAAACATATAGGAATTCCATCCTGTGTCATTTAGTGAATGCAGCCAAGGCATGCATACCCCTTAGGTGGAAACATACACAACCACCTACTGTGAGTATGTGGCTTAGGAAAGTGGAGGAGGTGAACAGGATGGAAGACCTAGTATGGACAGCCAGGAAAAAAAGAGAAATATATTTGGAAATCTGGACACCATGGAATTGCTATATTTCTTCAGAGGAAGGAAAAAAGAAAATTGATACAACTTAGAGAGGGTGTGGGGGGGGGGGGGGGGGGGGTAAGAGATGAAAATGGGAATTTGGGGTTTTCTTTTTTTTTTTTGGGAGGGGGAAGCAAGGAGAGGAATGAAAATGAACTACAAATAATGGTTGAAGTTGAAATACTAGAAGGTAGTAGCCACATACCGGCCAGATCTTGGTACAGTGTTGTCCCAGGACCGGGCATAAAATAACAGCACTGGAGGTGGATTTTAGAGGGGAAAATTTCTCCATTTAATCTCCTGTTCTGTTTGTTTTTTTTGTGTTTTTTTTTTCCTCCCCCTCCTACTTAGTGTTTTTTAGCTTCACTGGATATCATTATAGGAAAGATCAGGTATAAAGGGAATCGAATGTATTGATTTAATGTATTTTGTGCTGTATATACACAGGAATGGAATGTTAAGCTATGGAAAGATTGTTCATTTAAGTTTTTTTTGTCCTTGTTTAAAAAAAAAAAAAGAAAAAGAAAGAAATTAAAAAAAAAATAAAAATAAAAAAAAAGAAGATTTTCCAAAAACATTCATATGAAAATTTATGTATGGCCATTATTAGATGGGCTAGTAGATTTACATGAACTTTAAAAAACAAACTACTGAAAGCCTAAGCCTGGTACACACAATGAAATTATTGGACGAATGATTGTCCGCTTTTTTTTTTCCTACTAGTCTCCATATCAGAAATTAAGAGGTTACTAAAGTTACAAAAATTCTCGTACGGCAGAATAAAAATTGGGAAGTAATTCAATGTATTGTATTGTATTTGTATTGTAATGTATTTTCGGGGAAAAACCGTACTGATTAAACGAAAATCGTATGATCTGGTATCGTACGAGTCAAAATGTTGTGTTTGTCCCTTCGGATAATTTCGGACTAACTGTCGTGATCAGCTGTGTACTATCGATCAGATTAACAAATGATTTCTTCGAAAGTGGTATTTTTCATCCAATTATCTGTTCCTGTGTACTAGGCTTTAAAGCTAGCCATATATTGATCAGTTTTCTTTGTTCAACCAGCAGGTTGAATGAAAAAATCTGACCCAATTTCCCCATTCACACATTCAATATGGATGCGGGAATCCTCCCTGCTCTGACATGGTACTCTGACAGCAGGAAGACTCCACCAGTGTCAGAATACACAGATCAGCTCTGCAGTCTATAGCTTGCAGGACTGATTGAGTGAGAAAGCACCAGCAAGGTGGTTGAACAAAAGTCAGTCGGTATAGCAACTTCTGTTCAACCACAGTGGCCATACATGGATTGGAATTTGACTGGTTCCTGCGGAACCAGCCACATTTCTATCCATGTATGGCCATTTTAACTCCAGCTAACACTTTTTAAAGCAGTTGTAAACCTCGCTTGGTAATTTTTACCTACAGGTAAGCCTAGAATAAGCTATACAGGTAAGCCTATACTAATGTAGCTGTAAATTATTTGCCATTGGCCTGACCCACCACCAAAACAAAAAAATACTAAAATTAATTCTCCTATTCCTGGCATTTGTAGTAATACCATAAACAATATGTATATATTAATTGTTGTTACCTGTAGTAAGGTCATGAAAAAATAGTGCATATATTTGTTTATGTTCTAATATTAACACCAAACTGACTTCTGACCCAGACCCTTTACACTATCTTAGATCAAGCCTTTATCCCCTGATCTAGCTATTTAATCTGTATTTAAATTGTTATACACATACCTTTTTTACAGGTGCCCCTCCCCCAAACTAGAAGAAAAGGATACACTTTATCTTCTTCTCCATTCAGAGGAAAAACAGTAGAAAGGGTGGGTTTTACTGATTGATCTCTGCTAATCACAGTAATCATGTGATTGGGAGCAGGGGCTTCCGAGCTTTGACAGCTGTGTACTGTGAGTGCACTAAGGAAGTTTATTTCCCATTTTCTTCTGAACAGATAGCTTTTGCATTTTTTCCCTGGACACTTAAGGCCTCATGCACACAGGGAGGTTTTCCGTCTGCTTTTAGGAGCGTCAGACATTTATTTACGGCTTAAAAGTGTCTCTCCGTGTTATTCTGTGTCCATGCACACATAGGCTTCTAGGAGCTGTAAGTGGCATAGGCTTTTTCAAGCAGTAAATAAAACCCAGGGCCAGCACGTTCTGGAGCAGCAGCAATAAGCTGTAAAAACGCCTGACGTGGCTAAACGCGTGTTAATGCTGTATTCTTAAGCCACGTCAAGCGTTTTTAACTACTTATGGACCGAGCCTCTTTTTGAGATGTGTTGTTTACAAGTTAAAAACATTTTGCTAGAAAATTACTTAGAACCCCCAAGCATTATATATATTTTTTTCTAACACCCTAGAGAATAAAATGGTGGTCGTATTTGCACAGCGGTCTTACATATGCACTTTCTTTGGAAAAAATACACTTTTTTGAATTAAAAAATAAGACATTAGTAAAGTTAGCCCAATTTTTTTTCATTTTGTGAAAGATAATGTTACGCCGAGTAAATTAATACCCAGCATGTCACGCTTTTGTATCTTTTATAACTGCCATTTAGAATGGGCTCGGGCGTTTTCACAAACTCCACATGCAGAGCCCGCCAGGAAGTCGGCACGGTGCTGCGTTAATCACAGGCAGTGAGACATTTCCCAATCTCTGCAGCCACACATCGGGAAAATCTCTCACTGCCTGTGATCAGCGCAGTGCCGTGCCAACTTCCTGGCGGGCTCTGCACGTGGAGTGTGCGAACACGCCGGAGCTCATCCTTAACTGCCATTCAGCTTAAATTGTCACTTCTATATTACATTATTTAAAAACTATCAACAAGAAAATAACTGCATTTTAGAAACAAGGTGACAACAAATGAAAAGAGAAATATAGGATGTACACTATATTATATACTGTTCTAAATTATAGTTTTTAGGTTGATTATAGATAGATTGATTTAAGATAAGATAGATTTAAGGCTATATGAAACTCTAACTTAAAAACCAGCACATAGTGCTGTACAAGCTCTTACCTTGATTTCAGATTTGTTTTTACTTTAAATGCTGTGCCTACTTTTCAGTGGCCTGTAGGAAAGCCCTCCATCACCTTAGGCTGGATGCACACCTATGCATTTTTAGTGCTTTTTGCATTTTGCAGATTTTCACTACAATCCATTTACCATGGTTTTCTATGGAACATGTTCTGTAGTGCAAATCTGCAAAATGCAAAAAGCACTAAAAATGCATAGGTGTGAAACCAGCCTTACAGGTCAACCCTGTGAATCAATCTCCTTATGTTCACAGAAGCTGACAGCCATGGCAGCAAAGCCACCCCTTTTTCTCTCTCCAGCTGCTGATTGATAATGGCCAGAATCTGCACGGTCTCTGCTGTAATGTGCCAGTGCAGGGCAGGGCAGGGGACACATACTCCAGCTGCTGACTTTTAATAATAGGACACTTACCTGTCCAGGAGTCCAGCGATGTCGGCACCGCAGCTGATTATTCCATCAGCTGTCGAGTGCTGCCGCTGCCATTGCGGGTAAGGGTACCCGGCAGTGTAGCCTTTCGGCTTCACGCCGGGAACCTTACTGCGCATGCACGAGGCCCGTTGCTCTCTCCTACTGGCCCGGCGACAGGGGAAGGAGGAGGGAAGAGGAGGGAGCCCCAGCCGTGATGTCAATAGCCGCGGCTGAGGCTCCCGGAAGTGGGAAAGGATACCTGTTAAAGAAAGGTATCCTGTCCCCCCTCCCGAAAGGTGCCAATTGTGGCACCGGAGGGGGGGGGGAATCAGATGAGCAGAAGTTCCACTTTTGGGTGGAACTCCACTTTAAAATCCTTGTAATGTACATAGAGCACCCAGAGGGGAATGTTTTTTTCTTAACAAAAGTGGAGGTACGCTATTAGGGCTTCAAGAGGAAACCTAAAATTAAGCACATGTGAAGTAAATGAAAAAGAGGTAGAATATTCATACACCATGGCATATTGGCATGGACCTGCTTGTAAAAAAACAGGGGTGATCAACCTTTTGAAGAGAAAGGGTGATTTGATAAGCGGTCGCGGGCCACAGTGAACTATAGTGTTTTACCACCCCCCCCCCCCCAAACTGCAGATGTAAACGTCCTTACTGAGCCCCCAATATGACTGCTTTCACACTGATGTCTTGCGGGTTAGCTGCACCCTGCCATAGACTTTTAATACATCTTGCAGGTGTGGTACACTTTCTATGGCTCAGTGCAGTTAATCTGCAAAAAAAGCGGCAGGTGCACTGATCAGTGTGAAAGCAGCCTAATAACACTTTTGCAATAAGCAATATTAGCACTTTTAAAAAGGTGCAGTGTATGTGATATTTAATACACTGAACTTTTCCTCTTCCAGGTTCTCCTGGCATCACTCTTCAGGATGCTAGAAAGGTCCCAGGCAAAGTGCGCTGCACCTGGTATCTCTCTGCCTGGGACAGGAGCCAGTGCTACAGAGGAAGTATCAGCTTATGCGGCTCCTGCTCCCTCCACGGCTGCCTGCTTCCTCTGCAGCTGGCGCTGGCTCCATGCACTCTGATGCTCAAGGATGGCGGGCTGGCAACCCATTAATCGTGATCTGGGCTTGCCAACCCACTATCCCAGAGCATGGGCATGCACTTCCCTGGTTTGAGGTTGAGGGCCACATCAGAGGGCTCCAAGGGCCACATGTGGCCCCTGGGCTACAGGTTGAGCACCCCTGCTTTAGTGGGCTTGCACCTAGGGCGCCTCCCCTATAACCCCACCCCACTCTGTGAGTCCTCAGTTTTGTAGCAAGCAATGGAGAGTAGGACAGAATTTAGGACAGCCTGAATTCTGTACTGTACTCCAAGATATGAAATTTACAGGTGAATCAAAAATCCTCTTATATTAATGGCACAGTACAGGACAGAATATTCATACGCCATAGGAAATCCTCAACCAATGGATAAGAATGGCCTGCAACAAAGAGGCAAACAGAACTGTGCCAATGGGCCCAACCACAAGGTTCAAATGACCCAGCCTCAGAGAGCCGCTGGAAGAAGCTTGCAGCCAAAAACTGCATCAGCAGAAGACTGGACCTCCACCGGGTAAAACTTTGACCAGAAGACTATGATGGAGGTGGTGTCAGACCTCGGACACCTTCTTCACCAACGTTTGGCAAATGGCTGGTCAAACTCATACTGCGCTGTCACTGATACACGACAATGGCACTCTGAGCCTCATCCTGCACAAAGATTTTGCAGCTTGCAGGACCACAATCTAAGTGTCAGAAGGCAGAGAGCAATCGTCACTGGGTTTCATTAACTATGCCGTTAACTCTTTAATCTGCCACCAGATGTTTCTCATAAATATTAACATTCACAAACACAATTATGCCTTTTCATAAATGTCTGTAATACAAAATGTCATCCCAGACAGGAAAATTCCAGAGATTTACTGTACAGTAGTGCTCTTCAACAAGACAGGGATTCTTTAAGTTCTGCAATAGTGCATTGAAGATGCATTTTTTAACAAAATATTGTTTAATAAGCAAATAAGTACAATGGTCCAAACAAAATATTTATAGAAAAGGGTCTTACAAAAGGAAAAAAAATTACAATAATGCAACAGAAAAACAAAAAGGGTTTAAAAGTGAAAATACTTAACAAAGCCCTGGTTCTGCAAGTTCAGCAAAGTCCAGTCAATTAGCATAAGATGGATCAGTGGCTCTCATAAATCTTGGATGATGTTCTTTGTAAGATGATAAAAGACAGAGCTTCGGACTACTGAAGCAGGCTCTCTTTTCTGGTTCCTAAGGACAGAGTGTACAGAAATGACCTGGCCACTTAGAACAGTGGTTCTCAACCCTGTCCTGAAGTACCCCCAACAAACCATGTTTTGGGAATTTCTCTTAGATAAAATAGCTGTCCAAAATACCAAGCCATTGGCTCTGATTTAAAGCACCTGTGCAAGATAAAAGGGAAAACCTGCAAACATGGCCTGTTGGGGGTACCTGAGGACAGGGTTGAGAACCACTGACTTAGAAGGTAGTGGCCGACAGAATGGCACAGTGTTTATGACCATGGAAAACCTAAAGGTTGCATTCTGGTAACATGTATAGTATTGTCCAGCATGAAATTACCATTTGAATTAATACAAATACGGTATGATGGTTATCAGATGGATATTTCACCGAAGAGATGTAATGGGCCTCATCTGCCTTCGATACCTCCTAGAATAGTGGTGTTTGCATTTAAGGTGCTGCTAATTAATTGATACATGTAAATGTGTCCTTATTCTGGTTGTACTATTACCAGCTCAGGAGTTAGGAAATACACTGAAGTTGCGATTCTCCAGGAAGAGATAAACAGAATAGCGTATTCGCTGACTATTCCAACTAAATTATTTACGACCAGTGATTAGTCTGATACTATTAACTAGGATGGATAGCTGTGGAATATTGTAATTACATAAGCCTAAAACTTGAAATTTTTATGATGGCTATGACAGCCAGACTGGGAAGTGTATGGTTCTGTTAATGGGGTTTACAATGGGATAAATCAAAAAGTTATCTGTTTGCCATGTTTTATTTTGATGTTAGTTAATAGGGTTAAGAGGCTCTGCTGTGGCCTTCTAAAGTATTAATAATGATGGCTGGAATGCAGCTAAAAGTTTGTGAGTTGTAGAAGCTGCCCTCCTGGGATTATACATAGGCGATCACTGATACTATGTGTCTCGTATTCTAAAAATGTCATGTCTGACCTATGAATTATGAACAACATGGCTGCCCTCTGTCCTCACACACAGCTTTTTGGGGTGTCCAGTGTGCATTATCATCACAAAGACTAAACAACAGCCTTACACAACTGGGCTACAGAGGCTTGGTGCCCAGGAAACACCCACCAATCTGGTGGAATGTTTGCGTAAAAGCACAGGAAGAAATTTCTCTTTGAAAATGTAAGCTCTTGAGGTCATATTTTGTATGTATTGTGCAATGGTAGACATTGTGGCAGGGTGTTCTTTGAAAGGTCCAGAGAAAAGGACAAAGAGGAAATCCGTCCATCTCATTGGAACAGTGGCCTTGAGGTATACTCTAATGGCACTGACTACATCCAGGCAATGTAGAGAGAATTCTTTTGGATGCTTAGGAACAGAGCATAAGGATAGGAGGGCAATTTCCTCATTGAGCATTACAATGCTGAGACCAGTTTTGGAAGATGGTGTGGCCTTGGATGTAAGACAACCTTGTCATTGTGAAGTAGGAGGAAAGGCTTTTTACAGGAGCCGTCAGTTCAGAAACACATTTAGAAAATGTGATGGTGACCAAAAGAGCTACTTTGCATGTGATCCTCTATCCCTGATAGGTGCAAAGGGTGCTTTCTGAAGAACAGAGATCCCAGCTAAGATCTTAAGGAAACACAGGGTTCTTCAAGTGGGGGCTTAATACTAGATACACCTTGACAAAAAGTGAGAGTGAAGCCAGAGCCTCTGAAAAAAATGGATGCGGCTCAGACCTGACCTTAAGGAGCATTAAAGGCCAATTTATGGTCAAGACCTGATTGTAGGAAGGTCAAAATGTGAAGTGCATAGTAATATCTGGAAAAGAAGTGCTTGTCTTCATACCAGGCTAAAAAATATTTCCAGGTGCGGTAATATATCTTCCTGGAAGAGGCTTTTCTTGCTTTTAGCTCAGAAGCCCCTCTATCCTTTAACACCTGGGTTTCAACAGACATGCCATTAAAGCCAGAGCTGGAATAGAGGGGCCTTGAGGTAGCAGATCTAGTCCTTTGGGAAGAGACCATTGGTCGTCTGCTAGAAACCTCTTTATGTCTGTGTTCCAGGCTCTTCTGAACCAGTTTGGTGCAATTAGAACCACTGTTTTCATCTTTTGCAATGTTTTCTTGAGCAGATGAGGTAGGGGTGAAGGAACTGAACTGAAACCAAGGGATTATCAAGGCATCTAAGCCTAGAGCTAGAAGGCCCCTGTTTCTGTTGAATATGGAGGCTAGAATGTCCACTTCCAAAATTAAAGATATCTGGATGAACAGCCCATTCCCCTTGATCCAGGCATTGAATAATCCATTTACCAGTTGCCCACTTCTGGGAAGTTGACAGCAGAGATCACTCAACAGTAAATTTCTGTTCAAGAGATGATCTGGTTCTCTTCTGTCATGACAGCCAGACGTCTGGTGCCCTTTTGAAGGTTGATGTAGGAAACCGTCACAGCATTGTCTGACTGCACCCAGATTGGTATCCACTTCAGAAGGGGGGCCCAGTGCTGCAGGGCCAACCTGACTGCTCTGAGCTCCAAGGTGTTGATAGGGAGCTTGGCTTCTCTCAATAACCATGTTTCTTGTACTGTTAGGGATTGGAACATTCCTCCCCTAGCCTGAGAGACTTGTGTCTATGATAAGTTTCCAGTGATAGGGAAGGAAGCACTGCTGAAGCTGGAATGGTGAACCACCAAGATAAGGAGTTCCTTACTTGGCTGGACAGGAGCATTGGCAAATTGAAAGAAGGTGTCTGTTTTTTCAGGATGACAAGATATTCTGTGAGGGAGTTCATGAATGGAATTGGTTAAATGGTACTGCTTCAAAGGAGGTGAGGTTACCATTAGGCCTAGAACCCTTATGGAGAATCGAAATGTGGATCTCAATTACTGAGCATGGGCTCTTAGTGAAATAACTTTTTCTGGTAGAAAGACATTTGCTTGGAATGTTTTAAGGACCGAACTAAATATTTCATGCAAAGGGAAGACTGAAGAGCAGATTTGTTGAAATTAATCACACAGCAAAAGGCCTGGGATATCTGATTTGACTTGTTGACATTTTCTAATAGCTGGAGGGAAGATGAGTCCTTCAGAAGAAGGTCGTCTATGTAGCCTGTGACATTAGTTGCCCTAAATTCTGAGCAGGCAAGCACAGGTGCTAAGACCTTTGTGAACACTCTGGGAACAGAGGACGGGCCAAAGAGCAGTGTGGGAAACTAGAAGTGGTTGTCTGACAATGTGAAGTGCAGAAAGCGTTGATGAGGTGTGGTACATGGGTATATGTAGATAGGCATCTCAGATGCCCACAGATGCCATGTATTCCTCTTGTCTCAGAGATGCAATTACTGACCCTGCCAATTCCATGCAAAATGTTGGAAGTTGAAGGAATTTGTTGAGGTATTTTATATCAAGAATAGTTGGGCTTTGTTCACGGTAGTGAACAGGCTTGAGTAGAATCCTTTAAACCTGACTTGTCACAGTACTAGTACGATGAACATCTGAAAAGTGTGGCATGCATTTGTATTCAGCCCCATTTACTCTGATACCCCCTAACTAAAATCTAGTGGAACCAATTGCCTTCAGAAGTCACCTAATTAGTAAATAGAGTCCACCTGTGTGTAATTTAATCTCTGTGTAAATACAACTGTTCTGTGAAGCCCTCAGAAGTATGTTAGCGAACCTAATGCACACATTACATTACACATTACATTACGTACACACGAGCGAACTTTCCGGCGGACCGGACTCCGCCAGACAATTCGATTGTGTGTGGGCTCCAGCTGACTTTTTTTCCCCAAAAGTCCAACGGCAGACTAATACCGATGCTAGGGCAGCTAGTAGCTACTGGCTATCAACTTCCTTATTTTAGTCTGGTCGTACGTCATCACGTATGAATCCGTCGGACTTTGGTGTGATCGTGTGTAGGCAAGTCCGTTCATTAGGAAAGTCTGTCGGAAGTCCGCCGAAAGTCCGTCGGATAGACTGTCGGACCAGTCCGGTCAAAAAGTCCACTCGTGTGTATGTGGCATTAGTGGACAAACAGCATCTGGAGGGCCAAGGAACACACCAGACAGGTCGTGGATAAAATTGTGTAGAAGTTTAAAGCAGGGTTAGGTTATAAAAAATATCTCAAGCTTTGAACATCTCACGGAGCACTGTTCAATCAATCATCCAAAAATGGAAAAAGTATGGCACAACTGCAAACCTACCAAGATATGGCCATCCACCTAAACTGTCAGGCCAGGCAAGCAGAGCATTAACCAGAGAAGCAGCCAAGAGGTCCATGGTAATTACGGAGGGGCTGCAGAGATTCACAGCTCAGGCGGGAGAATCTGTCCACAGGAAAACTATTAGTCGTGCACTCAACAAATCTGGCCTTTATAGAAGAGTAGCAAGAAGAAAGCCATTGTTGAAAGAAAGCTATAATAAGTCCCATTTGCAGTTTACATGAAGCCACGTGGGGAGCACAGCAAACATGTAGAAGGTACTGTGGTCAGATGAGACCATAATTGAACCTTATGGCCTAAAAGCAAAACTGTCATGGTTATGCAATAGAGTTTTGTCTGTCAGCTTACCTGTCTCCATGTGTTCATCTCTAAAGACCAGCTGACTCTCACCTGACTGCTTTTATTAACTCTCCTCTAGCATGGCTCCACCCCAGCTCCTATCGGAGAACTCTATATTAACCTCTGCACTGCAGGCCAGCCCTGCTGATCAACCTTTGTGTGTTTTGGCTTCCTGTTCCTGCCTGCCGTGTGCTCTACGTTTGTTTCTGTTACCGACCTTGGCGTGTTCTCAACTATTCCTGTCTGCTCGTGACCCTGACCTTTGGCGTGTCCCTGACTATTCCTGTTTGCCTGTGACCCTGAACCTTGGCGTGAACTCTGTTGTCCTTGTCTGCTTGTGGCCCTGACCTTGGCTCATTCCTTTACTATCCCTATCCTCCTGTTGCCTACTGTGGGTGTGAGCTGGGGGACCCTGGGGGTCGCGACCTGGAGCCAGCTGCAGCCCAGTCCATCCTCACCACTAGAGGCTCTGGTGAACACCTGCTGGCTCTTAGACTCCGCGCCCCAGGCAATCTTACGCTCTAACCCGGTGGGATCCGTGTTGGTGTTCCAGCGGCCCTGCCTTCCTTACCACCCGGACTCCCATCCGCAGCAGTCAGCCGTAGGGTCCACTGCCTTTCGGTGTACTCCTGATCCCAACAGTGTGCATCTGTCACCTAGCCTCAAGGTGACCTGACAAAAACGCTATTTGTGGCAGAAAACTAACACTGCAAATCACCCTGAACACACCATCCTCACCATGAAACATGGTGGTGGCAGCATCATGTTGTGGGGATGATTTTTTTCAGCAGGGACAGGCAAGCTGGTCAGAGTTAATGGGGAGATGGATGGAGCCAAATACAGGACAATCTTAGAAGAAAACCTGTTAGAGTCTGCAAAAGATTAGAGACTGGGGCAGAGGTTCACCTTCCAGCAGGACAACAACCCTAAACATACAGCCAGAGCTAAAATGGAATGGTTTAGATCAAAGCATATTCATGTGTTAGAATGGCCCAGTCAAAGTCCAGACCTAAATCCAATTGAAAATCTGTGGCAAGACTTGAAAATTGCTGTTCACAGACGCTCTCCATCCAATCTGACAGAGCTATTTTGCAAAGAAGAATGGGCAAAATGTTCACTCTCTAGATGTGCAAATCTGGTAGAGACATACCCAAAAAGACTTGCATCAGTAAATGCAGAAAAAGGTGGTTCTACAAAATATTGACTCAGGGGGCTTAATACAAATGCATGCCACACTTTTCACATATTTGTTTGTAAAAAAATTTGAAAACCGTTTATCATTTTCCTTCCACTTCACAATTATGTGCCACTTTGTGTTGATCTTTCACATAAAATCCCAATAAAATACATTAACGTTTTTGGTTGTAACATGACAAAATGTGGAAAATTTCAAGGGTTATGAATACTTTTTCAAGGCACTGTATATTTAGGCACAGGCACAATTTTATTTTTTTCAGGTATTTACCAAAACGTATTCAAGCTAAAGTTATATAATAGATATGGGCTGAAAGTGCACACTCTCAGGTTTAATTTGAGAGTATGTACATCCAATTGGGGGAAGGGTTTAGGCATTACAGCTCTTAAGAATAGCCACCCCCCCCCCTTTTTTTCAAGGGACCAAAAGTAATTGGACAATTGAATTAAAAGCTGTTTAGAGACCAGGTGTGGGCTACTCCTTTCTTTAGTTCTTTATCAATTAAGCAGGTAAAAGGTCTGGAGTTGATTCTAAGTGTGGTATATGCATTTGGAATCTATTGCTGTGGACCTACATCATGTGTTTAAAGGAGCTGTCCATGCAAGTGAAGCAGGCCATTGTAAGGCTTCAAAAGCTAAACAATTCCATCATAGAGATAGCAGCAACATTAGGAGTGGCCAAATCAACAGTTTGGTACTTTCTGAGGAAAGAAGAATGCACTGGTGAGCTCAGCAACATAAAAAGGCCTGGGCGTCCAAGGAAGACGACAGTGGTGGATGATCGCCGGATTCTCTCTATGAGGAAAACCCATTTGCAACATCCAGACAAGTGAAGGACACTTTACAGGAGGTAGGCATATCATTACCAAAGTCTACAAAGAAGAGAAGACGAGAGCAAATACAGAGGGTTCACCACAAGCTGCAAACCATTCATAAGCCTGAAGAATAGAAAAGCCAGATTAGACTTTGCCAAAAAACATCTAAAAAAAGCCAGACCAGTTCTGGAAAAGCATTCTTTGTACGGATGAATCTAAGATTCATCTGTACCAGAATGATGGGACGGAAAAAGTATGGAGAAGGCTTGAAAAAGCTCATGATTCAAAGCACACAACGTCATCTGTAAAACATGGTGGAGGCAGTGTGATGGCATGGGCATGCATGGCTTCCAGGGGCACTGGGTCATTGGTGTTTATTTATGATGTGACAGTATATCTCTAAACACTGCAGAATTCATCTGGCTGCTTCTGTTTTCTGTCAGCCCAGATTCAGCCAAATGCAGCAAAGTTGATTGGACGGAGCTTCACAGTACAGATGGACAAGGGTCCAAAACACACTGCAAAAGCAACCCAGGAGCTTTTGAGGGAAAATAAGTGGAATATTCTGCAATGGCCAAGACAATCACCTGATCTCAACCCAACTGAGCATGCATTCCACTTGCTGAAGGCAAAACTAAAGGCAGAAAGGCCCACAAACAAAGAACAACCATGGGTTCCAGACTTCAGGCAGTCATTGCCAGGAAAGGATTCTCAACAAAATATTAAAAATGAACATTTTATTTATGATTATATTCATTTTTCCAATTACATTTGAGCCCCTGAAAATGGGGGGACGCTGTATAAAAATGGTTGCAGTTCCTAAAATTTGTACTTGATATTTATTTTCAAACCCCTTGAATTAAAGCTGAAAGTCTGCACTTTAAATTCATTTGGATTGTTTCATTTTAATTTTATTCTGGTGGCATACAGAGCCAAAAGTATGAAAATTGGCCTGTGTCCAAATATATATGGACCTACCTATATTTATGGAATTTTTATTTATTTAATTTTTTTACTAGTAATGGCGGTGATCAGTGACTTATAGGGGGACTGCGATATTGCAGTGGACAAATTGGACACCTAATTGACACTTTTGACAATTTTTTGGGAACCAGTGACACCAATAACAGTGATCAGTGCTAAAAACATGCAATGTACTAATGACACTGGCAGGGAAGGGGTTAAATGTGTGGCCAACAAGTTTTACTGTGTACTGTGTGAGCTGTTTTTACTAAGCAATGTACTGTTTTTTACTTCCTGCTTTGCTGTCAGAAGAGAGCCCTGTGTTTGTTTACCTACACAGGGCTCTCTTGGATAATCTCTGGAGCTGATCTTTGGGTTCCGGCAACCAATCAGTTGCCAGCACCTGCTGATTGGTTCCTATTGCAGCCTAGGTACGTGATGCTGAGCAAGAGAGCCTCCTTGCTGCCATATATGTACTGTATACAGTCGCAAAGAAGAAAGAGGTGGTAAGAGTTTTTAACTCTATTTTGTGCCCTTTTGAAACTCTTGATTGAACCCACAGGTCTGGGATGTCTGTGACCCAAACATAGGAAAACTGACAAACGTTCCCTAACTTTTAGGCAGTGGCGTAGCTTGGGTTGTCAGCGCCCGGGGCAAGGCAAGTAATTTGCGCCCCCCTAACCTGACTTTTAGCACTCCCTGAGTCGCTTCCTTTCCTACAATAGTACTGACCTACCTGATTCCTACACCGACCACTACACTGACCAACCTGATTCCTATCCTGACCACACCACTACACTGTCCACTAAACTCCACTACACAGCCCACCCCACCACACTGCCAACCCCACTACACTGTCCACTAAACAGCCCACCCCACCCCACAACACTGTACAGTACACTACACTACACTGCCCACCACACTACACTGTCCACCCCACTACACTGTCCTCTAAATTCCACTACACTACGCTGCCCATCCCACTACACTACCCACTAAACTCCACTACACAGCCCACCCCACCATACTGTCCACTAAACAGCCCACCCCACCCCACTGTACAGTACACTACACTACACTGTCCACCACACTACACTGTCATCTAAACTCCACTACACTACACTGCCCACTAAACTCCACTACACTACACTGCCCACTAACAGCCCACCCCACTACACTGTCCACTAAATTCCACTACACTACACTGCCCATCCCACTAACTACCCACTAAACTCCACTACACTGTCCACTAAACTACACTGTACTGCCCACCCCACCACACTACACTGCCCACTAAACTCTACTACACTGCCCACCCCACTACACTGCCCACTAAATTCCACTGCCCACCCCACTACACTGCCCACCTCACTCCACTACACTGCCCACCCCACTAACACTACACTGCCCACCCCACTACACTACACTGCCCACCCCACTAACACTACACTGCCCACCCCACTAACACTACACTGCCCACTCCTCTACAATGCCCACCCCACTACACTGTCCACCCCACTAACACTACACTGCCCACCCCACTACACTACAATGCCCACCCCACTACACTGCCCACCCCACTAACACTACAATGCCCACCCCACTAAAACTACACTGCCCACCCCACTAACACTACACTGCCCACCCCACTACACTACAATGCCCACCCCACTAACACTACACTGCCCACCCCACTAACACTACACTGCCCACCCCACTACACTACAATGCCCACCCCACTAACACTTCACTGCCCACCCCACTAACACTACACTGCCCACCCCTCTACAATACCCACCCCACTACACTACAATGCCCACCCCACTACACTGCCCACCTCACTAACACTACAATGCCCACCCCACTAAAACTACACTGCCCACCCTACTAACACTACACTGCCCACCCCACTAACACTACACTGCCCACCCCACTACACTACACTACAATGCCCACCCCACTAACACTACACTGCCCACCCCACTAACACTACACTGCCCACCCCACTACACTACAATGCCCACCCCACTAACACTACACTGCCCACCCCACTAACACTACACTGCCCACCCCACTAACACTACAATGCCCACCCCACTAACACTACACTGCCCACCCCACTAACACTACACTGCCCACCCCACTACACTACACTGCCCACCCCACTAACACTACACTGCCCACCCCACTAACACTACACTGCCCACCCCACTAACACTACACTGCCCACCCCACTACACTACACTACAATGCCCACCCCACTAACACTACACTGCCCACCCCACTAACACTACACTGCCCACCCCACTACACTACAATGCCCACCCCACTAACACTACATTGCCCACCCCACTAACACTACACTGCCCACCCCACTAACACTACACTGCCCACCCCACTACACTACAATGCCCACCCCACTAACACTACACTGCCCACCCCACTAACACTACACTGCCCACCCCACTAACACTACACTGCCCTTCCCACTACACTACAATGCCCACCCCACTAACACTACACTGCCCACCCCACTAACACTACACTGCCCACCCCACTACACTACACTGCCCACCCCACTAACACTACACTGCCCACCCCACTAACACTACACTGCCCACCCCACTAACACTACACTGCCCACCCCACTACACTACAATGCCCACCCCACTAACACTACACTGCCCACCCCACTACAATGCCCACCCCACTAACACTACACTGCCCACCCCACTAACACTACACTGCCCACCCCACTACACTACAATGCCCACCCCACTAACACTACACTGCCCACCCCACTAACACTACACTGCCCACCCCACTAACACTACACTGCCCACCCCACTACACTACAATGCCCACCCCACTAACAGTACACTGCCCACCCCACTACAATGCCCACCCCACTAACACTACACTGCCCACCCCACTACACTACAATGCCCACCCCACTAACACTACACTGCCCACCCCACTAACACTACACTGCCCACCCCACTAACACTACACTGCCCACCCCT
Organism: Aquarana catesbeiana; assembly: GCF_042186555.1. Lineage (NCBI taxonomy): Eukaryota > Metazoa > Chordata > Amphibia > Anura > Ranidae > Aquarana > Aquarana catesbeiana. The sequence continues at coordinate 561,991,040 of NC_133325.1, forward strand.
CTACAATGCCCACCCCACTACACTACAATGCCCACCCCACTACACTGCCCACCCCACTAACACTACAATGCCCACCCCACTAAAACTACACTGCCCACCCCACTAATACTACACTGCCCACCCCACTAACACTACACTGCCCACCCCACTACACTACACTACAATGCCCACCCCACTAACACTACACTGCCCACCCCACTAACACTACACTGCCCACCCCACTACACTACAATGCCCACCCCACTAACACTACACTGCCCACCCCACTAACACTATACTGCCCACCCCACTACACTACACTGCCCACCCCACTAACACTACACTGCCCACCCCACTACACTACAATGCCCACCCCACTAACACTACACTGCCCACCCCACTACACTACACTGCCCACCCCACTACACTACACTGCCCACCCCACTAACACTACACTGCCCACCCCACTACACTACAATTCCCACCCCACTAACACTACACTGCCCACCCCACTACACTACAATGCCCACCCCATTAACAGTACACTGCCCACCCCACTACAATGCCCACCCCACTAACACAACACTGCCCACCCCACTAACACTACACTGCCCACCCCACTACACTACAATGCCCACCCCACTAACACTACACTGCCCACCCTACTAACACTACACTGCCCACCCCACTAACACTACACTGCCCACCCCACTACACTACAATGCCCACCCCACTAACACTACACTGCCCACCCCACTAACACTACACTGTCAGGCTTGCTGCAAGTTTGCTCGCTGGCTGAAATGAATGCATGGATGTAGCGTGGCTCTCCCTAACTGCTTGCTGGCTGGCGGCTGCTCCGTCCCTCCTCTGAGACGACTCACCTGCTTTTTTTCATTGATCAGTCTGCCACAATGCCGATTACCAGATGACGTCCCAGTTCCAGATCCGGCACGGTCAGATGGAGAGGAGGAGGAGACGATGGCGGCGGCACAAATAAGGAGGCGGAACGGGACTCCAGGAACAGCCTTCGCACATGCACCGCCCAGGCCTGCCGCAGCATATGACCCCATTCGCCCAATCACAGGGCACCATCTATTAAACATGACTGCCGGATCGCAGGGGACACAGTAAATAGTAATTTACTATTTCGCCCCCCCAAATGTTGCGCCCGGGGCAACGGCACCCCCTGCCCCCCCACGCTACGCCACTACTTTTAGGAGTGAGGATGCTTCTTTGTTTTGAGGAGCTAAGTGCTTCTGAAGATGGTGCTTTATGGACCTTCCACTGTGAAAGTGAAATCTTCCTGCCCACGACCTCTTTGACCAAATGGTAAAGTGCCTCTCTGAACACGTCTTCCTTGAATGTGAGGCACCTTTTGCAGGCAGTTTCAGCTTTCCAAGCTTTCAGCCATAAGATTCCCTACACGAATGGAGATTAGAACCATTCTGGAAATATGTCTCATGATATGTTCTAGGGCATCTACACAGAAATGTAGAGCAGAAGGCAAGTGCTGTTATTCCACTATCCTGAAATACAGGGTCATGCTGGTTGTTCATTGTCTTACCGCCAGTTAGCTGCAGTTTGACATACTGAAATTGCAACAATAGTTGTTTGCAAGGCCAAGCCTTTAGATGAAAGAGAGCTTTTAGGAGAATCTCAAACTTTCTATCTGCAAAATCCTTGGAAGAAGGAATATCTTCAATAGGAACTGTGATATGTTTGATTAGGACGGAGACAGCAGGATGAACTACATAAATGGTGTCTTTGTGAACTCTTTTTCTTCTGCATAGAATTCAGTAAAAATGTAGGGAGGGGTCAAAGGTCTTTCAGGAGTGACCCAGTCATCATGGACTGCATGCTTTATCTGTTCATGAACAGGGAATGTTTTACAGGGTTTTGTAGTGCTCTTTGTACCAAAAGAACATGTCAAGGCAGAAGAGAGTTAGCTTGCACAATGACAAGGCTTTTGCAGACAGAAGCAATCAGCTTTACAATAACAAGCATGTTCTTATTGTGACACGAATCCTATGCCTTGGCTATTTTAACACCTGTTACTTTTTATTGGGAGCTGCTAGCACCATAACGGATACATACACCATATAAAAATTTAGCAGTTAAAATAATAAAGTCAAAAATAAACAAAAGTTATGCACTACCCCTCCAAAATGATATATACAGTATATGTACACACACATTATATATGTGTAAATAATCTAAAAATATTATCCAATGTAACACAACATGATCCTGTGCATGCAACAGTTATTCTGTGCAGGGATCAGAATAACTTTCCATTCAATCAGCCTTCCAACCTTCTAGCCTTCCAGGTCCTCCAAGTGATCCCTCTCAATGCCTCTCTCCTCAGCTTATTCGTATGCCCCAAACAACAAAGCAACAGAGAGGTTCCATCCACATTGCAGCAGGCCGATTGGACAATGCATTGCTTGTGAGACTTGGAAATATTTGGTGAAAGAACACCGATAATAAAAATAAGTATTTATGAACAGTTGGAAGATAATACTGTGGACTTTCTTGAGCGCTGGTTGATAATTTGTATGAACTTTATGTCACACGATTTTTCAGCTTTTTTTATATGATGTACATACAATATCTCACAAAAGTGAGTACACCCCTGACATTTTTGTAAATATTTTATTATATCTTTTCATGTGACAACACTGAAGAAATAACACTTTGCTACAATGTAAAGTAGTCAGTGTACAGCTTGTATAACAGTGTAAATTTGCTGTCCCCTCAAAATAACTCAACACACAGCCATTAATGTCTAAACCGCTGGCAACAAAAGTGAGTACACCCCTAAGTGAAAATGTCCAAATTGGGCCCAATTAGCCATTTTCCCTCCACTGTTTCATGAGACTCTATAGTGTTAAAAGGTCTCAGGTGTGAATGGGGAGCAGGTGTGTAAGATTTGGTGTTATCGCTCCCACTCTCTCATACTGGTCACTGGAATTTCAGCATGGCACCTCATGGCAAAGAACTCGCTGAGGATCTGAAAAAAAGAATTGTTGCTCTACATAAAAATGGCCTAGTATCATGTACCTGGTGCTGGAGGCCAATGGAGAGAGAGGGCTTTCCTTGCGGCTAAGTTCCAGACCCCCGAGGGTGAAAACAGGAGAGGTCAGGCCCAAAGTTCTTTCTTTATGTTGCTCTACATAAGATGGCCTAGGCTATAAGAAGATTGCCAAGACCCTGGGACAGAGATGCAGCACCGTGGCCAAGATCATAAAGTGGTTTAACAGGACAGGTTCAACTCAGAACAGGCCTCGCCATGGTCAAACAAAGAATTTGATTGCACGTGCTCAGCGTCATAACCAGAGGTTATCTTTGGGAAATAGACGTATGAGTGCTGCCAGCATTGTTGCAGAGGCTGCAGGGGGGGTCAGCCTGTCAGTGCTCAGACCATAGGTCGCACACTGCATCAGATTGGTCTGCATGGCAAAGCCCACAGTTTGCTGAAGACAAGCAGACTAAGGACATAGGTTACTGGAAGATAAACATATTTGGTTCAGATGGTGTCAAGCGTGTGTGGTGGCAACCAGGGGAGGAGTACAAAGACAAGTATGTCTTGCCTACAGTCAAGCATGGTGGTGGGAGTGTCATGGTCTGGGGCTGCATGAGTGCTGCTGGCACTGGAGAGCTACAGTTCATTGAGGGAACCATGATTGCCAACATTTATTGTGACATACTGAAGCACAGCATGATCCCCTCCCTTCGGAGAATGGGTCGCAGGGCAATATTCCAACATGATAATCACCCCAAACATACCTCGAAGACGACCACTGCCTTGCTAAAGAAGCTTTTTGATGTCGTCATGGAGGAGTAAAAGAGGATTCCAGTGGCAACCTGTGAAGCTCTGGGGAACTCCATGCCCAAGAGGGTTAAGTCAGTGCTGGAAAATAATGGTGGCCACACAAAATATTGACACTTTGGGCCCAATTTGGACATTTTGACTCAGGGGTTTTTTTGCCAGCGGTTTAGACATTAATGGCTGTGTGGTGAGATATTTTCATATACATACACACACATAGCTAGTATATAAGATTTTAGATGGGTAACGCATCACTTTTGTTTATTTTTGTTTACAATTAAGCATGTTGCATGAAGCTCCCTCTTCAATATAGTGACAATCTGGGGGAGAAAAATCTGCATCTTTCTTTAATATTATAACAACCGGAAAAAGAGAAGTGGTGTGGCATTTTGGGGGGCTGGGCAGAGATGGCTGTATTAGGACTGTATTCTGTTCAATAAATTGAGATATAGATGCAGAGAATTGTGCTTTAGTCAAATAGGCTGCATGTTGTGTACCTAAAATAGAGCTAGAATCACATGTTAGAGCCAGTTCTTGCTCTGGTGCAAGGGACACATCATTTACTCTGAAGTTGAGTGTTGTGCGGGCTTTCGGCAGAGTGAATGCTCATGTGTGATTTTGCATCAGCCTCACTATAGCTACAAATGAGGGTATTTTCCTGTGGGATACCCACAAAATATAGTGCAAAGTTTTGGTTAAGCGTGTTCATAAGGAGTACACGGTAACCCAGAGTAGACAGTTCTGTAATGAATCCTCGTGGTAAAAAGTAATGAGGAAACACCTGAGTACCTTATAAGGTATCTAAATGGTGTTAAAGAAATTTTGCCAGTTGTGTCAAAAAAAGGTAGAATACTTGTGCGCACACCAAACAAGAGAACTAAAGGAGTATAAGAATAAAGCTTCCAACATAAGGGTGTTCTCACACCAATCAAGAGCAAATAAAACAGTAAACATATGTGGCGCTAATTTAAATAAAGCTAAATTATGTGAAACAATCAACCATACCAACAGTTACAAGACAGAAATTCCAGGTATTAATTGTATCTTAAAATTAATCTTCCACTAATTGTGTAACCAAAGGTTAGAAGTGAACCAGTGTTACATCAAAAAATGAATCCTAGTATACCTACTTCTGGACTGAGTCAAGCCTGAGAAAATAAAGGTAATGAATAACCAACGAAAAAAACTCTCCAATGAAGTGATTAATCCTCAATAAAAGTGAGTTCAGGGGAGCATTTTGATAAAATAATAAATACAAAGTGTAAAAATAACAAATCCACTGGGAAAAAATGATGTGTAAGAAGACGCGCAAATCAGCAAGAAACTGCAACCTCAATTCAACCTTAAACGATGAAAAACATATTTAAAAACTCAATAATCCACAAAGGTGCATGTCACAAAAGTTTGTAAGGAAAAAAAAAAAAAAAAAATTAATAAACGATCAATATATAACTAAAAAACTTACTAAGTGCAAACACACAATCAGTGCAGCAATAACAATGTGTGACAACAAAAAATGTTCAATTCATGTCTAAAAATGTTAATATGTGCAAATAAGCAATCAGTGCAACATCAATTAGCCCTAATAAATAAAAGGTCTTAAATAAATAATTATTGTGTAGCAAGTGCAACACAGCATAACACGTGCAAGATCAATATGCCTATTCCCAATGGTAAAACATTTCCAGACATGCAACACTTCACATAAATGTGTAAAAAAGGAAAAATATGTGAATAAAACAAAGATTGTCCAAAAAGAGTCCCATAAACAGTACAATCCCAATCGTGATGATAAAATTGAAAAGATTGTGCCAGAAAAGATTCCTCCAGGAGTAATCAGTGATGTGTCAAAGGTGTGTAAAGGATGATGGTCCCCCCAGCCTCTCACCTCACGGCTGAACGATTTTTTTTTCCTTACACACTTCGCTTCTCCCTCCAACACCGGTTTAACAAAAAAGCTATTGGTCTATGTGTTCTTTTGTAACAGCCTTTATATTTTCCAGTGTCATTCACAGGTTTCAGGTGCCTTAAGCCACTTTTCCCAGATTTTTTCATACTTAGTGGGACACCCTCTATGTGTGTAGATGAGTTTCTTATAGGGTAATACTGTATTTACTTCTGTAATCCAGTGCGCGAGTTCTGGAGGATCAGGCCTCATCCAAAGCCTAGCTATAACTTTTCTTGCAGAAAAAAGTGTTTCATGAAGAAATACCTTTTGAAATTTGTTAATCTCTGTGTTTGGGAAAATTCCCAGAAGACATATTTTGGGTTGTAATGTGACAGGGGAGCCCATTGTGTCATGTAGGAATCTCACTACCTGGGCCCAGAAAGCCTGAATCCTCCGGCATTGCAATATTAGGTGAAAGAAGGTGCCCACTACCTGATTGCACAGTGTGCATGTGGCAGGTTGGTTTTGTTTATATCTGGAGATTCTATATGGTGTGAGGTAGGATCTGTGCAATATAAAAATCAATCGAGTCAATCGGTCTGACAACTTAGGTGATACTATTTTGCAAGCATCTAGAGCATCACTCCATTCATCATCTTCCATACTACCTATCTCCACCTCTCTTTCCCACCTAGATTTCAGTGCATATGCTATTTTGGTCGCTGATGGTGTTGTCAGCATAAGATAGAATTGGGAGATCAATTTTTTTGGGTCTGGGTATTTCACAGATTCCATGAGAGGATTACGTGCTGAGACAGGATCATCTGATGGAAATTGTGATCGAAAGGCATGGCAGAGTTGTAGGTATCTGAAAAATAAATAGTTTGGAAGCGTAAACTCAGTTTGTAGCCTATCAAAGCTCTTCAACTTTCCGTTACTGACAATGTGGGACAGGTAGAATATCCCCCTTGAGCTCCACACCTCACTGTCTGGGATCAGAGAGAACTCAGACAGGTCCGGATTATGCCATAGAATAGTGAAATCGTGTATTTCTGGTATGCTCAGCTTATCAGAAGCTAGCTTCCAGATCTTCCTGTACTGGTACAAAAGAGATCTACGGTTATCTGTCCTCGCAACCCCCTTCACTCCCCCTGTTATCATCACCATTGAATCCTGGGTCTGCCTAGACCATTCTGGACATAAGAAACTGAGGAATCTCTCCTTATCTACCTTATCAACGTGGAAAATTTGTGCCAATTGCGCTGCCAGATAGTACATGTTGAAATCCGGAAGGGCCGTACCAGCTAGATCAGTGGGGTTCCTCAATTTATGTCAGGACAATTTGTGTCTATTATTGCCCCATATGAATGGTTTTAATATAGCTTCTATCACCTTGAAATGTCTAAGAATTAAATATACTGGAGAATGCCAGACCACGTATAAAATTTTGGGTAAGAGAACCATTTTTGTCAGGTTTATACGACCCATTACTCCCAAAGGAAGGCGAGCCCATATCTGGGTCTTCTGTCTGATCATTTCATATAGTGGGTCTATGTTTAATGGTATATAATCTGCTGGGTCTCTAGTCAGCCGTATCCCCAGGTATTTAATAGTATCTACCCTCTGCAAAGGTAATAAGGCTCTATTCCTAGGTGGCAGGAAACTGTCCAAGGGTAGTATCTGTGATTTGTCCCAATTTATTCGAAGGCCAGAAAACGTACCAAATTTTTTAATTAAGTCTAGAACTAACGGTAGGGCATTGTCTGAGTCATCTAAGTATAATAGTGTGTCATCCGCGTACATACTGATTTTCTCCATCACCTCCCCTCTACCAAGTCCCATAACTCCAGGATGTGCTCGGATAGCTATCGCGAGTGGCTCTGCCGCCAGCGCATAAAGCAGCGGCGACAGAGGACACCCCTGTCTCGTACCCCTGGTCAAGGAAAACCGTCCAGAAGTCCAGCCATTAGCCAGTACTTTCACAACCGGGGCCTGATATAAGAGCTGCACCCACTTTATGAATTTAGGTCCCAGGCCAAAACTACTAAGACAGGACCAAAGGTATCTCCACTCTACTGAGTCAAATGCCTTAGCAGTATCTAAGGCTACTATCACACGTGACCCTGGACAATCGTGAATGGCTTGTAAATTTATGAACAATCTTCTGAGGTTAAAGGAGGTGTTTCTACCTGGCATAAAGCCAGCCTGATCGCTATGCACTAGGGACAAAATAACTTTATTCAGGTGGATGGCAAGCACTTTCGCAAGTATCTTGACATCCACCTGAAGCAGAGAGATGGGTCGATACGACTCCGGGGCGTGTGGGTCCTTGCCCGGTTTGGGGATCACTACTATAGTGGCCTCGCACATCGATGCCGGCACTTCAGAGCTCTCAAAGATGGCATTATATAGTTTAAGCAGTCTGGGAATCAGCAGGTCTGAGTAAGTGGAATAAAATTCCACCGGTAGACCATCGGATCCTGGGGCTTTAGATCTGGGGAATCCTGCTATGGCACTAGATATCTCATCTATTGTGAGTGGGGCTTCTAGTTCCTCCACCTGTTCTGCAGTTAGTTGAGGGATTTGAATTCCCCCTAGGAAGGACTCCATAATGGACGTGTTATCCGTATCTGTGGCCTTGTATAGGTTGTTAAAAAAATCTTTAAACATATCAGACACTTTGCCAGGTTCCGTCTCCAGTACATCATCAGGAGATCGCAGTGAAATCACTACTGGAGGTCTTTCCTCACAATGTATCAGATGCGCCAGAAGCTTCCCAGTTCTCTCCCCATGTTCAAATGAATTCTGCTTATGAAAAAAAATCTTTCTTTTGGACTTCTCATAATGTAGTTGATCAAGGGCTCTCAAGCATAGTTTAAGATCGTTTGCTCTATCAGTGGTGGGATCATTAAGAAACCCTTCCTCAGCATTTCGTACACTTTCCTCTGCCCTATCAATCGACAACTCAGATGTTTTTTTAATTTGGTTAATGCGTCTAGTAAGAGTCATACGGGCGTGTAGTTTGAACATTTCCCACACGGACTGTACTGTGGCCGAGTCATCATTTGTCCTGAAGTATTGCTCCCACTCCATTGGGAGGTCATCGTCCTCCGGGAGCAATGTCAGCCAAAAGGGATTTAATCGCCAAGAGGGAGGCGGACGACCACAGGACAAAGAGAGCGTGACCCAGTAGGGACAATGATCAGACAATGAACGGGGAGAGAAACCTGCGTCTGTAAGTCTGGGAACAAGAGCTCCAGACAGTAGTATGAGATCTATTCGGGACATGGCATGGTGCGATGTGGAGAAGCACGAGTAAGCTCTGGTTGAGGGGTTTCTGACTCTCCATGTGTCAACAAGGTTAAAATTATGCATTAGTCTAGCAAATCTGGTTAAATAAGGGGAAGGCGACAAGGGTGCTGAACTGCTCATTCTATCCATAGCGGGGGTCGAACACATTATTAAAATCCCCCATCCAAATTGCTGGGATCGTAGGATACGTAGCCATATAGTCTAAGCCAGCGGTGAGTACCTCATAACTAAATGGTGGCGGGACGTAAAGTGCTAACAGAATTACCAGGTCCCCATTAATTTTGGCCCTTAGGAATACATATCTTCCAAGTGGGTCAATTTCTGAACCCTGGAGCTCAAAGTGTGTGGTTTTAGTAATTAAGATAGACACACCCCTGGAATGCGTGGTGTGGACTGAGTGGAACGCCCAACCTATCCAAGGTTTTTTAAGTGTTCTATGTGCCATACCCTCTGCATGAGTCTCTACCAATGTCACTATATCTGCTTTTTGTTTTTTAAGCAGTGCAAATACTGCTGACCTCTTAATCGGGTCTCTAATACCACGAACGTTCCACGTGAGCAATTTTAGATTAGGCATCAGGGCCATTTACAAGGCTGTCGAGCTCCAGGATTCAGGAAAACCTGCATAATATACACAGAGACACATAACCTAAAGAAATAAACATTTCCTGGAAATAAATTGTATCTATCATGATGGTGTAGACATGCGTTCAGTACATAGCAATAAAACGTGTTTTTTAACCGTTGAAATTTCCCCTCCCCCCCTCCCCGCCCTGCACAATCCTGAACTGGTGCGGGCATTTATCCCAAACTGCCAACATGGCATAAACAGTATCCAACCTGAGGAAAAAAACCAAATTAGCAAAAACCTACTCATATAGTCAATCACTGTGACTAGTACATACTGAGCAATAGTGCATATACAGGAGTAGGTAAGTATAGCAGTGAACAGTTCGTTCCATCTCAGGTTGTGGGTATTGATGTGTGGGGCGAAACTGCGCTGAATAACAATACACATCTCAGGACTAGGCTCACTTCCATTAGTGAGATTTTCAAAGGATGATCATCCTCCGCCGGTAATGATTGTGGACTGTTCAGTGTCAAACCTACAAGATACGCTGTATAACTTTGAATAGGGTATGTAAACAAACCGTACACTCCCTGAGCACGGTGGGGAACAGGGACCATGTTGATGCAAGTCCTGCATATACTTGGTAAAGCTTATGTTGTAGCTTCTAGCCTGCTGCATCTTTAGAATTAGTAGCAGTTCCGTTCATATCCCTGACAAGCTACTATTCTTTCAACAGGACATATAGCATTTGGGTATAGAAAAAAAAAGGGAAAGAAAAAAAATTAAAATGGAGGGGGTAGCAGTGACAGTGCACTTAATCGCAGTCACGACACACCAGTGTGTTACTGGGGATAAAAGGAGGAGAACAGTCAGAGTCATTGTGTGTCGAGATCAGCTTTGGCAATATCTATACTGAACCAAATATTACTCATTACCCATTCTCCCCGCAAACAATTGGGAGTTTAATAAGAAAGAAACCATGAGGAGCGTCTGGGTTACTTATCTGTGTGCATCTCTTTGCTCCAACCACGCAATGGCCACTTCCGGATCCTCAAAGAAATGAGCGCGGTCCTCTCCTTCAACTCGCAGACATGCTGGGAAGAGCATGGCATACTTTATATTTTTGATTCGGAGACGTCGTTTAGCTTCTGTGAAGGTCCTTCTTCTGCGTTGTACCTCAGCAGAGAAATCCGGAAAAACAGGTATCATTTTGTTTCCAAAGGGAATATTGCCTTTTTCCCTGCTGAGTCGAAGTATGGCGTCGCAATCCCTAAAGTTAAGGAACTTCGCTATGAACGTGCGTGGGGGTGCTCCAGCAGGCGGTGGTTTTCCCGACAAGCGATGCGCGCGTTCAACTACAAATGTGGGGGAGAAAGAATCTCTCCCATAAGTGTCCCGAAGTAGGTTTTCCAGGAATGTGGGGGGGGGTCTTTCCCCTCTGCTCCTTCAGGGAGGCCAACAAATCTTAAATTACAGCGTCTCAGTCTGTTTTCAATCTCATCCTGCTTTTGAAGGAGTTGATTAACCTGACCTTGCAGTTCTGCTGTGGAGTTCTGCAGCGGGGGGAGGGAGTCTTCCACATTGCCCAGCCTGGTCTCTGCCTCTGTCACCCTCTCTCTCAGCTTTTGGAAGTCTTGTCTTACCAGCGAGATGTCTACTTTCACTTCTTCAATCTTTGCTGTGACCGTGGTCTGGCAGGCTGCTACTACTTCCTGGCAAGCTGTGATGGCTTCCAGCACTTTAGCTGTGTCTGTTCCGACGGCCCCCTCCTCCCCCTGTATGGCGGCGCCATCTTCCCCCTGGGCCTCAGCTTCCTGACGGCGGTATTGTCCCAGTTTTGTGACCGCTGAAACGGCTTTTTTTGTCGGCGACATGATCCGGGGGGGTTCCCAGCGCAGCGGGGGTGATTTTCAGGCGATCAACTTGTGAATTAGTCCCAGGATATGCTGAATCGGATATACGGCCGGCGGAGCTCTGTTCCCTAGCGTCCTCTTACATGCCACTCCAGGCCACGCCCCCCTGAGCAGTTGAATTTTAGCGATAAGCTTGAAAAGTTTACACTGAGTACATTGCAAACAAAGCCCCATTTTTTCAGTAATGGTCAAAGATACAGGATGACCCTGTTTTTTCTTTCCACAATAATGGATTGTAAATAGCCCAGGCTTTGCTGATCACAGTGGGCATACCCCTGAAAGAGTCTTCAGGTACTGGGTTCCAAGGTGGTGGACCATGCCCCTGGACCTGTATAGCACCCTGCAACTAATGCAACAAGTTGCACCAAGTGCCAAGGTGACCGCCCATACAGAATCCAGTGCCCGAAGAAACATTACAGTTCCTCTGCACAGCGTGGGGTCCAGGTACGGCTCCCAAGGTTTTGCTGTGCTTGCTGTGGATCTGAATACACTGGTTCTATGCTGGCCTTAAAAGAGGGAAGTGAAGGTCTGACTAAAGAATCAGAAGATAAAATAATAAAGAAAAATAATAAACTAATCAAGCTAATGGTGAATGTCTTCATGAAGGAATAAAGGTCCATCACCTTGAGGCACTCATGGAGTTGTGTAGGGTTACAGGCAAGGCGCCCAGTGTGTTAGCTAAAGCTCTGCCAGTGTCTAATCAATGAAGGTATACGCCTATAACCTGTGGTGTGTTATTATTTTAATTGTGATGTGCAGGACACAGGCAAAATATTCAAATTTTATATTAAATAAGTAGGTAGCCCTCCAGGGCTGGTGCAAGGATTTTTTACACCCTAGGCGAAACCTCATTTTGCCACCGCCTCATTTGGCTCCACCCCTGACTCCACCCCTTTGCCCTGCCCATGTATAACCCACCTTTTTAATGAAGCACCCATCAAATGCAGCCTCACCAGTGCCCATCAATGCAGCCTACCAGCACCCATCAATGCAGCTTCACCAGCACTCGTCAAATGCAGTCTCACTAGCGCCCATCAATGGCAGCCTACCAGCGACCATCAATGCAGCCTACTAATGCCCATCAATGAATGTTTGCTTGCTTACATTCATTCGGGAGTAAGGACACAGACACAGTCTTCCGCTGCTGCTGTGCCTCTGACACTATGTACGTACAGAGCGGCGGCTGCCTGCTGATGCTGAGACTTAGTTGCTTGCTGCAGAGAGAAGAGAGTAGGAACACCAGTGGCTGGGTTCCCTAGGCAATAGTGAGCCCTAGGCGGTTGCCTAGTTTGCTTAGTGGTAACACCAGCCCTGTAGCCCTCGCAAAGTCAGTAGAATCAGCAGTTCACCAGTTTATGAATGGCTTGAATATTGCATGCAGACCCCTAATTTGTGAACTGTAGGATTCTCAGCAAACTGGCCAAATGTATATGTTTGACATATATGAATCAATTTGCTTATCACTCATCCCCACTGGTACAATTTAATTCTCTTGTGAATTCTTCTCTGCTTGCCAGAGTTGCCAGTGAGCCCCTTATGGTTGCACATAGATTAATTTGACATTTAAACTATAAAAGGGTTTCTGGCTTATTAAATCCAAGTAATACAGTGACAGACTATAATTATCTATATAACTTGTATACCATAGATATTGTGGAGATAATGTACCATGAGAATAAAGACTATTCACTTAGCAAAGTGAATGCTTGCATTAAAAGTGAACATTAATTTAGCTTAGTAAATGAGGCAAAATAGCATCTACTTCGATCATCTAATCACATGCAAGAACAAATCCTGCTTTTAATTTCCCTATCACATGACTGGTTATTAAATGTGGACATAGATTCCCCTTATTTAGATTGACTTTGCTAGGTGGACAGCCTTATTAGGTGGACGGTCTTACTTCCCCATATTGCACCACATACCTCCGATCATTTTGGCTGATGAATCCCTCATTCAAACGTTCCACAAAATTTGCTAGCATGGAACTTGCATCATTAGCAAAATCCAAATCACGAATCTCAGATACAGGTACAGAAACAATAGCGAATGCTTCCTTATCTTCTTTTGTGGGACAGGTACCCAGCTAAGCAAAACATAAAAATATTGGTAATGAAAGAATCAGACTGTGCAAAGAACACTAACAACTAGGTAATATGCTCTATAACATCATGTTTGGGATGATTTTAAAACTTTTAAAAGTTAACTGTCAGGGCAAAGTATGATAGCTATCATTATTAGCTTGGGTTTTAAAAGTGTAAATTATTTTATTAAAAAATCATACAAACATACAGTTCATTAATAAAAACATATTTACACAAAAATAAACAACAACTAAACAAAAACAAGCATGCTTACATCAGCAAATAAAGAAAACCGTTTCCTGACAAGATAACATAGAAAGAAACATATTTTAATGACAACTACAAACCCCAAACCTCAACTTAAACACAATCCAAGCTAAGAAACATTTTGAGATCTAATCGCCATCAGGATGCGATTCCAAACCCCCCCATTAACCCCTCCCCCCACATCATTCACCCCAACCTCCACATCATTCACCTTGCATTCTGCACCAGCCACCTTCATGCCTTTCCCACCTCCCCCTCCACCATCATCCAATCCATCCCTCACTCCATCCGCACTTCTGCTACACCGAGAAGGGGTTGGCACCACCATACACCCTGGTCCAGCACCCTCCGCTGCCTTCACTACACTAGGAGAAACAATAGGTGCAGACACAGACTTGACAACCACACTTTCTGACACTGACTGGGGAACCACAGACTGGGGGGACACTGACACCACAGACGGCATCACAGACACGGACTCTGACAGGACAGAGACACTAGGATCCCCTGGTACAACCTCCGCCAACCCAGACTCTTCTCCATCCAGACGGAAAAATTCCTCCACTAGCTCTGGCTTATTGTGCAAAGCTTCAGGGCACCGGCTATAAGGGTGACCAACCTTACCACATAGGTTACATTTAAAGATGGTACAGTCCCTCGCCAGATGCCCCAGTTCCTGACACAAAGAGCACTTCTGTTCTGGACATTTAGAGGAGAAATGTCCCTTGACTCCACATTTACGGCACAGCTTAGGTTGACCAGGGTAGAAGACAGTAATCCTATCTCTACCAATAAATGCAGAGGAGGGCAAATGCTGGACCACATTCCCACGCACACTCAACCTCACTGACACTGACCACCCACCCATCCAGATTCCTCTATCATCCTCAATCTTTTTTAGGGGACACAACGTTTCACCAAACCTCTTTAACCAGACCCATAAATCCTCGGGGGGGGTATAGACTCATTCCTTGTCAGGATAGTCACATTCTTAATTAAGCGCTGACATGAGACAACTTTGGGGACAAGCCCCTTCCAGTCTGGCTGGCCCCCATATACATGCTTAAACCGCTCCCAAAACAGATCCAGCGACTCTGGACGCACAAAGGATAAATCATATTCATAGGAACCAGACGGACTGATAAGAGCATAAATATCCTCTGTCTTAAATCCCATGGCTAGAATCTTATCCACAACCACCCTCCTGATAGTGTGGAATATCTTCTCCCTTCCACCTGAGCTGTACCACATTCCTGCATTTAATGGAAGAAGGTGCATTGGGTGAAAATCGCACAACTGGCTCCCTTCCACCAGCAGCAGCATGACTTTGTCCCGACACAGCCTTAGCATAGTTCATAACTGGGACAGATGACACATTAACTGGCTGCATAGGAACCTCTGAAATCTGGTTTGTCATGCGACATTCCTGCTCTGCGTTTTCAATGTTCATGCGACATTCCTACTCTACACTGTTAATGTCCATGTGGGACTCCTAACAGCCAGCAGAAACTTCTCTGTCTGGATACACGCCATCTCATCCTGCATTCCCATGATCTTCATCTTATGGGTTGGTGCCACTCAAGGGAGATTCCATTTCTATAATGGTCTGCAGCAATCCGCCATTTTCCTCAACCTCCTCCTGAGATGACCCAGGCTGCTGGAGAGAGAGGGGGGCAGATAATGAGACAGGGGTAGTACTGGGGCCACTATGTGAAGCTACTTCCTTACCCCCAATCCATACTGTCGCCATTACTGGTACTGGCACAGGCACTCTCCTTCATCTGTTGGAATCTCTCCTCATTCTCACACTTTTCTCTTAACACACCGGTGCTCTCCTTCAGAGAAGCAACCAACTTCTCCTGCTTTTTTAATGCCTCCTCCAGAGACTTCAGCTTGGAGACTTCCCTCTTACTGTTTCCAGACTTACTTTGCAGAGATTTCTTTTTCCTGAGATCTTCTGTCATGACAGAAAGTTTCTGTTCCTCTTTAGCAATGCGGCGAAGTTTGTTCACCACTTTACCCTGGAGGACTGGTAAGGACTCATCTTGCATAGGGACAGGCCCAGGATCCATTGCAGCTTGAGCACATGGAGTAGGTCTCAGTGCCTCTGGAGAGCATACTTACCAACTGTCCCGAATTTCCCTGGACATTCCCGGGATTTGGACCTTTTTCCCGATTTTAGCATTTCCCGGGAAATGTCCCGGGAAATTCTTTTTTTCCCGATTTTTCGCGACTCCCCACCGCCTCCGCTAGAGGTCCACGGCCGGCGGAGATGCCGCCATTTTACGAAAGAACAAGAGGCGGAGCCGGCCGGGTGGCTAACAATAGAGATTGTCTTTGTAACACAAATCCCACTGTGTGACTTCATCCCGCCCAGCCCCTCTCACCCAGTTTAACCCTGCCTATTCCCACAGCCCCTCCCACCCTGATACACCACACTGCCCCCCCAGCATGCCGTGACCTTTAGGGGGCGGTTCCGGGCAGAGGGGAAGTCTTCAGTGAAGAGGGTAACATGACGTTAATGTAACCCAGAAGCTGACATGGTCTGGGTAAGCCTTCCTGTGTAGCAGTGCTGTGTATGAAGAAGCAGCTTGCGTTCCACGCCTCGGCTGTGAGACGCGTTCAAGTCTGTGGTTATGGTGGGAGAGGAGCATGGAGGAGGCTGGAGAGTGCTGCAAGGGGTTATGGCGGCACTTCTCTTGTCACTTTCCCCATCTTGTGTTATACTACTCCAGGTAACCGGAGCCCTGGGGACACCTGATGTAAGGAGGGGCCCTGGGGACACCTGATGTAAGGAGGGGCTCCGCTGGGGACACCTGATGTAAGGAGGGCACCGCTGGGGACATCAGCTGTAAGGAGGGCTCCGCTGGGGACACCAGATGTAAGGAGGGGCTCCGCTGGGGACATCAGATGTAAGGAGGGCTCCGCTGGGGACACCAGATGTAAGGAGGGGCTCCGCTGGGGACAACAGATGTAAGGAGGGCTCTGCTAGGGACACCTGATGTAAGGAGCGGCTCCGCTGGGGACACCAGATGTAAGTAAGGGCTCCGCTGGGGACACCAGATGTAAGGAGGGGCTCCGCTGGGGACACCAGATGTAAGTAAGGGCTCAGCTGGGGACACCAGATGTAAGGAGGGGCTCCGGTGGGGACACCAGATGTAAGGAGTGGCTCCGCTGGGGACACCAGATGTAAGGAGGAGCTCCGCTGGGGACACCTGATGCAAGGACGGACTCTGCTGGGGGCACCTGATGCAAGGACGGACTCTGCTGGTGACAAGCGATGTGGCAGGTGACACACTCAGGGATCCCACTGATTCGGCATTATGTTGAGTTGAATGATTTCATTCTAGATTACAATGTAATAATAGAAATAATGCACTTCAATCATCCTGACACTATAACAACCATGTTGCCGGGATGATTGAAGTGCTAACACCAGGTGTTTGGAGTATCTTTATCTGCTGATTGTTGAACTTTCTATACACATATTTCTATTGTTGTGTAGGAACTGGGGCTGCTTTCCCTCTATTCCTCTCCCCCACTTTCCCTCTCCATCCCTCATTCATCTCAGACTCTAACCACACCCCTTTGAGCCATGTCCATTTAAGCTATGCCCACTATTTAGCGTAAACCACCCCCATTTTCCGCCGCAGCACGCTTAACATTTTTCTTTTCCCTGTGCCACGCCTACAAATGCATGTCCCGCCCCCTAATTATAATAAGACTCCGCCTACAGCCAAAAAAGTGTCCCGAAAATTTTTTGTCACAATGTTGGTAACTATGGGAGAGCCTCCACCTGCGTCTTCCTCAATATGGTCCATGCTTGCCTGGGAAAAGCCTGCATAAGAGGCCCCAGCTTTGCTGCTTCTCTCAGCTGAGATCACAAAAGTGAAAAGTGTAAAGTCCTGGGGTGTCATCTTTTTCTTATATCAGAGCCTGGTGAGTCACTAAACTGGGGTAAGTAGATACTACATACTTTATGGTGGGTTGGTGAAGTAAAGTGTAGTGAAGTAAGAATAAGGATGATAGACCCTCACTTGCACCCTTAACCACTTGGGCACCAGTCTTTAATACCCCTTCCTTACAAAACATAATTAGGTTTCCAGTGCTGTTTTACTGGAAACAACATAAACACAGAGCCAGGAAAATACAGCGTAAGCATGTTACACATCTTTCTTGTCCAGACCATATTTCAGTCTCAGCTCTGTGACAGTTTGACTGACAATTACTCAGTCATGCAACACTGCACCCAAATTAATTTATCATTTTTTGAGACGGATTTATTTTGGTGTTATTTAAAAAATACAGTGTTTTGTTACTTGGATAAAAGACCAACCAAAGGATAAAAAGACCAAGACAAGACCAAAGGATAAAAGACCAACAAGTTTTAAAAAACCTTTCCCTTAATTTCTGCTAAAATAAAAATGCCAGGACAGTGCGAAAACCACCAAAGTGCCCCTTTTCTGGAAAGTAGACATCCTAAGGTGATCTTATTTGTCACAAATTTTCTGAAACATTCTGGTTCCATGGGGGTAAAATGTGGAGCTTGGCAATGGTGCACTGGACACAGCACATACAGGTCCCAATAGAGAGGAGAAAAAAATGTGTTAATGTACAGGTCACATACAGTGTGAGCAGGGAGATGAGGGGGTTAATGTAGAGGTCACATATAAAGGGAGAATGGAGATGAAGGGGGCTTAATATACAGATGTGTAGGATAAGGTAGATATGATTACCTGAAGGTACGGATCCACTCAGATTGGCTTTGTACATAGTGCCTGTGAACATATCTGAGTGTCTGAGGATGCCTTGGTTTACTGGCATTAAAGAGGAACTGCAGTCTGCTCACATAATTTGTAAAAAGCTGCTGCCTGTTCACTGTCTGGATTTACACAGACACACACCTCCAGCTCTGCAGCTCTCATTGGCCCTCTTGTGACTCATCCCTTCCTGGCAAACTCTCACAAGAGTAAGAGAGGAAGATGTGCATGATGTCCTAAGCCTAGGATTTTTACCAGACAAGAAACAGGAAGTGGGCTGTATAAGGTATTTACTGGCAGAAAAAAAAATGTTTTACTATCCAAAGTTAAAACAATAAGGTCAGAAGATTTAATACATGGAAAGTTTAAAGCAGACCTTCAGTTATTTTTTCAAGTGGTTTTAAACTCAAATAAAGATTACTGCCAGCCCCTCTGTTCTACTAAGCCATACTAGACTGTGTACATGTTTGTATAAAATTGTGCCTGTAAATACCTTTTTTTCGGTTTGTCACCTGACCTCCGGCTGCTCTCCTCCCCCCAACTAAGTGCTACAGCGGGAGGGGCAGCGATCCCCCTCTGACGTCAGCTGGGAGGTCACGTGACCACTGTGCTGTCTGCTCAGCCCCTCCCGCTGTAGCCCTTAGATCGGGGGCGGAGAGCGGCTGGAGGTCACGTGACTGGCGAGAAACTAACTGAAAGAAGGTATTTACAGGCATAATTTATGCAAACATGTACACCGAGTAGTATGTTTGCATAAGTAGTAGAGCAGAGGGCCTGGCAGTAATCTTTAACTTTACTGCCAGCTACTAATAGTGGCAGGAGGGGAGGGGCGGGGAAGAGTTAAGCTCACGCACACAGGAGCTGACAGGCAGGGAGGGAAGGGGAGAGGGGGAGAGAGAAGAGCAGCAGGATGACGGAGCACAGAACCTGACCAGAATAACATGGATCAGCAGCCATGATTACTGTGGTCAGCACACTAAGGGGGACACAGGAATAGGCAGAATCAACCAGGTGTTTTACAAATAGAAAGGGGCAAATTAGATAGCACAAGCACTGTGCCGTTTAACCTGCTATAAGGGAACAGGATCTCTTTTTAATTTATTTTTAGGGTTACAACCTCTTTAATGAGCGGAACGGCTGCCTGACAGTGTGTAATCCGGTGGGTTTTTTTTATCAACAGCCCTGGGTAAATAACTGCCCACCACTTCCCTGTTTTTAAATGTACAGCGGAACAAAGGTGACTAACAGGTGATTAACAGGTCAGCAGCCCTCATATTTCTTTCCAGACAGAAATAACCAAAATCCAAAATAACTGCAAAGAATTAATTTAATTACCATGAGACGTATTGGTCGTTCTTCGTCAACATCTATGGGGACATTGGTGCTCTGAATCCAAGTGTTGGTGCACAGATGCCTTAATCTCACAAATGAGTTCCTAAAAAATTATTCAGACAGTTAAACTCACTCTAGAAACAGAATAATAATTGAATTTAAAAGAAAAAGATCTGTCTAATCATTTTCTATCACTCAGCATGCACATGCATATAATATGACTGACTAAATTTAGCCATATGTGGTTTTGCTGGCTGAATCAAAAAAACTGAACTGATTCCCCCATCCGCACATTTAAGGTTCATGAAGGAATCCTCCCCGCTGTATTTGTAGTCTAAGGCTGGGTTCACACCAGTGCCAATTGGATGCGGGTTTCCCGGCATCCAATTTGCATGACAGGGGAGTGTGACTGGCTCTCAATGGAGCTGGTTCACACAGCTCCGGAGCGGCCGTGGTCCACATTGGAAAAGGGTCCTGTGCATCTTTGGCTCCGTTTTAGGTCCGAATTCAGGCAAAAATTCGGACCTGATTTTCACATGA
Organism: Aquarana catesbeiana; assembly: GCF_042186555.1. Classification (NCBI taxonomy): domain Eukaryota; kingdom Metazoa; phylum Chordata; class Amphibia; order Anura; family Ranidae; genus Aquarana; species Aquarana catesbeiana. The sequence goes on from NC_133325.1 coordinate 562,011,518, forward strand.
ATCGGTGTACAGGGACATACTGGACCCCCTGCTGTGACCCACAGCCACATCAGTGTGAACCCACCCTAATAGTGAGACTCCCCTGCCATCGAAATATACTGATCAGCCCTCAGCCAATTGGCAGCATGTGCTGATCAAAGCAGAATTTTTCATCAAGCCGGTTCATGAGAACTCAATTGATAGATGGATGTCTTGTGAACTAGAATGACCATAGATGGATTGAAATTCAGAAGTTCAGCAGGAACCAGATGAATTTAGGTGCATGTATGGCCAGCTTTACTTACTGCTAGAGGATATTTACTCCTCTACTAATTGAAGATTCACTTGTCGAATCATATGACTCCTGTTTGTTTTCTTTAATTTGCACATAATTTATTTTTTAAAGGAAACACAGCTATTATTTATTGAATGAAGAATTTCAACTCCTCTAGTAAATCAACCTCAATAAATGCATCCCATAAAAGAGAATACATAGTGACATTGCACTTGCATTTCCTACCCATCTCATTTTTCGTAGTAGGATCAAAAATAATGCTTAGGATACAAATTAAAAATATTTTGTTAACCTATAGGCATAGGATCATCAGCAATATTGATTGTGTACCCACCAAACAATAAAATTTTACATATGCAAACAAGCTTCAGAAGTTTTTCTGTACACTGGATAAAAGTGGCTATAGGAAGAGCTGAACACATAGCTTCAAATAATATAAATGCTGTTCAGAATTAATTTTCTGAAATGTTCTGAAACTATATTAGAACAGAAAGAACAGCTTAAACAAAAGTTGGTTCAAGAAATCTGACAAAAATACAACTACTAAGGCCGCGTACTCTTTCAGGGCGCTTTGCAGGCGCTATTTTTAGCGCTGTAGCGCCTGCAAACGCCCCAGTGTGAAAGGGGTCTTAAGGTTTTGTTGATTTGAGCTGTCTTATCTTAATAATGTGGAACTTCACCTTTAAAGCTGAACTCCTGGCACAAACATTTTTTTTTAATACACTATATTGTCAAAAGTATTGTGACACCTGCCTTTACACACACACGTGAACTTTAATGGCATCCCAGTCTTAGTCTGTATGGTTAAATATTGAGCTGGCCCACCCTTTGCAGCTATACCAGATTTAACGCTTCTGGGAAGGCTGTCCACAAGGTTTTGGAGTGTGTCTATGGGAGTGTTTGACCATTCTTCCAGGAACACATTTGTGAGGTCAGGCACTGATGTTGGATGAGAAGGCCTGGCTTGCAGTCTCTGCCCTAATTCACCCCAAAGGTGTTCTATTGGGTTGAGGTGCAGGCCAGTAAAGTTCCTCCACCCCAAAACAATGTCTTTATGGACCTTGTTTTGTTCACTGGTCCAAATCATTTGGTGGAGGAAGGATTATGGTGTGGGGTTGTTTTTCAGGGGTTGGGCTTGGCCCCTTAGTTCCAGTGAATGTATTCTGAAGCCTTAAGATTTCCCAAGACATTTTGGACAATTTAATGCTCCAAACTTTGTGGGAATAGTTTGGGGATGGCCCCTTCCCTTTCTAACACAATTGCATATCAGTGCACAAAGCAAGGTCCATAAAGACAAGGATGAGCGAGTTTGGGGTGGAGGAACTTGACCGGCCTGCATAGAGTCCTAACCTCAACCTGATAGAACATCTTTGGGATGAAATATAGCGGAGACTGCGAGCCAGGCATTCTCGACCAACATCAATGCCTGACAACTCAATATTGAACCCTGCAAACTAAGACTGGGATGCCATTAAAGTTCATGTGAGTGTAAGGGCAGGCATCCCAATACTTTTGACAATATAGTGTATATTCCTCAACAGCCACCACAGTGATAAACCCACTTTACATGCACCAAATGCCTTTGCAAACTCAGTTATTACTATATAAAAGTAGCAACATGTACAAATACATTTTATATTTAAATTTGAACTCCAGGATAAGAGTGACTGAGAAGCAGGGAGGTACAGGGGACCTTGAGACAGCAGGTCTGGCTTGTCTGGAACAAGCTAGGAGTTGTCTTCCAAAAGTTTGAGTGTGTCTGCATACCAGGTTCCTCTGAGGTGAGTTTCTTTTCTTCCTCTATTTTATGGAGCAGCCAAGGAAGAAACCACACTGGAGAAAAGGCAAATATTAGCCTGAAAGGAGTCTAGGGAGTTACCAGTGCTGGAAGATCCTTAGTCCTGGCCACAAACAGGGGTAACTTGTTGAACCTAGAGGCTAGGATGTCCACATCTGGAGTCACCCATTTCTTACATAGGAGAATGATGATGCTAAGAGGAATGGACTATTTTCCATGGTTCAGGTGGTGACGACTGGGGAAATCTGCCTTCCAATTGTCCAGCCCCAGAATGTAAACAGCAAAGATTGCTGGGCAAAGCTTTTCCGCCAAGGAGATGATCAGACTTCCTTCCTTCAAGGCTGCCTGACACTTGGATCACCTCTACTGATTGATTTAGGTCACTACTGCACTACAGTAGCACTGTCTGATTGCACCCTAATTGGGTGTCTCTGGAAAAGGGGGTTACAGTAGTACAGAACCTGGCATATATTGTTAGAGTGAAAAAAGGGCTTTCCCATTTCCAGTGATGGACTGGCAATCCACCAAACTAGGGAGTTGCTTGCTTGACTAGAAAGAACTATAATGCCGCGTACACACGACCGGTTTTGCCATCGGAATAAACTCTGAAGGTTTCTCCAACGGAACTCCGATGGAATTCCATTCGAGCAGTATTGCCTACACACGGTCAAACCAAGTCCGACCAAAGTCCAACCATCAAGAACGCAGTGACGTACAACACTTACGACGGGACTAGAAAAAGGAAGTTCAATAGCCAGTAGCCAATAGTTTCCGTATCGTACTTGCTTCAGAGCATGCGTAATTTTTGGTCTGTCGGAACAGCATACAGACGATCGGTTTCCCAATAGGAATTGGTTCCGTCTAAAATATTTAGAACATGTTCCATTTCTAGGTCCGTCTGAATTTTCATGTGAGCCACCCAGAATTACAGTGGATTTATTCTTTCAAAGCAAATACACTCTCACACACTGCTACTGACTAGCAACACAGCGTTTTTACTCTCATTTTCCTCATTTTCTTTCAGCCCACTCAGCTAATGTCACCCCAACGCTGACAGAGGGGGGTGGGGAAGTCAAACAAGGATGCTGTGCAAGTGCCCATTGTCCTTATCAATAAATGACATCAGCAGTTGTTAGGACACTGGTGGCTGGCCTGCACAGTACCCAAGGTTGTAATATTGCACAATGAAACCCTGTGGCTTTGTGTAACAAAAAAGCAGGCTTGATCCAACTGCTGGCTTGTACACTATTTTGGGGCAATTTTTAGGCATTTTGTCAAGGCACCCCAGAAGAATCCAGAAGGCACCCTGGTTGAAAAAGGCTGGCCTACATAAACTATAATCTGGATGCCTTGGGTTCTTAAGAGGGCAAGTAGGGGGTGCAAGCATCTTTGTGAATACTCTGGGTGCTGAGGATAGGCCAAAGATGGCACTGTGACTAATGGGAAACACTGAAAGTGCTGAAGTGGGTAAATAGGAATATGGAGGTGGCATCTCGAATGTCTACTGATGCCAAGTAAGGAATAAAAAATACCCCCAGCAATGTAAATGGGACTTTAAAGGCAACTGAGTAGTTTAAAGTTTGCCTTTAAAGTGCCATTTACATTGCTGGGGGTATTTTTTATTCCTTATACTCAGGGATGGTGGCAACGTCTATGATCCAAATGGATGGTCCCTTTCTTCTTTAGTACTGATGCCAAGTATGCCCCTTGTCACAGAGAGGCAATACCTGACCTTGTGGATTCCATGCATAACTTGAACACAAAAGTACTTTGGTCTAGGATGAATATGTCCGTAGGGTTTTGGTACTGTGAACATATTTAGATAGAAGTCTTTGAGCTTGTCCTTTAGAGGAACAGGAACAACCACTCCCTGGGACAAGAGATGGTCCAGAGCAGTTTAAATCTGACCGTCTTTGAGCTGATTTTGCTTAGTTTAAGAGAAGATAATGATGAGAAGGTGGAGTTTGAAACTCTGTTATGTACCTCTTTGAAACCTTAAAACCACCAGCTGAACCCATAGGCCTGGGGCAACTGTGGCCCAGAGGAATGCAAATTGTAACAGACACCCTCCCCTCACTCCTAGGAGTGAGGGCACACCTTCATTGTGGAGAAGGCATTGTGGCAGACTTGGTGGGCTTTGTGTTCCAAGTCTTGCAGTGAAAGGAATTGTTGGATTTTGTCTTTGAAGCTGAAGTCTGAGGAGAACGATGTGGTGCTCTGCATTTTAAAGAGTGGGGTTCTGAAGCATTCGGATGTGGGGAGAAGGACTTTTCTTCCTGTGACATCCTTTATGAACTTGTCAAGTGTCTCAAAAAGAGAGATCTTTCTTCAAAGGGCACATGAGTGAGGCATCTTTTACAGGCAGCTTTAGCTGATTCTGCACATGTGAGCAGACAATAAAGCCATTCTAGAAATTTGTATCATGACTTGTTATTTGGCATTAATACAGAAAAGTAGAGCATAAGACTATGTTTGTAACTGTTCTGCCAGAGTTCGGTTCTGAAAGACAGGATCCTGTTTAGTGTTCATGTCCAATTAGCTGTGGTTTGACAAACAGAAATCGCAGCAATAGCTGGTTGCAGGCCTGGACCTGCAAGAATAAAGAGAATCTATAATAGCTTCTCAATCTTTCTCTCTGCAGAAACCTTAAAGTGGTTGTAAACCTCTGATTGTGGCTTTTCCCTAAAGGTAAGCCTAGAATAAGGCTTACCTATAGGTAGTGGAAATATCTCTTAAATGTGCACCGTTTAGGAGATATTTGCTGTACACTGCGCCGATGATGTAATCGGTTCATGCGCTGTGAAGAAGCTGCCTTCCGTGCCGTTTCTTCACTCACAAGTGCCGTGACTGACGTCTCCCGCGCGCATGCATGGGAGTGACGTCACGCGACTTCGGCCAGTCACACAGCCGGAGTCCGTGGCCCCAGAAGGAAGAGGGGTGAAGATGGATGCGGCCACCAGCGGGGACAGCTCGGGCTTCGTTTGCAGGTAAGTGGCACATAATGGGCTAGAATGCGATGTATACTAGCCCATTATGCTTTTACTTTGCAGGGGAACAAAGAGCAAGTAAAAGCCATAAGGGTTTACTTCCACTTTAAAGGAAGGAAAATCTCCTATAGGTACAAACAACTGGCAACCACCCCAACCTATAACTGGCCTATGCAGCAAGGAGCACATGTAAGGGACGACGCATGTCAGAAAATAACAAACAAACCAGTCAGCCTGCAACAAACCAGAGACTCTCAGAATTATAGTTAGGACTGCATTACACCGGGGTGCCATGACATGGCCACTGCAGCTTACGCATGTATTTGCAAATGTGTGCAAACTAAACCCCTTGTTTTTAGTGTGAACTGTTAGACAGGGTCAATTCAGTTTGTTCCAGGCTGGCTGGTAAGTGAGCTGGGAATTTTTGTTTGTTGTCTTTTGACATTTCCATAGGCACAGTAAAATGTCTGTTTAAGACTGAGATAGCAGGGGATACCACTGGATGAGTTCACTTTTAATGAATGTTTCCACTGGATATAGCTTGGCAATAACTCTTGGAGGGGTGAAAACCTTTTCAGGAGAAATCCAATCATTATAAATTGCCTGTTCTATTTGTTCATGAATGAGAACTTTTTTTTTAGACTTACAGGTCTCCTAATACCTAGAGGGGCCAGTAAGACTAAGAAGAACCAAGTGTGTCTATACTGTACAGAGACTTTTGCACACAACAGAACTGAGCATACCTACACTCTACTACACTATAGTAGAAGACAGTGAAGAGCTGATTGAAGAATGTCTAAGTAAATAAGAACTAGGTTTATCACCTAAAGCAGGGGTCCCCAACCCCCAGGCCATGGATCGGTAACGGTCCGTGCCCTGTTTGCAGCCGGGCCGCAAAGGCTGCACCGAAAGGGGTGTGGTGGGCATGTGCCGGTTTCCCCACTCTTGAATGCGGGATGCTCCGGATGCCCTACTACTGGGGAGAGGCTGCAGGAGGAGGGATAAATGTAAGTGTTTTCACTGCAGAAAATCTTTACAAATTGGCTTTAAAGTGATAAGCTTCATCTGGTGTATGTGCTAGCAGGCTCCAGTGGGAAGCTGCATCTAGTAGCAGGATAATGACAAGCAACGATGTTGGCAAGTGACACGCTGCATCTGGTGGCAGGCGACAGTGGCAAGTGACAAGCTGTATCTGGTGGCAGGTGACAGTGGCAAGTGACACAATGCATCTGGTGGCAGGTGACAGTGGCAAGTGACACGCCGCATCGGGTGGCAGGTAACGGTGGTAAGTGACACGATGCATCTGGTAGCAGGCGATGGTGGCAAGTGACATGTTGCATCTGGTGGCAGGCGACAGTGGCAAGTGACAAGCTGCATCTGGCTGGAGGCAACGGTGGCAAGTGATACACTCAGGGTTCCCACTGATTCTGCATTATTTTATATTACAATGTAATAATAGAAATATTGTGCTTCAATCATCCTGACACCAATCAACCATGAAGTGCTACAACCAGCCATTGACCCGACAAATCACCCACGCCGTCCCCCTCTCCCTCACACCACCCCCTCCCCCCCGGTCCGTGGCACAATTTTCATCCACGAAACCAGTCCCCAGTACCAAAAAGGTTGGGGACTGCTGACCTACAGGACACTAACAAAAACTGAGTGCTCACAGAGTCAGGTAGGATTATAAGTGTACGCCAAAGGGGTAACAAGTCCAAAAGCTTTGCCAGTGTCCAGTCACCTGAAGGTGAAGTGGACTATAACCCAGAGTCTATGAATACCCAGCCTGTGCCCTGTACTGTACTATTAAAATATATAAAATTCTGCAGTAATTCGAATTATAAAATATTGCTAAAAAGGATTAATGGGCCAGCGGAAAGCATTGTGAGAAGTTTCACATTGCATATCTCACATATAAACAATTTTTTCTGCCATTATTCATGATCTGTACCTGGGAACATATGAATCTGTTTTCTGCAGAGTGGTAGGATCCAGTTCAAAAAGAGATGCTATGTCATTCCCATGTGGTACAGCTACAAGGCGATACTTGATCTTCTCCCCTGCGTTTCTACGGTTAGGGCGTGTGTTTGCTACCTGAGAGAAGATCGGTGGTCAATGAAGAGGTGGGAGATGCTGAAAATTAAGAAAGGAAGGCAGAAACAAGAAGAGAAGAAGAAATGTGAGAAACGTATGGTGATAGTAGAAGGACACTGGGGCTAGTTCATAAAACAGGGTTGTTGTTCATAACCAATCTTTTTTGAGCTTTTGCACATGAGTGCCATATCAGGAAACTGTGAGCCATGTGTTCCTACACTACTGGCTGCAGAAAAACAGTTTTCACTGAATGGGTCATTGGCACATACTCAGCAAAAATCTGGGTTCTTACTGTGTTAAATTAAATGTCATGTTGATGCCAGAGTCATTTCAACAGCTCCTCCAGGTGGACCCTCAGAGCCTGACATTGCCAGTCTTGTATCATTCTGGATGAACACTAGTGCTCGTGTGTATAGGCCCACAAGCTTTCATGCTCTACCCTTCAGTAGAAAAGGTTAAACAGGGACCCTTTTAGGCTGCTATGGACAGTTATAAATGAACTTCACTGTCTGAATATTAAAAGGATACAAAGAGAAGTGTGGGAAGCGTTCTTGGACAGGGAGAAGTAAAAAGACAAATGAAAAAGCAAAAAAGCACAGCAGAGACAATACAAATATGAATTGAGTGTACTAAATACTAAACAATGTCACGGTTAGAAAATAGAAATCACAACCTAGAGCAGAAAGAACGAAAAAAAAACTAAAAAAAAAACTAATTTGAGAGGAACAAAGGGCAATTTACTGAACGCACCAGTTCTCTAGGCACACAGCGATTTTGCAATCCCATTTGTTTTACAAAGCAGGCACAATTTTAGAGTGTGCACTGTGGTAAAATTAGCACTAAGCAAATAGACAGAAGCACTGGGTATGAACTAGAGAAATTTAATTAACCATCATCTGGGAGCTGAGCTAGATTTGTAATTTTAGAACTGTAGGCTTTGTTCATTTGCGGCTATTAGGCCAATCTAGCAAGTGACTATTTCAATTCTCTATACATTGTCCCAATTCTTTTTACATAAAGTTAATCTTCATGCCATTTTTATTCTGCATGTCATACAGATTCATAAGCATGCTTTAACATATTTTGGTTGTTTGAGCGCTCAAGGCAGGTTCTGTCACACTCTGGCATGTGTAATGCAGTGCAAAGAACATTGATAAGGTGCAAAGGGCTGTCATCCAAATCAGCCAATCAGATTTCACCTTTCATTAGTTCAAAACATTTGTGATTGTTGGTTACTGTGTTTTGACCACTACTCTTTGCCATAAGACAAAACATTGTGAATTTACCATGACATGTACATTCAACCTCTTAGCACACATTTTATAAACATACATTTACATAAACTTACTGCGTAGGATGCTCCAGATTTAGACTCGGGGGCATCTCCTTTGTAAGTTGGATTTTCCTGCAATATTCAAAGTACAATATAAAACATCCTAACCAAGGATTAAATAAATACATATATTACCAGTGTACTAAAATCTTTACAATTCAAAGCTCAGTTATAGACAGACTTTTTTTTTCAAAGTTTGCACTTTTTTTTAAATTATACACAAAGGAGATTTTCACTACAGTCTTTATACACGCCCACATGTGTGATGTCAATATCATGTGACCTGGCTAGCTCTGATCAACAAGTAAATGTTCTCTCCAGCATAAAAGACACAACTGAGCATGTGGAGGTCGGCTACTCTGCCTGTGTTAGCTGGCCTTCCACAGATAGACAGTGCAGGAGGGGGAGGATCTGTGCATGCAGGATAAAAACAACCTTTTTACACAATGTAGAGGATTAACCCCTTAAGTTCCACAGTGAGTATAACAAGCATACTAAACTGCATATACAGACTGATTTTATTGGTGTGGGTTTAGTAACACTTTAATTAATTATAAACACAGGGAATGAAGGGATCCACAACTCTTACCTTTAGGTTAACATTTCAGAATGTATTTTTCATAACAAAATTGTAGACTGCTGATTGCTATGGCAGTTTCAGGATTAGCTTTTGCCAATGTGTCTATAAACTGTATTTACTTTCTTGTTTGTTCTATTAAGCCTATCTTCCTTTAAAACCATATTGGCTTCAGTCATATGATATAGTAAATACCTAAACCTCAAGTAGGCTCAGTACAACACATTTAAAATAAGCTCAGTACTACGCATATAGTAGTTATTTGTACTTGCTCCTCTAGTCACTATATTGCTGTGTCTATAGATGAAAAATTTTAGATGAATGGTTATACCTAAAGTGTTTGTTACCCCAACACTTCAAATTCCTGACACAATGCTGTGAAAAAGTATTTGCCCCCTTTCTGATTTTAATTTTTTTGCATATTTGTCACACTTAAATGACTCGGATCATCAAACAAATTGTATTAGTACACAAAGATAACCCGAGTAAATACAAAATGTAGTTTTTAAATGATGGTTTCATTTATTAAGGTAAAAGAGCTGTCCAAACCTGCCTGGCTTCATGTGAAAAAGTAATTGCCCCCCAAACCTAATAACTGGTTGTGCCACCCTTGACGGCAACAACTGCAATCAAGCTTTTGCGATAACTGGCAATGAGTCTTTCACATTGCTGTGGAGCAATTCTGGCCCACTCTTCTTTGCGGAATTGTTTTAATTCAGCCACATTGGAGGGTTTTCCAGCATGAACGGCCTGTGTAAGGTCATGATACAGCATCTCAATTGGATTTAAGTCCAGGCTTTGACTAGGCCACTCCAAAACCAAAATTTTGCTTTGTTTGAACCATTTGGAGGTGGACTTGCTGTTGTGTTTCGGATCATTGTCCTGCTGCATAACCCAAGTGCACTTGAGCTTGAGCTCATGAACTGATGGCCGGACATTCTCCTTTAGGATTTTCTGGTAGAGCTCAGAATTCATGGATCCTTCAATTATGGTAAGTCGCCCAGGTCCTGAAGCTGCAAAGCAGCCCCAGACCATCACCATGTCTGACTGTTGGTATGATGTTCTTGTTATGAAATGCTGTATTAGTTTTATGCCAGATGTAACAGGACGCACACCTTCCAAAAAAGTGAAATTTTTGTTTTATCAGTCCACAGAATTTTTGCCTAAAAGTCTTGGGGATAATCAAGACGTTTTTGGTAAATGTGAGATGAGCCTTTGTGTTCATTTTGGTCAGCAGTGGCTTTGGCCTTGGAACTCTCCCATGGGTGCCATTTTTGCCCAGTCTCTTTCTTATTGTTAAATCATGAACACTGATCTTACCTGAGGCAAGTGAGGCCTGCAGTTCTTTAGATGTTGTTCTGGGTTCTTTTATGACCTCCCGGATGAGTCGTCGTCATGCTTTTGGAGTCATTTTTGTAGGCCGGCCACTCCTGGGAAGGTTCACCACTGTTTCAAGTTATCTCCATTTGTGGATAATGGCTCTCCCCATGGTTCACTGGAGTTCCAAAGCCTTAGAAATGGCTTTGAAACCCTTCCTAGGCCGATACATGTACATTACTTTGTTTCTAATCTGTTCTCGAATTCTTTTAGATTGTGGCATGATGTGTGGCTTTTTGTGATCTGTTAGCGTGCTTCACTTTGTCAGACAGCCTCTATTTACAGTGCCTTGCAAAAGTATTCAACCCCCCCCCCTGGCTTTTTACCTATTTTGTTATATTACAGCCTTTAGTTCAATGTTTTTTTAATCTGAATTATATGTGATGGATCAGAACACAATAGTCTAAGTTGTTGAAATAAAATTTGAAAAATATATACATAAAACTATTTTTCAGAAATAAAAAACTGATAATTGGCATGTGCGTATGTATTCACCCCCTTTGTTATGAAGCCCATAAAAAGCTCTGGTGCAACCAATTACCTTCAGAAGTCACATACTTAGTGAAATCATGTCCACCTGTCTGCAATCTAAGTGTCATATAATCTGTCATTACATATACACACCTTTTTGAAAGGCCCCAGAGACTGCAACACCTAAGCAAGAGGCACCACTAATCAAAGACTGCCATGAAGACCAAGGAACTCTCCAAACAAGTATGGGACAATGTTGTTGAGAAGTTAGGGTTAGGTTATAAAAAAATATCCAAATCTTTGATGATCCCTAGGAGCACCATCAAATCTATCATAACCAAATGGAAAGAACATGACACAACAGCAAACCTGCCAAGAGACGGCAGCACACAAAAAACTCACGGCAAGGAGGGCATTAATCAGAGAAGCAGCACAGACACCTAAGGTAACCCTGGAGGCGCTGCAGAGTTCCACAGCAGAGACTGGAGTCTATACATAGGACAACAATAAGCCGTACGCTCCATAGAGTTGGGCTTTATGGTAGAGTGGCCAGAAGAAAGCCATTACTTTCAGTAAAAAACAAAATGGCACGTTTTGAGTTTGCGAAAACTCATGTGGGAGACTCCCAAAATGTATGGAGGAAGGTGCTCTGGTCTGATGAGACTAAAATTTAACTTTTTGGTCATCAAAGAAAATATTATGTCTGGCGCAAACCCAACACATCACATCACCCAAAGAACACCATCCCCACAGTGAAACATGGTGGTGGCAGCATCATGCTGTGGGAATGTATTTCAGCAATAGGAATGGGAAACTGGTCAGAGTTGAGGGAAAGATGGATGGTGCTAAATACAGGGATATTCTTGAGCAAAATCTGTACCACTCTGTGTGTGATCTGAGGCTAGGAAGGAGGTTCACCTTCCAGCAGAACAATGACCCCAAACACACTGCTAAAGCAACACTTGAATGGTTTAAGGGGAAACATGTAAAGGTGTTGGAATGGCCTAGTCAAAGCCCAGACCTCAATCCAATAGAAAATCTGTGGTCAGACTTAAAGATTGCTGTTCACAGGCACAAACCATCCAACTTGAAGGAGCTGGAGCAGTTTTGCAAGGATGAATGGGCAAAAATCCCAGTGGTAAGATGTGGCAAGCTCATAGAGACTTATCCAAAGCGACTTGGAGCTGTGATAGCCACAAAAGGTGGCTTTACAAAGTATTGACTTTAAGGGGGTGAATACTGACTTTTTCTGTTATTTTGTCCTATTTGTTGTTTGCTTCACAATAAAAAAAATTAGCAATCCCAGCATTCCAGGAATGTAACTATCACATTTGCTTAGGTCCTCAACCAAACTGTCAAACCATCAAATGGTTGGTGTCATAACTGATCACATGTGCAGCACCATGGCAGTTGTAGATCAAACAGAAGCAGCTTCCTTGGCTGTAAAGGGTAAGAGGGCTTAATTCCGCTTGAAGGCTGTCAGCAGATCTGCCTCTACAAATTCGGCAGTGCCTAAAAATAGAAAGCAACTGAGCATGTGCAGAGCATGGTGAGACAATGTATTCATGGATTTTAAACAGTATAGACACATGTTTAAAATTTTAAATAGACCTGCAAAAGGGGCCAGACTAAAGTGATCTAACAGGACTTAATTTTCTGACTAAGGTTCCGCTTTAAGTATATGCTTTGTGAAGGCTGGCATTAAAGTGAAACTGTTGCTTTGCCGAGCATGGGAAAAGTACAGGTTCACTTTAAGGGGGAAGAGTCAATTCACACTTGTGTGGTGAACGGTGTTTTTCTGCACTGTAAAACGCCAGTAACTGCTAGTGAAAACAGAAAACAATTGTTTTTTGTGTGTTCTATTTACACTGAAACACAGCCCAGTACTGACATGCTGTATTTTATCGCAGCGCACTGGACAGCGTACAGCAGCGCATGAATGAAGTGTCACTTTTGTACACTTCAAATAAAGTTGAGTGTTAAAAAAAAAATGGAGCTGTGTGATGTGCTGAATCGCCCCCTCCCACATGCTCACTGCAACTGGAATGGACAGCTGGTGTGTAAATGAGTAAATGAGGTGTAAATGAGGTGGGAATGGGCCCTAAGGGTATGTTACAATGCAGTGGCTGCTGTGTGTGCTGTGTGTTATGGTCTGGCAAGATCAGCACAGTGCTGATGCAGCCATCTTAGTGCATCGTACTGTTAACTTCTTTTTTTTAAATAAATGTTATTGAAATGTCACAGAAACATTTCATAAAGTTGAACTGGCCGCTGAGTGATGCTAGGCGGTGGATTACCTCACACTGCTCTGCGCTGAAAAAAAAAGTATTGCATGCAGCTACACCACACCACAATGCAGTGGTGTGAACAGGCAGATAAGAAGAGAGGGTATTTTGCCTTTAATGCGGTGGGACTGCACTGGAATAGCCACACAACGCAGCATCTTGCTTTACCAATATTCAGTCAGCCACTAGGTTTATTAGTGGAAGCTACAAAGCCCAGTGGTAATTCCATTTCAACCAACTGGGCAACATAAACTGAAAGCAGATATTCTATAAACAGAATTATACCAATAACAGCACAATGATAAAACTACAAAACAGCTACAAGTCATAAATCACATGCTGACAAAAACACATTTAGAAGTTCTTTCTAAAAATGAAGCCTGCTACACACAGAAACTGTAAATACTTATTGATTCATTATGACTATGGGAGTTTAACACAAAAAAAAGAAGTGGAAAAAAGAGACCAGCAGGCTCTGCCAGAGAAGAAAATGAGGATGCTAACACATTCTTTTATAAAGCCTTAGGAAACGTCTGAAAGTGCAGTGTGCTTCGCTTAATGTGCCTTTCTTTTTTTCAGTTGTGCTACTTACTGCAAGATCAGCTAGGAAAGACTTTTACACTTTCAGTATTTTTTTTAGTATTTTGACACTACTATATTTAACTTACAACTATTTATCTGAAAAAAAAAAATAGGCAAACATAGTATCTATTACTGACGAGAGCACATTTCTGTTTCCCTGTTTGAAAAGGATATAGCTGTTACCACGTCTAATACTTGAAATTAAAGCAAGTTAAAATAACATTGCTTATGCAACTTATTAGCATTTTATATTACAAGTGATGTAGCAACAATCCCAGTTAACATGATTTACTACTAATCACAGAACAGCTCCCAACAATCCTCAAGTTAAAAATTGACCTTTCTGTAATTGTACATGTCTGTATTAATACATTTCTGATATAATCAAGAATATTAATAAAAGTAGGCGCTTAACACAGATATATCCAAAATGCAATAACAGTGCCCAAACAATAAGTTCTCAAGTATGTAAACCCAACATTTCATTTTCCTAATATGTGCCTGCTGTGCCATGTACGTATAGTAAAAAGTATTCTGTTATCTTTGCGTTGCTTCCCTTGTGTGAAATCCCTGCCAGTCACGCTGCTTTCCTATTAAAAGCTGACCACACTAAACAGGGGAACACACCGTAGTCAGTTCTCTAGCTATGCTGGGAACTCAGTGTGCTCTCCTCCAATGATCAGATTTGCCTTGCTCCCCCCCCCCCCCGCCCAGTTATTCACTGGGAAGCTCAGTATCTGCTGCACCCTCCCCCCCCCCAGCAGAATTCTCACAGAGGAATGTGAACACTTATAAAAAATAAATAAAAATAGACATCTTTTCTCCCTTTTTTATATCTATACACAAATGTTTTTCCTTTCATTTCTGTTTTAAACTGAATGGGTTGCTTTACAAGGTGAGGTTTTACAATCACTTTAAAGAGCAACTCCACTTTTTTAGAGAATAAAATATCATATACAGGGTATAATTGCTACACAAGCCTTGCAAATGTAGTGTAAAAATACATTTCTATTTCACCCTGCAACCAGATATGATTATCTAAAACCGTTTCCCAAAACATGCCTCCATGAAATAGGTCCAAAGTATGTGTAAACCCACCACTGGGTCATTCATGTGCTTGTGGTTTTCCTTCCTTGAGTGCAAGCATGAGAAGTCCAGCCTGAGATTTTTAGGCTGTGCTTCTCCTCTGTGTCAAAGAGTTCAATCCGTTTTGCACCCCCATGACCGTTTTCAGCAGAGAGCGGTCTGAAGTCTGCTCTCCGCTGACGTCACTGCTATCAGTCGAGGCAGCGCATCATCCCAACTTCTGAAGTCTGGATCCGCCAGCTGCCTTAACTGATGGCACACGGCCGCTCCCCGCCCCTCCACAGCTCAGCGCTCCAATGAGCATGGAGGATTAGAGAAGGAGAGATGCCGAATGACAGTCAGCATCTCTCCACTCTGGGAGGGGAGAGAACCGAGCCATCGGCAGTGTTTGGTGGCTCGGTTGTCAGTGCAGAGATGCTCGGGGACAGCTGCAGCATCAGTCTGATGCTGCATCCACCTAGGTAAGTATGGAAAAAAAAAGCCGATATTTCTTTTAACTTAAGAAGGTCATTTTAAGTTTTTTAATTACATGTACTAGAGAGATTCTCCTAGTGCAGTATTTATTGGTAATATGTGAACACATAATAATAAAAATCAATACTATCCACATTTTACAGTGCCCCAGATTGGCACCAATACATGACAGCATCTGTATAGAATTACTGCTCCACCACTCTGATAACCGGAACTGCCGTGCACTCCAAAGCTCAGAAGTCGGCCCTGGAAGTGGCATCACAATGGGAACAGGAAGCCCCCTGAGGATGCCTCAGCGTTGAAATGCATTGAGATGAGACTACAGCTATCACTTCCATGGCCGACTTGCGGACTTTGGAGTGCTGAGTGGTATTCATTTTTATTTTTTTAAGTTCACATATTACCAATAAATACTACACTCTGATGAGAATCATGTTATTTATATGTAATTTCTAGGTAATTAACTGTTTAACAATGAGATTATAGACATATGTAATAGATAACAGAACACAAGCTTTTCCCTAGTAAGGTGACATCTCTCCACCA
Organism: Aquarana catesbeiana; assembly: GCF_042186555.1. Classification (NCBI taxonomy): domain Eukaryota; kingdom Metazoa; phylum Chordata; class Amphibia; order Anura; family Ranidae; genus Aquarana; species Aquarana catesbeiana. Next base: position 562,027,405 of record NC_133325.1, read on the forward strand.
CTTGTGATAATTGTTATTGTATATGGGCAAGTAAATAGAGTCACCGGTCCAAATGCCAACCAGGACACCACCTGCCTGGAGTTTGCATGTTCTCACTGTGCCTTGCGTGGGTTTCCTCTCACACTACGAAGACATGCTGGTAGGTAATTGGCTCCTGTCTAAATTGGCCCTAGTATGTGTATGTCTGAATGTGAATTAGGGACCTCAGATTGTAAGCTCCTTGGGGGCAGGGACTGATGTAAATGTACAGTATATATGTGAAGTACTGTGTAAATTGACAGCACTATATAAGTACCTGAAATAAAAAAGATTTAAAAAAACGTGCACTAAGGGGCAGTGACATTCTGCAGGGTCAGTCCAACATGCCGGGAAACATTTAAAACAAGGCATTCAGCACAGCTGATCATTTACTTTCCTCAACAACAAAAAAAAAAGATATTGGTACTATATAAACCAAAATATATGCACATCAAGTAAAAAAAAAGAGAGTTGATGGGTTTGGGTCCTTGAACCTTAAGAGCTGAGTTAGGTGACTGCACTAAAGAGATTTCTAGTTATGCTTTAAAATAAATAATGACGTAATGCCAGCCTTAGGTAATGTAGCCCAACAGCAAACTATCTTGTTAAAATATAGGCAAGTATCTGCACTGCTTATTGTTTACAAACTCCTGAAATTAATTTGAGTATTTCAGTATCAAATTACAGGCGTTAGACTAAGCGGCAAACCATTCACTGCTCCACCCTAATGTACAAAAATGTATTTATTTTTTTTTTTTTACAGACAATAGATTTCACTCTTTGATTTTCTCTTAAGTACATATTAGTCACGCTTGCAACGCTTTGGTCTAAAACCGCATCTTATCACTGGAATGTAACCCAAAGCATCCGACTCTCCCCTGCATTCCTCAACTTCAAACCATCCTACAAATCCTATGCATTTATACCTAGTGTCATTGTATCATAGCTAAGAAAACTTGTTAGAAATGCCACGTATATACTGATACATTAATCCGCTTAATACTAATTCAGTGAATAAAAAAATGAATGGGTAGGGTCTAACACTGTAATAGCAAATCCTCGTTATTGCCAGCACACCCAATCTCCACACACATTTGTCAGCTAATATTTCTGTTTTCACTTATTTACAGTCGATCTCAGTGCTTGTAAATTGTATGTACTTTTTGCAGGGTTCACTATGCCACTCGTTTCTAACTGTACACACCAAGCTACCTTTTATGTAATATGCATTATTTTGACACTGTAAGCTGCTTGTCTATGCCTGCCACATAACACCTTCATAATAATATATTAATAATACATTACAATAGCAGTTAAGGCCTCTTCACAGTTCTGACATATAAACTACTAGTTTAAAAATTGCTGCTTTCAGAGCTTTGCTGACTTTGTAAAAGTCTTCCTGAGGATGTATATAACTACTGAAAATACCAAAATTGCTACCTGCCATAGTTACTGAATCTTTCTGTGTAGTTACCCTGCTAAAGGGTCTGATGGATGAAAAGTGTTCTAAAGGAAACTTTCTATTATCCACAGCAACCAATTAGCTTTTCCCTGTCATTTTTTTTACAGACCAATTTTCAAATAAAGGAAGGATAGGTTACTCTAGCAACAAGAAATTTTACCTTTAACACACTTTTCACACTTAAGAGCCTTATAACCAGATTCAATAAAATCTTGCTACCTGGAAAAACAAGGTTCCAATTTACAATTACAGTTATTATGAACAGACTCAATGAGCCTGATCTATTAAAAGGAAATGTACAAGAACAGGGAGAAAATCACTTTAATACCTTCAGATACTTTTGTGATCAGGGTTCGCCTAATGGCACAGATGTTCATGTATCCAATATGATCCCGTAAAGCCAAACTCCAGCTTTCTGTCACTTTAACCACTTGCCGACTGCTGCATGTATACCCAGATAGCAAGGATAACTTGCTACAAATTTGTGGTAGTGTTGAATTGTAAGTCTTAACTTGCTGCATGCACATTTTCACTAGCAAGTTGTACACTTGCAGAGCACTTGAAGCATAAGTTCTAGTTAACACTTTTCCAATTTGTAGCAAATTTGCGGAGCAAGTCTCTAGCAAGAGCAAAGTTGCAGATCTGAGTCTACAGTAAGAGCTCTGCAAGTCCTGATCCTCACCTTGACCCCTGTGGTGGGATGGCTATTGCACATTATAACTGAACCAGAACTTGCAGCAGACTTGCAGAATGTTTGCGAAGAAAGTTGATCTGGAGTCATGCAATGCAGACTTGCTGCAATTGTGCAACAAACTTGTGAAGCCTGACAAGTCTGAAAATGACTTGATAAATTATTGCTAAACTTGCAGTTCAATTGCTTGCTATCTGGGTATATACTGCGGCAAGTCGACCTCCCTGCACTGGATCACATACATGTACGTGATCGTGGTATCCCGCTGTGGCTGTGCTGCTATTCGCTCCAGCACATGCTGACCAGCGGGTCCTACCCATTAATTATTGTCCTACTATAAGTCGCCAATCGCCGCCATTATTAGTATAAAATAAATAAATACGTAAATAAAAATTCCAGTATATATCCCATAGTTTGTAGATGCTATAACTTTTACACAAACCAATTATTGTACACTTATTGGGATTTTATTTTTTCCAAAGACATGTAGCAGAATACATTTTGGCCATTCATACAATGTATGAAGAAATTAGATTTTTTTTCATTTTTTTATTGGATAGGTTTTATAGCAGAGAGTAGAAATATTGTTTTTTTTTGTTTTTTTTTCCCCAAAAAGGTTTGGTCTTTTTTTTTGTTTATATTTGCAAAAAATAAAAAAACACAGAGAGGATCAAATACCAACAAAAAAAATCTCTATTTGTGTGGGGGGAAAAATAAATACATTTTGTCTGGGTACAGCGCTGCATGACCGCGCAATTGCCCTTTAAAGTAGCTCAGTGCCAAATAGCAAAATATGACCAGTTCATGAAGGGGTTAAAATCTTCCGGTAAAAAAGTTCCAAGCTAGTCCAAACTATTACCTACATTAACAGATGCAGATAACTGTTAGCACTGTATAAAGTGTATGTAGCTACAGTGATATTCTCTGGCAGCAAAATGGGGACTTCCCATCCCGCTTTCACAAAAAAATCCAGTCGGACTGAATACTGCTCAGCCATTCACAGGAAGCTTTGTATTTTCTCAATGAGAACTAGGCTTCCTCTGATTGGCAGAGGTGGAGAATGTGATGTCATCCACCTGCCTGTCCACCTCAGACAATTGTCAGCGTTAATTTATATGGCTTAAACATTTTTTTCAGAAAGAAAAACTGCTACTATAACCACTTAGAAAGTGTTAGCTTGAATTTGTTTCTTACTTATAGTCCAATTAAAACTACATGTTCACCTAAGACTACCCTATTCACAGGGTGACAACTCTGCTGTGTGATTTAACTCTTGTCCCCAGTAGCTGATCTACTTATCAATACTCACATAGGATTCAATTCTAAAAATGGGTTAATCTTGAGTGAATGTTGTATGAATCTTGGGTCATATTTAACCACAAGTGTTTTTTTTTACAGTCGATTCAATGATATCAGTATGCACTCAAATCTGTGTTGTTCCTGCTAAAAAAAAGTGCAAGCAAAGTGCCTTGCACACGTAAAATAGCCCTAAGAACATTAGAAAATCCCAATTTGACTCTACATACGCCACCACTGCCACACACGTGAATGCCGTACTGCTTAACAAGCTGCATATCTTAGTAAATTAACCAAATGTATGATGTCCTCTCCACAACATTACATGCATGTAGTAAACATTGTGAACACATAATTTAGCTGTTTGGCCTGGACTGAAGGCATGTCAATGGGACAACAATGTACCTTAGGCCCACATAGTCCTTTTTAAATAACAGTTTTATTGAGCAACAGACCTCCCTTGAAGCATCACAAAGCCCTCCTTTACAGCATAAACATAACAAACTGCACTAGTTAGTCAGTATTACTGTTGCATTTTATCTATTTTCTGCCTGCACACAGGCAGTTCCCAAAGTATTTGCAGTACGTTAAGAAAATTAAGAGTAGATACAATAGGTAACGCAATGAGTAAATTATTTTTGAGTTGAGAGAAGGTATTTAGCCTGTTGGTAGAGGAGAAACAGAGCACGATCAATGATCAAGAATATTTTTTTTTATGCCAGATTTTCTAGTTATCTGAAGCTTGAAGCTTTTTGAAAGCATTTTCAATGCAAGTGCCTGGAAGACACCACAAAGAAAACTTTAGAGATAGAGGCATGTGAAAAAGAGTGTGACAAGGTAAATAGAGTAGAGAAAATGAGGGTACAGGCTGTACTTAGGGACTGTGTCTGGAAATTATTGAGGAACAACACTGAAAACCTAGGTTGGACGAAGCTGTTTAGGTTACACTTTTGCATTTTCAGTGTACATAGTAATCAGTAGAGAGAGTAAAAAAGGGGAGCAGCACTTGTGAGGATAGAGGTCACAATATAAGATAGTGGCTTTTCTCCCATATCAGCAGGCAAGTGATAATGTACAAAAAGTTACACTTATTAAAATTTGTCAAAACATACCTTCTATGCTGCTTTTGCTAGATATAAAAATAACTTTATTTATTTATTCCCTTTTATGGAACAATCTGTTTTAAATATTTTGAAAAGGAAGTTTTGTCTCCTGTTAGCTTACATGGATTCATGCCTCTGCAGCAGTCCACAAGCATATATCAAACATTCAGCTTTTAGATCAGACAAATCCCCAATTTTAAGGGGACTCAACCTTGCCCCTCTCTCCTCACCTACTACTATTGGCAATTAAACCTCCCTTCCAATCCAGAATATTTCAAATATTTCCAACCTATAAATAGAGGGATATTACCACAACACTTTATGTTTCCAAATGACATAATAGTGTTTGTTACAAACCCCCATACCTAGGGATGTAATTCACAATTCCCGGATTCAGTGAACAGCAGTACAAAAAATAATTATAAATAAGTAAATCCATCATCAATAACATCATCCAGCAATGTTAATCCATCATCAGCTACAATGACCCACTGTCTAATGGGCATAATTGGTCAGTGACGTTACCCAAGATTACCAGTACTGTTGTTGACATTACAGCAGCGCTGGGGATCTGTGATTTAGTGGCACTAGTGCGGCGGGCATACATCGTTGAACTGTGTCAAGTATCAGGGCTTCATGATTGATTTAAATTGAGAGACATTATTTACTTTTTAGATTGTATTTCTATTAATGGACTTTTCAAAGTGTCTTTGTGGTTTTTTACATTTCATTTTGGGTTATCTGGGTTAGTAATGTTTACCTGTCTCATTCCCCTGGGGAGGGCGGATATCTGGGGTCTTTTTATTATAAAGCGGGCTTCCAGATTTCTAAAAGTCCCCCCAACAAACCATACCCTACCAGTATATGGGTCCAGGATTCTAAACCAGGCAGGTTGAGGGGCTCCAGGGTAATTGCTTGTTTGAGAGGAAACTGGCTTTTCAGTTTCTTCATTATTTAATAAGGTCCACTGTGGGACCTGGAGCCCGGGGATTTCTTAGAGATCCGGGTGGGATGAAATCCCCAGTCCTGGGTCCGGGTTTTGAGACTCACCAGCACACTGATTGTTCAGGTGTGTGTGGGCCTGATAGTAGAGTCAGGACAGTGGTTCTGGGCTCCACCCTCCCGAGGAGTCCAGGCTTGCAAGGGAGAACCCAGAGAGTGCCGGTGTGCACTAAAGTAGCCAGAGAGTGCAGGCTGCACTGTGAAAGCCAGAGACCTGAGTCTGAGGTCGCTGACAGTAGTCAGGAGAGCTCCATGCGGGAGCCTGAGCAGTGGTGCGTTTGCTGCTGAAGAGAGCCAGGTGGCTTGGCATTTTTGTTTGCAATGCTGCATGTGTAAGCCAGGAGGCTGAATATCCTTTTATTAAAAGCTGATGGTGAAAACCCCCTGCGAGGGAAACCACTTTTGATTTAATTTTCGGAACTTTGTTTGATTTTCTTTAATAAAAGTGGGTCAACAAGCCCTGAAAAGGAATCATTAGTGTGGACTGTTCTCGCTAGCGGGTGCTACACTTGAGCTAAACAATATTGAAATTCTAAGAAAATCAAAGCTCTACTTCTGGCCACTTTGATAATAGGGAAAAATTTAAATCCACTGGCAAATGCACCACCAATGAAATCTTTCCACAAAGCTACAATTTGGAGAAAAATTACAACTTGCTCTACAATTTCCTCCTTAATTACAATTTTACATTATTTATCAGACTATACTGCTTCCACCTCCTCTCCTCCTCATCACTTCCTCATATTCCACCTCCAACCTCCCCCTTTTGCCCCTACAACTACCCACTCACTGGTATTTACATCTCTCACCTATATTCATAAGTGGCACGCTAATTGTAAACAACTTATTTGATCATAAGGGTACTGTTTTTCCATTTTCATTTTCTTTTTCTTTCTTGGAAGTTTATACCTCAATTGATTTTCTTTCCATATTATGTTCTTTTACTAAAGCTCCACTATATTTTTACATCAAAGTTGCTATCCTCTTGTGATTCTGTGGACAGCCTACTGTAAAAAAAATCTAAAAATAATTATTAAAATTGTTGTGTCACATGTCATATATGTGAAACCTTTATAAACTCTGCATGATGTTTTTCTACAAGTACAAAAAACAGACAGATAGGAAAAACCACCCTAATTGCTATTTCTCTACCTGCCTGCAATAAGCCGAGAGGCCTCTCTTTGTTCTCTGCTCCACCTCCCTCTCCTCTTCATAGAAACAAAGGTTTGGCCAAGCCAAGGCTAATGGTTTGGGATCTGCTCTACTGTCTCTTTAGCCCGAGGGCCACTGGCTGCAACATTCTATGAAGTCTAGGAGCTTTGAAGTAAGGAACACAAGATAATAAGGAAGTACAATTGTGCATCATCTGCATCAACAGGTAGTAATATACTGTTACATAGTTACATAGTAGGTGAGGTTAAAAAAAAGACACGAGTCCATCAAGTCCAACCTATGTGTGTGATTATATGTCAGTATTACATTGTTAATTTGTGTTACAGTACTGAACGACCACAACATACAGGGATATACAAACATGCTGCCCAGTATCATAAATAAAGATAGAAAAAAATGGTCCATAGAATGAGACTTTAGGTATACAAACTGACAGAAGGTAAATATGGTGTGGAAATCAAAAAAGGCTTTGCATTCATTGAGAAAAGGTGAAGTGTTCTCCGTATTGCCCCTGTGCCAAGTGAGGGACCTCCTGTGTTCACAATGCAGAAGTGCAACTTCTCATCACTGGACCCAGAAACTAGCGAAGATCACTATAACAGTGGTGCCTTCTACAGTGATTTCCATGTTGTCAGTTTGAATTTTTTAAAACTATGTGGGAAAATCTTCAGATTATAAAAAAATAAAAGAGTTGGGAGAAGAAGGCAGAGGACAAAGTACGGTGCTAAAGGTACTAAAAAGCTGCTCAATGGAGTAGGACATGGGTAGTGAGAGCTCCGCTTGCTAACTATCCTGTTTTACCTCTCCTGATCGTTAATCCGTCTATTAACCTAACCTGCTCTACTGGGACTCCACCACAGGGTAGATCGTGTCTCCTCTGAAACTAAACACAGAGGCTGGTAATCAGCTCACCAAATTCCGTCGGCAAGAAAAAGACCAACAGGCCGAAAGATAGTGCTGGCACCTCTTCTGACTCAGAGCAACCTGCGGCAGACACCACCGAGGTACTGGAAGCTATAGCTGCTTGCCAGAGCACTCTTACAGCTAAAATTGAAGAAATTAAAATAGACATCTCACTTATACCTCAAAACATGTCCAAATTGAAAGATCGTATCACCGAGACTGAAGCCCGCATCAGTAGAACAGAGGACATTGTACACCCCCTGCAGCACACCACTAAAAATGTACAACGTCAATTGCAACAGCAAAGCGCCAAGCAGGACGATATGGAAAATCGTATTCGCCATTGTAATCTCTGATTTATCGATCTTCCAGAGAAAGCAGAGAGTACTGAATCTGTGGAATTCCTTAAAAATCTCCTCATTACCACATTTGGCAGAAAGGCATTCTCAGTCATGTTCGCGGTGGAGCGGGCACATCGTATCCCCGTGAACCCCTCCTCCAGGCATCCCATCAAGCACTTTTATTGCAAATCCCTCAACTTCAAAGATCGAGATAGAATTCTGCGTCTTACCAGAGAGAAAGATATATTCCCTTCGGGAGAATTCATCTGGCTGTATTTCCCGATTTTTCCAACAAGGTGCAAAGACAAAGATCCCGGTTCCAGGATGTTAAACGGCGCATGTGCGCCCAGCACCTGAAATATGCCATGTTGTTTCCAGCACGCTTGAGAGTGGAAGAAAATGGTCGGGTGCATTTCTTCGATGACCCGGACACAGCTTCCACGTGGCTGGATCAACGAGCCCGTCCTGCCTATAGGCTCCATCTGTTTAAGGACCATGTAAGTACTCCCTGCTGCATATGTACTGTTCCAGTTGAATCTCACCTAACAGTACCAGTTTGCCTCACGTGCTACAAGCACGGTTATGTCCAATTCTCCTATGGTTGACATCCCCTTCTTCTTCCTTCTACCATTGAATAAGGGTTACAAATGTGACTTGCATTGCTCCCATGTTTTGGATATATATACTGTTTATACTTTGATATGCATACTCACCTCACGGATAACCTGGGTACTCTGGAAACATGTCACTGTTATTTACAACACTATGTCTTGAATAGATTTTAACCTAGTCTCTAGAACCCTCCTACCTAAGGTGACAGGAACGGTCTTCACCCCTAGGATTCTGTCAGACCATGCCCCCTGCTGGATGACAGCTTCACTGCTAATACCCTCCCCTGCTCCTCTATGGAGACTGAATTCCTACTGGCTATCAGCTCTACCAGACCAGAAAGCTTTACTGGGAGAATTCATGTTCTATTTTAACACCAATCAGGGAACATCTGACTTTGAGATGGTATGGGAAGCATTCAAACTCCATGCTCGCATGATTCTATCTACACGAATAAATAGACTCAAACTCTCCTCTAAAGTCATACTCCAACTGGCATCAGATAAGCTACAAGACCTACAGGAGGCATTTCACAGACAACCCTTCTCTGAAAAGCTTGAGAGCATTAAAATGCAAACACGAGTAGTCACACAGCTCCACATAGAGAAGGCCAGGCAGCGGCACTTTTTCTGTAAGCAAAAAATATTTGAATATGGAGAACATTCGGAAAAATTGTTATGCCGAGTACAGACGATCGGAATTTCCAACAACTAAACCGTGGACTTATTTCCGATGGATGTTGGCTCAAACTTGTCTTGCATACACACGGTTGCACAAATGTTGTCGGAAATTCCGAACATCAAGAACGCAGTGACGTACAACATGTACGACGAACCGAGAAAAATTAAGTTCCATAGCCAGTGTGGCTCTTCTGCTTCATTCCAAACATGCGTGGAATTTTGTGCGTCGGAATTGTGCACACACGATCGGAATTTCCGACAACGGATTTTGTTGTTGGAAAATTTGAGAACCAGCTCTCATGTTTTTGTTGTCAGAAATTCCGACAACAAATGTCCGATGGAGCCTACACATGGTCAGAACAAGCTCACTTCGAACATTTGTTGTTGGAAATTCCGACCGTGTGTATGCGGCATTAGCATACCTAGCCCACCTAGACACTAAACCACCAGTCGTTGTGTCTCTATTGGATTCAATTGGCAATATCCTTACTGATCCCTCACAAGAGACTGCTAAATTAAAAAACTTCTATAGTGTATTATATACATCACAGATCACACATTCACAACAGGACATACAGTATGTGATTTTCTCCAAACCATAACATTTCCCTGTCTCACTGCTGACTAAATCACAATGTTAGAAGCACCTATCTCAATTGATGACTTCACTACTGCAATGTCCCAACTAGCCAAATCCAAAGCTCCCGGCACAGATGCCCTACCTTTGTTTTTTTTTTTACCACCTATTCCAAGATACTTACCTCCAAATGACACGCTTTTTACCAACCTATTTTCGAAACTGGGGTCCTACCACCCTCCATGCAAGAAGCTCAAATTGTAGTTATTACCAAACAATATCCACAATATCCTGATTCTTATCGCCCTCATATCTCATTATTACAGGTAGATATTATAATTCTATCCAAGATTCTTGCCTCCCACTTAAATAAAGCCATACTCTCTTTAATTCACCCTGATCAAACCAGTTTCATTGCAGGGAATAACACTGGTATGAATATTAGACTTTTGTTCATGAATATCCAGGCCTTACATGAAAACCCTAGTTCTGGGGTTGTAGTGACTTTGGACGAAGCTAAAGCCTTTGACTACGTGGAGTGGAACTACCTCTGGGAGTGTCCGCGCAAGTTTGGCTTTGGCACTAATTTCATAAAGTGGGTACAGCTTCTCTATCAATCACCCAAAGCCTTAGTATATGTTAACGAATGGCTATCGGATCAGTTTCCACTGGAAGGGGGCACCCGCTAAGGATGTCCCCTTTCACCCTTATTGTATGCCCTGGCAGCTGAGCTGCTAGCCATCGCTGTTAGATCAGATCCCAAAATATCTGGTCTAAGAGTGGGAAATACTATAGAAAAAAATTGCCTATCCGCCACCGACACCATTCTCTATTAAGCAGACCCAGGACCTTCTTTACAGGCGACACTACACATTATAGAGAACCTAGGGCAATTTTTCGACCTACAAATCAACTGAAATAAATCTCAAATTTTATGCCTTGATCATTTTCCCCCATCGCCTACATATCCTCAGCTACCCCTATCTAGAGTGTCTTCAATAAAATATTTGGAGGTGTTGATCACTAGACGGCTTGGAGATTATATCCCCCTAAATATGGAACCCTTGTATACTCTGGTCAAATCCAAAACACAAACATGGGCTAGATTACCGGTGGTGGGGCGTATAAATTTAAATAAAATTATACTCCTCCCTAAGATTTATATATGATGTTGCATGCCCCTTAATTCTTTAAGACGTTGGAATCTATTTTGAACTCCTTTGTCTGGTGGCATGGACGGCACAAGCTAGCCTGGCCAATCCTTAAAAACCCTACAACACTTGGTGGGTTCACCCTTCCTGACTTCCACGATTACTATCTAGCCTCCCAACTATCTTACCTTTATTATTTTGACAAAGCAGAGTTACAGAGATATCAATCCTTGGTATGTCGGGATTCCACTCACCAAGCCAATACCCCCCTCCAAGCTATTTTTTGTGGGAACATATACTTACAACCCCCTCCGATACAATGATGGCATGCTTTCACACGATCAACGTATATGGGAACTCACTCTACATAAACTCAATGTAACTCACATCCACTCTCATACTCCTATCTGGTTTAATAAACACATGCCAGAACTACTCACCGTCCTGGATCCTATAGTATGGGCCGCCAACGGAATACTTTAATTACATCAGGTTATGATGACCACAGGGCCCAAAACATTTCAGATGATTAAAGAAGAATTTTGCTCTCCCTAACCATTTATTTTTTAGATACTTGCAGCTCCGTCATGCCCTACAAACCCAATTCACAAATGTGACTGTCTCTCTTAATATCCCCCTGTATTGGATATCATTCTAGGCACAGAATCCTCTAAATTAATCTCCACTCTAGATCTACTATTTGCCTTCCCGCAGCCACAGCATTGGACTATAAAGCTAAAAATGCATGGGAACCTGACATTGGGGCTATCGAAGACAATGGTTGGGAGGAAATTTTGGATGACACCAAAACCGTCTTCCCTAAAATGTCAAAACGCCTTACACAACTGTATATCATACATAGAGCATACAGTATTTGACACGGCAGAGAATAGCTCGATTCCAACCCATGCATAGCCCACTGTGCCCACCTTGTGCTTCCGCACCTGGCTCTTCCTATCACTTAATATGGAGCTGTCCAGAAATACAAAGTTTTTGGCTTCAAGGAATACACTTCCTACTAGATAAGATGGGTTCACCAGTAGTACCAACCCCCAAATTATGTCTTGCCAAATTAGGCTTACTTCCAGATTTAGAAATAGACAAATTTCTTGCTACTTTTACATATGAAATGCTCTTTTTAGCTAGGAAGACAGTGGCTCGGAACTGGATGCAAGCATTACCCCTCACCATCCAGAGGTGGAAAATGGAGATTAACAATAACCTCCCCTTTTAAAAAAACTGATATACCTATATAGAGGATGCCCACTTAAATATACTAAAGTGTGGGATAGGTGGCTGGCGGATGGTGAGACCTGTACCTAAATAAGGTCCCTACGTTTCCTATAGTAGGATTAAGGTGCAACTATAATAATACATATGGTGGAACTTCATATCCCCTTCTGCTTCCTCAGTTGCTTAGGGTATTGTTCTCCTTTTGTGTACTAGATTGTAAATTTGAGGTTCAGCTTCGGATGTGTGACATCACGTAATCATTGAAGTCTAAGACCATGTACTATGTTACTCATGAGCGCTTTATGCAAATTATTTTCCTATGTTATCCCCTTTGTTTTCATGTATACTTCAATGATAACTGTACCATGTACATTCTTTCAATGAAGTTGTCTTTTCCAATTAAAAAAGCATGTGAATATGAGAAAGAATAGGTATGATTGCTTGGCACTGGGAACGCATTACAGAATTTTTCTTGATCATGTTTGAATATCAGGAAATCCTTTTGAGTATTATTCTTGAATACAGTATTTCAATTTTAGGCCGTATGTAGGACACTTTTCTCTTAGGAAGTTATTTTCAATAGCCCAAAATATATTTGAAACCCATTTTTTTAATTTGCTTTGTCTTTAACAGGATTGTGAGGCAATAATCAAAAATGACTCAAGGCTATTTGGAAGAGAAAAAGAAAGCACTCTATGAATAGTTCACCTTGAAAAGAGTTTACTGAAACTCGTTGAGAAAAAATATTTATTTCTTAGGTAAGGTACAGCCAATACCACACATATTTGCTGAACAGCATATGCAGGTCATAATTACTTAAAGCTGAACTTAGATCTATTTTTTTTCCCCAAATGTGTGGCAATTTAATTTATGTGGAAGATGATTACTCACAATTGGCTGCATGTTGTCATCTTCCAATACAATCCATTGAATCTGCAGCACCTCTCTGAAGCCTGACTCATTTCCGGCGTAAATGACTTAAAGTGGTATTAAAGGTTTGACCAAAAAAAAACACGTCATACTTTCCTGCTCTGTGTAATGGTTTCGCACAGAGAAGCCCCAATCCTTCTCTTCTGGGGTCCTCCCCCAAGACCAGTGCCCCCAATAGCAAGCTGTTTGCTATGGGGGCACAGGTGCATGCTAGCTCCCAAGCCCTGCTCTGTGCATTCATAAGACACATAGAACGTGCCCCCCCCCCCCCAGTGGCTCGCTGGCTGTGATTGACAGCAGAGGCTGAGGCTCTTGTGCACATCGCTGGATCAAGAGAGGGTTCATCGCTGGATCAAGAGAGGCGGTGGGGGCGTCGGCGGTACAACAGCGCTATTTTTAGCGCTGCTGTACCGTCGTTCTTGCAGCGGTATTCGTTCGGTTTTAACCCCCGCTGGTGGCCGAAAAAGGGTTAAATCCGCTCGTAAAGCGCGGCTATAGCCGCGGTATTACCGCGGTATAGCCGCGCTGTCCCATTGATTTCAATGGGCAGGAGCGGTTTAGGAGCGGTGTATTCACCGCTCCTTCCCCGCTCCAAAGAAGTGGCTCGCAGGACTTTTTTTACCGTCCTGCGAGCGCACTGATTCAGTGTGAAAGCCCTCGGGCTTACACACTGAACAAACAGCGGAGGCTGTTTAGGGGCGGTTTTCAGGCGGTATTTTTAGCGCAATACCGCCTGAAAACCGCTCCAGTGTGAAAGGGGCCTTACAATCACTTTAATGCATCACAAAAATCTTTCCTCTCTCTGTTGTTTGCCCACCTCTCACATCTATTTGCTTTCCCCTGCTGTGAATCTTTTTTTTTTTGCATCTTTTGTGGCCATTATCATTTAACCTCCCTGGCGGTATGATTATTTCATATTTTTGATGCTGAAAGCGGTACAATTATTTTGCATGGAAATTTGGCATTTTATATTGTAGGCCTGTAATTCTTAGGAATAACTCACTTAAATCTGTCCAAACCAGAGTCTAGTAGACATCTCGTGTATGATAAAGTTTGAAACACGAAATCATAAATTATAATATAATAAATAACTATAAATAATTATACCAAACAACAATATAATAATAATAAAAATTATTAAATAATGTAATCAAAAACACTGAAATTTGCTCAGTTGCAGAATTGCCGCTGTCATTACTTTTCAGTGTTTGATGACGAATCTCCCCACAAATCACTATCCCTCAATTCTGTGAGTGATTCTAACTTATTATCGCTGTTTTCTAGCTGGTTTAAAACCACTTTTGATGTAAAGGGACGGTTTTGGTTGCTATGGACAATCTCCAGTTTCCAGGCAGAAAGAACAGTTTTTATAACATAAAACTGCATTCAGGGCACTGGAGAAACCACTAGGGACAAAAGGGATGTGAAATTATTTCATACAGTAATGTAATCTGTAAGATTACAGTATACTGTATGTATTGTGTGTGTTTCACTTTCTGAATATGACGCCGTTCTCCGTCCCCATGCGTCGCAACGATCGCTGGGAACAGAGCTCGGCTCTGTGATGAATCGAGCAGAGAACGAGCCGCTCACACTGCGGGGAGACATCGCAGGATCTAGGGGACAAGGTAAGTAAGCTCTTCCTGGATCCTGCGATGCGATCCCGAGTCTGGCTCGGGGTTACCGCTTTTGGTTCTGAAATTCCACCCCGAGCCAGACTTGGGAATACCGCCAGGAAGGTTAAGACTCACTTCATTTATGGGTGTGCCTACTTTTCTTACTATGTCTGTTGTGGGCATTACCTTGGACACTGTATATATATTGGAACCCCCACTGCTCATTTGAAGGATTCCATTTGATACCCATATTTTGTCTCCCACACTGTTACTTGGCATCCATTTTGTCAGAGGTATGTCTGATTAGCTGTCATTAACTGCTTGTCGACCAGCGCACGACGATGTACGTCGGCATAATGGCACGGCTGGGCAAATGGGCATACCTGTACGTCCCCTTTAAGACATGGCTTAGAGGGCGTGCGCACCACCTACTCCGTGAGCGTGCCCGCGGACTCAATGTGCACCGGGGGCCCGCGATCGCGACACAGAGCAGCAGAACGGGGAGATGCCTATGTAAACAAGGCATTTTCCTGTTCTGCCTAGCAACATGACAGGTATCTACTGTTTCCTGTCATTGGGAGCAGTGATCTCTGTCATGTTGTAGTGAGCCCACCCCCCCCCACAGTTAGAATCACTCCCTAGGACACACTTAACCCCTTGATCGCCCCCTAGTGTTTAACCCCTTCCCTGCCCGTGTCATTTACATAGTAATCCGTACATTTTTTATAGCACTGATCGCTGTATAAATGTCACTGGTGTCAAAAGTGTCTTATGCATCCGCCACAATGTCGCAGTCACTATAAAAATCGCAGATCGCTGCCAATACTAATAAAAAAAATTAATAATAAAAATGCCATAAATCTATCCCCTATTTTGTAGACGCTATAACTTTTGCACAAACCAATCAATATACGCTTATTGCGATTTCTTTTTTTACCAAAAATATGTAGAAGAATACATATCGGCCTGAACTGAGAAAGAAATTTGTTTTTTTTATATATTTTTGGGGGATATTTATTATAGCAAAAAGTAAAAAATATTGCTTTTTTTTCAAAATTGTTGCTTTTTTTTGTTTATAGCGCAAAAAATAAAAACCGCAGAGGTGATCAAATACAACCAAAAGAAAGCTCTATTTGCGGGAAAAAAAGGACGTCAATTTTGTTTGGGTGCAACATCGCACAACTGCGCAACTGTCAGTTAAAGCGACGCAGTGCTGTATCGCAAAAAGTTCTCTGGTCAGGAAGGGGGTAAATTCTTCCGGGGCTGAAGTGGTTAAATGTCTACACCAAAATTATGCCTAAAATGTAGAGAGAGACCTCGAGGATGCATGTTCTTTGCTATGTAATTTGTGTGTCTGATTACGCAGATACTAAGCAGCAGTTTCTAGATTGTAGAATAAAGAGTAGATTAAAGTGCAGGCAAGAAGATGTAATCATTCCTCCTATGCATATTTATTAAAAAGTGTATTAGTATTGTTATTTAGAACAAACCAATTTTTATGAGGAGCAGTAAAGTAAACTTTCTTTTCTACCTTGAAAAAAGTCTGGGGTTAGTAACATGAAGATTACATAAATATCTTCCAGTTTCTCCCACCAAACAGGATCTTTCAGTAAAGCAAAGCTTGGCGAGATAGGCCCAATGGTGATGTCACTATGTCTACAAACAAGTATATTTACAAAGTGGGACTTTTGATTGAAAACTTGTCACTGAATGTCAATGTGGAGGGGGAAGAATAAGGGAAAGTATTATATGAATACACTATACTTCAGCTCTAATTTCACTTCTGTATACAAAAATCCAGGAAGGAGATTTATTTCTCCATCTTTGAAACCTACTTTGTTGGATTTGGGGATTTTATGTACTTTCTAGGTGTTTGTTTGATTTTTATTTTCAAAATATGTTAACTGTAAAACAGAACACACTTCATGTGGTGATACAGAAGGAGGAAATGCTATCAGGTAAGGAAACGAGTCAAGGGAGGGGTATGGGAACAACCACCAAGAAACATATTTTAAATAAACAAATATATCTTAACATAACATGATTGCACAGAAATTGCTTCTCAGTCCTTGTCAAGTCCTATAATAAAGGCCATAACTGTTCAGATACAACTTGCTTCACAAATCTATTATAACATGTCAACAGGTAACAATAGTGAAAACCATGGATCCATATGTATATAAAGCTCTGGTCTGCATTGATAAATATACACCTGCACCTACTGTATACAAGTATTTACCAAACAAAATCAGAATTGTAGTTTTGCTTTAATGTCCAAACAACAATTAAGGCAAAAAAAACTCCCACATATACAGTATATAATAAATATACTTTTACTGAATGTCAGATTCCCACAATCCTCTGCACAGCAGTGCTCAAAATGGAAAAGGTTTGTTCAGCATGCTATCAGGGCTCTATTGCTTTGCAGAACTTCACCACTGTGACAGGTTAAGAGGAGAGTAAAGCTGACTTTTTCAGTTTTCTCCTACACATTTACTGTCCACAAATAGAATGTCGTGGGTCCTGGACCAGGCTTTATCGCTTAGCTGCAGTGTAGCATGTAGAGACAACCAGAACCTGATTATGTTGCCTGGCAGGGATTCTTGGATCACAAGACCAAAACCTTTTTACAGGAAAAACAGTAATAATAAATTTTATATATATATATATATATATATATATATATATATATATACACACACGCACACATACATATTTCCACTGTTCCACTGTGTTTTTTAGCTGTTTGTCTATACTTCAGCTTCAATATGCAAACTAGCCTGTTATGAGTCTTTTTATGAACTCTCAAACTAACCTTTCTCAGTCAATATATTTTCATTACAGGACGACTGGTTGCAATCGAGGGAAAGATGAATGTAAGTACAGGGATATCCTGGAGGAAAACCTTCTCCAGAGTGCTCAGGACCTCAGACTGGGCCGAAGGTTTACCTTCCAACAAGACAATGACGCTAAGCACACAGCTGAAATAACGAAGGAGTGGCTTCACAACAACTCCGTGACTGTTCTTGAATGGCCCAGCCAGAGCCCTGACTTAAACCCAATTGAGCATCTCTGGAGAGACCTAAAAATGGCTGTCCACCAACGTTTACCATCCAACCTGACAGAACTGGAAAGGATCTGCAAGGAGGAATGGCAGAGGATCCCCAAATCCAGGTGTGAAAAACTTGTTGCATCTTTACCAAAAAGACTCATGGCTGTATTAGATCAAAAAGGTGCTTCTACTAAATACTGAGCAAAGGGTCTGAATACTTAGGACCATGTGATATTTCAGTTTTTCCTTTTTAATAAATTTGCAAAAATTTCAACAATTCTGTGTTTTTCTGTCAGTATGGGGTGCTGTGTGTACATTAATGAGGAAAAAAAAAAAAACTTAAATGATTTTAGCAAATGACTGCAATATAACAAAGAGTGAAAAATTGAAGGGGGTCTGAATACTTTCCGTCCCCACTCTATATATACACAGTATATTGTAGGAATGCACCAATACGTTTTTATTATTAGGGAATGAAAGAGCCGATACTTTCGTCCAAGTACTTCCCAATACTTTGCAGTAGGGTTGTCCCGATACCACTTTTTTACGATGGAGTACAAGTACCGATACTTTTTTTCAAGCACTGGCCGATACCAATTACTGATACTTTTTTTAATGTCATGTGACAGTGGCACGTGTGTCAGTAGTTTTTTGTTTTTGTTTTTACAATTTTATTTTTTACAATTATTTTTTAAAATTATTTTTTACAATGTATTTTGTTATGTTTTTTTTTACAATGCTTTATTTTTTTAAGGGGGGGGGGTGGACAGTGTCAGTGTGTTTATTATTTAATGTTTTATTATTTTTTACAATTAATTTCTTTTTATTATTTATTTCAATTCTTTTTTTATTACTATTATTAGCCCTGTTGGGGGATTTTGGTAAGATATTAGGGGTCTTAATAGACCCCTGACATCTCCCCTTTGAGACAGGGAAAGGGACTGAGGACACATGTTTCCCAGTCCCCTTCTCAGCAGCCTCAGCTGCACTGAAAATGAATGGAGAGGAGAAAGAGGCTCCTCTCCATTCATAAACTAAAGCATCTTAAACACAGGTTACGATGTTTCAGTTATGTGAATGGACAGAGTCAGTTATCAATGACTGTTCATTCGGAAAAGGAAGGAGCCAGATTTACTGGCTCCTACCTCCGCTCTCCATCCTGAAAGATCGAAGGGGCAGAAGAGGAGAATGGAGGGGGACACGGAGGAGAACAGAGGGGGACAGCAGAATGGAGGGGGCAGAGGAGGAGAACGGGAGGGGGACAGCAGAACGGAGGGGGACAAGGAGGAGAATGGAGGGGGTCAGCAGCACGGAGGGGGACAGCAGCAGAACAGAGGGGGACTGGAGGAGGATACAGGGACAGTCAGCGGTGATCGGTGCGGCTTTGGGGGTAGTTATAAGCAGTGATCACTGCTGTGTGTATTTCATTAAAGCAGCTGAAGGGGGGGGGGGGGAGCGGAGAAAGGGCTGTCAGGCTTTATTGAAATCTATATAGGGTCATCGGTGCTTGTAACTCCCCCTCTGCTCGATCACCCTGACTGTCCAGGTATCGGGTGAAGCATTGGAGCATTTGCCCGAGTACTAGTACTCGGGCAAATGCTCGATATCAGTACCGATATCGATACTCGTTTCGGTATCGGGACAACCCTACTTTGTCATGCAATTTGTGTCCATACAAAATGAATGGGCTCAAATCGCACTGCAAATAATTGCATGAGATATAAACAGGAATGTGGTGCAATTTCTATCCAAATCGAATGCGGTTTCCCCACCGCTCCCGTGTGAACCCAGGCTTGTCATAGTGATTTCAGCCTGGGTTCACACATGAGCAGAGCGGAAAACCACATGCGATTTGGACAGGAATCGCATCACATTCCTGTTCAAATTGCATGCGATTCTTTGCAGTGTAATTTGCGCCCATTCATTTTATATGGGTGCAAATCGCACTGCAAAGTATCGGTTTCGGGGTATTGGGAACATTTTCATGACTACAAGTACTCGTGAAAATACTTGGTATCGACACTAATACCAGTATCGTTATCGGTGCATCCCTAATAAATAAATAAATATAAATATAATGCGTGGGGTTTTTTTTAACAGGGTCAGCAGTTCAGAGAGTGGGTTGATGTCTGAGGCAGTGCAAGGGAGGGTGGTGCCATATGGTTTTCAAGCCATACTATAGTTTGCGGGTGTCAGGGGAATACAGTTATATCTGTATACTGTACGATATACATACAAGCTGATATAAAGTTGGATACACGTTTGCAGTAATGAGTTGAGTGTCACAATACATTATATTATTATAATTTTTTTTTACATTTCTTTATTTAGAACACAATCATAATAACAATAAGAAGGCTACTGACCCACAGACACAGCTGGGGAGTGTTTAACACATATTTCAGACATGAAATGTAAGTAATGGTATAAATATAGTGAATAATTCAAGTATATCAATCATAATTGACAGACAGTGCTCAGATAGATATTCTGGAGTTAGCATAATACATGTCCACATAAGACAAAATCATCACCTGAAATATCCTCATCGATTTTATGGATAGGACCCGCAGAGGGGTAAATGACAGTAGGCTAAAAGAAAGTATGTGGATAAGGAGTATAGAAAGGAATGGTAGGGAGGGAAGAGGTGGAGGAGGGAAAGAAAGGAAAAGGAATACAGAGGGAACGAGGAGAAGGAGGGTGGAATGTGTGTGTTGGGGGGGGGGGTGTAGACCTCACTATGTACAATATATTTTTTTATATTAAATTATTATGTTACATAGACACAAACATCAGTACACTTTGTCACACACAAGACGTAATTGTAATGTAAATGTAAAAAGACATATGATATATGATATGATAGGAAAAGTGTGCCTGCCCAGGAGAGCCACAATGGGGGGAGGGTGTAATTAATCAAAACTGGAGCAGACAGAATCTAGAGCAGCTGTCCAATCAGCTTCCATCTTCAGCTTGTTCTGTTAAAGTGGTTGCAAACCTCAGACATGAAATATGAAAAAAGCACATCCTTCTATACTGTGTACGTATCTCTCTCAAAAAGCACAGTGCCATTTCTACTTGTTGCCTGGTTCCTCTGTCATCAACATGAGTCACTTCTGGCATCTTTTTCTGACACCAAGAGTTAAAAGGTGATGGGAGGGGAGCTACAGCACTCAGCCTGTGACTGTTACCCACAGCTGTGCCTGTTTTCCATAATATGTGAAGGGAGATGAGTCCCTCCCCTCCAATCTGGGCTCAAAGCTGTTGGCTATGTGAAGACTTCAGATCCACTTTTGTGCTTGTCATCAGGTGACATCATAGATGTCTACGTTTAAGCCACACTGACTTAGGACAGTCTAGGAAGACACTGGTTCCTTACATGAAGCCTGGCTACTTGTGGTTAAAAAAAACCCAGTCAAGTCTTAATTTTATCATATATTATACATTTTGTAACATACATACAATTTATCTGCCAAAAGCGTCTAAAGTACTGTATTTATTGGCGTATAACACTCACTTTTTCACCATGAAAATCGGGTGCAAATAGCGTGTGCGTGTTATACGCCAATATTACAATTTCGGCTGCCTCGGAGGCAACAGGTGGGGGGGGGCGGGGGCGAGACGAGTGCAGATTACATACAGTGAGAATCTCCTGTTTACTTGGCGGCCTCTGTAATAGGAAGTCAATAGATGGCAATGGCGAGGCTGCTGCATTGATGGCAATGGCGAGGCTGCTGCATTGATGGCAATGGCAAGGCTGCATTGATGTGGACTAATAAGACTCTATTGATGGCACTTGTGAGGCTGCAGGCGGGCATTGATCAGGCTGCATTGATGGTAATGGTGAGGCTGCAGATGGGCACTGACCCTTATTTTGCTTCAAAGTTCCTTATTTAAAATTTAAGTTTTTTTCCTGAAACTTCCCTCTTAAAATGAATGTGCGTGTTATACACCTGTGCGTGTTATATGCCGATAAATACGGTAATTATAGTAACAAGATGTATTTTAGCATAACTTTATTTGTATAGCTATTGTTCATGACGACAAGCATCTTTTATTCTCTGGGAAAAAGAAGCCGTTACTATGAACAAAAATTCTACTTTTTGTTCCCACCTTTTTTTTTGTTTGTCCCAGTTTTTATAAATATGCCATACAGGATTTGCTCCTTACTAAATAAAAGCTATAGGCTTTTCGTTTGTGAAATAAGTAATACTGTTACATAATGTTCACCTTTGCCTGAAGCTTACCTCTGCTGCCAGATAATTCCCAGTAGCAAGATGTTTAAATCGATAAAGACTGTTCCAATGCCCTGCTCCTCCTCTACAAGGATCATGATGCACAACCTGTATGAAAAGATAGACATAGCGTAATCTGTTAAGACATCTAAAAGGCCTTTCCAATGCTTGTACTGCTGGTCTCACTATAGCCTAATCCTAAAAGATTTGTGTCACCAGCTTAGAAAGTCTTCAAATGAGTTTGTAATTCAAAATATCTGGTCAAAATGCAAAAAGCCTGACTGTTTTATTTTTCGCCAGTTAATTCCCTCACATAAATAAGTACACTCAAATACTATTTTATACTCAGAACTAAACATGATAAAAATACCAAGATATGTATTTGAGCCGCTCAGGCTGTATGGGAATGAAGTCCTGTGCCCACCGCTGTGAGTGCTGGTTGGGAAGGGAGCTCGTCCATGCTCCAGGCAATGGTAGAGAGGGATAGGTTCTGGTGGGCAGAGTGAAATATGTTGGGGGCGTCACCTGGCGGGGGTTCAGGCTGAGACTGCCATTCACTATAACACAGCAGGCTTTAACTTAGGTGTCCCGGAAGCCGCACATCCATCATTCTCTACCATGATAAAAAATACCACCAACCAGAAAAGTGCAACTAAGTATTTCCTTGGCCAGCATTGTATCTTAAGGTTTTATGTTAGCTATGTAACCAGTCTGAGATGTTTAAAAGATAAAATCAGAGATGAACTTTAGTATTTGCAACTTATTTGTCTGTACAGGGAACTGTACTTCTTAAAATGTAGGAGATGCCATGCTCCTAAGGGCCCTTTCGCAGGGGTAGACCGAATGAGTCTGCCTGTCAGTTTTTCAGGTAGACCGACTGGATCCTCCAGCCTCCTCTATGGAGCGGTGGGTGTCAATGGACATGTGTCTGTTGACACCCGCCGCCATCCGACCCTGTCCACTAAAAACAGGCGGATGGGGATCCATTCCTCATCTCCCTGGCAGATCGAATGGCAATGGACAGGCGGTCTGTTTACATCTGTCCACCCATAGAGAAGAGCGGGCTGTGTCTGTGTCCATTCTGCATAAGCAGAGAAGACACAGACCAGCAATCCACCTGCTCAGTGGGGATAAGCAGACAGATTTCCCACTGAGCAGACAGACTCCAACAGAGCCTGCCCCGTGTGTAAGGAGCCTATTTTGGAATTCCTTAATGTCAGCCGTTCAACTTGCTCATCATTTTAAAGCAAAGTTCTAATAAAAGCAATATGCAGCCTGCCATTGCTGATCTAATTTTAGATAGCTAATTGACTAGAGGTCTCTAGCCTCAGTACTTTCTAGGGCTCTGACCCAGGACAAGCATGCAGTTAGTGAAGTCAGAAGTTTCAGTCTAAATATTTGCTTCTAAATAGAGAGTCAGGAAACTAGAAAAAAAATTCAGCATTGACAAAATACATATTTTCTCTAGGGGGACTCCACCAGTCTACACACACCTACCGGTCCACAGCTATGCATCATATGCTTATATTTGTAAATGAAAATCTTTCAGCCAATAATACCCAGAACATTAAAAAATCTCACAGGTGGCTCATTCTGTCTTTAACCATTTGCCTACTGGGCACTTTTACCCCAGGCCCAGGCCGATTTTCAGCTTTCAGCGCTGACGTACTTTGAATGACAATTGCATGGTCATGCAACACTGTACCCATATGAATTTTTTATACTTTTTTTAGACAGATAGAGGTTTCTTTTGGTGATTTTTAATCACCACTGTATTTTTTGCTAAACAAACGTTTTTTTTTTTTCTTAGTTTCTGTTATAAACTTTTGTAAACAAGTAACTTTTCTCCTTCACAGATGTGCGCTGATGAGGCTGCACTAATGGGCACTGATGGGCACTGATGAGGTGACACTGATGATTCAGCACTGACGAGGCTGCATTAATATGATGGGCACTGATAGGCAGCACTGATGGGGCTATACTGATTATCAGGGCACTGATGATCAGCATAAATGTCCCCTGTGTGAATTGTCATTACCTGCTCTCCTCTCCTCACGATGTGACAGCGTGTGAGGTAAGGACTGTCGATAGCCTGCAAGTCTGTTTACATTGGGATCAGCTGTGATTGGACACAGCTGATCACATGGTAAAGAAGCACTGTGATTGGTCCTTTAGCACGATCTGTAATCAGCTGTGTCTGAAGAACACATCGATCACAGTGCCTAATGTGTGTCCCAGGGGGCGCACGGGGGGCGTGGTTCTGGGAGGATGTGAATAAAATTAGCTGACCATGCTGTAGCTGTGTTTTGGCTAAAGTGTATAGGCATGTGGTTAAAACTGTGAATCTGCTTCTAGGGGGGAGTTGTGGGTAATTAACAGGAGGACATATGAAGGTGACCTGATTAAATAACAAATCCTTCCTGTGGTAACATCTAAAAATATGTAACAAGAATCATGGCCTCTGGCCCCCTGCAACAGAAAATGGTTGCAGCAAGCTAACAATGTCCAAAATCAAAAAAGGAATCCACTTAGGAAATTATACAAAACATTTACAGTATATTGTAATACAGTAGGTCCTGATTTTGTAATTGTTGGCATGCTGGAATTTGATGAACTGCAGCCTGTTTTCTACTCTTATGCCGTGTACATACGGGCTGACTTTTCGGCATCAAAGGTCCGACGGTCTTTCCGACGGACTTTCGAACGAACGGACTTGCCTACACACGATCACACCAAAGTCCGACGGATTCGTACGTGATGACGTACAACCGGACTAAAATAAGGAAGTTGATCGCCAGTAGCCAATAGCTGCCCTAGCGTCAGTTTCCGTCCATCGAACTAGCATACAGACGAGTGGATTTTTCGACCGGACTCGAGTCCGTCGGAAAGATTTGAAACATGTTTCAAATCTAAAGTCCGTCTGATTTTCGCCCGAAAAAGTCCGCTACAGGTCCGATGAAGCCCACACACTGTCGGACTGTCCGACGGATTCGGACCAGTCCGGTCGAAAAAGTCCGCCCGTGTGTACATGGCATTATTCCTGATTAGCAATTATCTGTAAATTATTGTGTTTATTAGTTACCCATATTCCATGTACTTTCCTGTGAGTTCCTCATTCTTTATCAATGTCATGAGTTTCAGTACTTCTCAATAGACTATGAGAGCAGAAACCAGTGCACTCATAATCCATTGACACTTCCAGCTGTTTTAACTGAAAGCCAGTACAGAGGTTTGGGGAGAGAGCTGAAGGAATTGTATGCAGGAGCCTGACATTGCATTGCAGACTCCTGTGGGAAAAAATAATAAATGCTATTTTTTTTCCTGCAAAAATATGTTTATTTATTATTTTTTACTTAAAGGTGAACTTAGCCTTTAGAAGTCAATCTGCCCAAAAAGTAATTATGTTTTGGAAGTTGCAAAAGGTCCTACATTTTATCCATGCCTTCCTGTGGGTCTAGCTCAGGGGTAGGCAACCTTTTGAGCACAGTGTGCCGAAAAATGTTTTCAAAGAAATTGAGCGTGACGATTTTTTAATAAAAAAATGTCAACTTCACACTCCCAATCATGAAAAGGATTTTTTATAAAGTAAATTCTGTAAACTACTTGAGTAGTAGTGAGAAATTAACATACTGCACTCTTATGCCCTGTACACACGGTCGGATTTTACGACGGAATAATGTGTGATAGGACCTTGTTGTCAGAAATTCCGACCGTGTGTGGGCTCCATCACACATTTTCCATCGGAATTTCCGACACACAAAGTTTGAGAGCTTGCTATAAAATTTTCCGACAACAAAATCCGTTGTCGGAAATTCCGAACGTGTGTACACAAATCCGACTCACAAAGTGCCACACGTGCTCAGAATAAATTAAGAGATGAAAGCTATTGGCTACTGCCCCGTATATAGTCCCGACATATGTGTTTTACGTCACCGCGTTCAGAACGATCGGATTTTGTGTGACCGTGTGTATGCAAGACAAGTTTGAGCCAACATCCGTCAGAAAAAATCCATGGATTTTGTTTTCGGAATGGCCGATCTATGTCCGACCGTGTGTACAGGGCATTACACCTCAGATCAGCCCCAATTCCTGCAACTCCACACTTCAGATCAGCCCCAATTCATGCACCTTCACACCTCAGATCACTGTCCCCCTGTAAATCTGTTTCACCACTGTACCCCCCTGCTCATCTGCCCAACCACTGTAACCCCCTGCACATCTGCCCCACCACTGTACTACCCTGCACATCTGTCCCACCACTGTAACCCTCCATACATCTGCTCCACAACGGTAACCCCCTGCACATCTGCCCCACCATGGTAACACCCTGCACATCTGCCCCACCACGGTAACACCCTGCACATCTGCCCCACCACAGTACTACCCTGCACATCTGTCCCACCACTGTAACCCCCTATACATTTGCTCCATCACTGTAAAACTCTGCTCATCTGCCTCACTAATGTCCCCCCTTTCTCATCTGCCCCACCACTGTACCTCCCTGCACATCTGCTCCACTGCCGTACCCCCATGCTCTTCTGTCTCACTACTGAACCATCTTCTCATCTGTCCTAACACTGAACTTATCTGCTCATCTGCCCCGCCACTGTAACCCCCTTTCTCATCTGCCCCACGACTGTACCTCCTGCACATCTGTCCCACCTCTGTTCCCGATGCTCTTCTGCTCCACCTCTGTAACCCCCTGCTCATGTGTTCCACTGATGTACCTCCATTCTCCTCTGCACATCTGCCCCACCTCTGTACCTCCCTGCTCCTCTGCCCCACCGCTGTAAACCCCTGCTCATCTGTCCCACCAATGTACCTCCTTTCTCCTCTGCCCCACCACTGTACCCCCCCTGTACATCTGCCCCACCTCTGTACCCCCTGCTCTTCTGCCCAACCACTGTAACCCCCTGCACATCTGTCCCACCAATGCACCTCCTTTCACATCTGCCCCACTGCTTTATCCCCCTGCTCTTCTGTCCCACCACTGAACCCCCTTCTCATCTGGCCAAACACTGGACCCCCTTGGTCATCTGTCCCATCACTGTACCCCCCTGCTTTTCTGTCCCACTGCTGAATCCCCTTCTCATGCCTTCCATCACTGTACCTCCTGAACATCTGCACCACCACTGTACCCCCTTGCTCTTCTGTCCCACCACTGTAACCCCCCACTCACCTGCCCCACCAATGTACCCCTTTTCTCATCTGCCCCACCACTGTACCTCCCTGCACATCTGCTCCACCGCCATATCCCCATGCTCTTCTGTCTCATTACTGAATCACCTTCTCATCTGTCCTAACACTGAACTCATCTGCTCATCTGCCACACCACTGTAACCCGCTTTCTCATCTGCCTCACCAATGTACCTCCTGCACATTTGTCTTACCTCAGTACCCCCCTGCTCTCCTGCCCCACCACTGTAACACCCTGCTCATCTGTCCCACCAATACACCCCCTTTCACATCTGCCCCACTGCTCTACCCCCCTGATTTTCTGTCCCACCACTGAACCCCCTTCTTATCTGCCCAAACACTGACCCCCCCTGCTCACCTGCCCCACTGCTGAACACCCTTGTCATCTCTTTCACCAGTGTACCTCCCTGCACATCTGCCCCACTGCTGTACCCTCCTGCTCTTCTGTCCCACCTCTGAACCCCTCCTGCTCATCTGCTCCACCGCTGTACCCTCTTCTCATCTATGATATGTCTGATATACAGAGTGGTGAAAGGAAGCAGAGATGAGACACATCTACCTGTCCTGGCACACTCATCCTTCTGATCCACATACAAGCATCTGGCATGGATGTGCAATGATGAACTAAGGTCAGGGGCATTTTCTGAAAGCAGTGGGCCTGTGTGCAGGATCAAAAGGTGGGCCCACGCAGTTGAAAAAAAGTTTCTGCATCGCAGCAAAAGTTAAGTTTGTGGCTTAAAAGGGACACAGAGTGCCGGGGTTCAGTAGCAAGTGATGCAAAGGTTCAGGAATAATTTCAACAAATGCTCAACAGTACTTCCACAAATTATCACTTGATTGTAGTTTTCTCAATCACAGTGAATCCCTTCTGAGATTGGTAGTGGCAACCAAGCGAGTCATTTTCCTCCAGATGGTGGACTGGGCTAGCAGGACTGTGATTGGCTTTAGCAGTGGCCAATGACAGTCCTCCAACTCCTGGAACAGGGACCGCTCCCCCTACCAGAACTGCAACCAATCTTTTCCCCATCACAAAAGCAGATGATCGCAGCTACTGCAAAGTTAGAGAACCAAACAATGTTTCCCATTTTTTACAATGTGTGGGGGCACAGTGCCTCCCCCTCAGTGCAGGTGCGGTGTAGGGAACTCTGAAATTGGAATGCATTAGTGTCTCACTGACACTTGTGCTGCTTTGCTGATGGGAAAGGAGTCAAGTGCCGGCAGAAGGGGCTTCGCGTGCCGCTTGCAGCAACCGTGCCGGGGGTTGCGTACCCCTGGTCTAGCTCCATCTTTCTCAATACACATAATCAACTTTGTATATAGCAATACATGCCTATTTTGTTCACCTTTTGATTGTACAGGTTGTTAAAAAAATCCATCCTATGCAATAGTAAATTATAATAGTAATCAAGCTGTGTGACTAATTGTTCACAGCTACCTACATTTGACAGTGGAATGTTTACATACACACAATGTTCACAAAAAAATGGTATCCTCGTAAAACTGTAAAAAAAAGTTACATTGTAATATATGGAGTTCAACTAACACTGAATTATCATTTTGAACGAGATCACCAACTTCCAAACTAGTTCTGAATTGGAATGTACTTTTCTATTATTGTAGTTTGAGTGATGACAGTTACTCTTACCTCTACTTCCCAGAGAGCATTGGAACTAGTAGCTGATGTGGCTGACTGCCGCAGAGTAGTGCGTAGAAAAACATGGAGCTTTGACTTGTACTCATCACATGTCAGAAACTTCTCCTGCTCAGCATGGAAGAGCCTTACCACATCACCCTGGAGGAAAGATTTTAAAGAAATGTATTTATACACACAGCATTATGATAAAGACCAATCTTTGTATTTACAAAAAAACAAATTAAAGAGAAAAAAAATTAACAAACAAATTGAAAACTGTTATTACAAGGCACAGATGTGTCAGGATTGTGTTATGGTACCATTTATGTGTAATTATGCGTGTTAAAGAAAAAAATACATTTATGTGTAAAATATCTTCTGTCTCCTAGGCTGATTTTGTCCCTGTCAAATCCAACAGTTGTTCTATTAATCTTATAGCGCAGGCTTGTGTGTTCTTGTGCATGGAGCTCAACCAAGCGGGAAACGTAATTGTCGCCTTTGGTCTGCTAACAATAGTTGTAATACTTCACAGAAATACATTAAAACAATCTTTTCAAAAAATAAATAAATAAATAAATGTTTTGTTTAGTAAAATTACACTTATTGTTTAAATAGGGAAATAAACTGACATTTGATATTCTTTATAGGCAAGTGTCTGTAAGGTGCAAAAGAAGCATGTGTCATGGACCTTCTAGGACAGAAGCAGTAAGAAGTCAACAACTTTTACTCGGTCCTTATTGGCCACAGGGGTCCATCATTTATGGCAGGTGTTAGGCTGGCCATAGATTATGCAAATTTCTTTCCTTCAACCATGGGTGGAAGCAAAGAAAATTGCTTGATTCCCCCATCAACACATTCATTGTTAATAGTGGAATGCCTCCCACTGTCCTATTGTATTCTGACAGTGGGTGGTTTCCCTGCCATTTTAATACAATGATCACTGCTGACAGCTATGCCTCTGGCTATAATGCTACGTAAAAAACAGACAAGCTGGTTGTACTGAAGTCAATCGATAGATTAACTTTAGTACAACCAATCTGCCCATAGATCAGTTCCTGCTGAATCGACCGAATTTTGAACTGTCTATGGCCGCCTTTAATGATCATCATGAAAGTCATGCTTTCTTTAAGATCTCATTCTTGCACTGGGGCCCATCAAAGTCAAAGGGTGAGTCCAATCAAAAGCCCCATTTTAGTTATAGGTGAAACCTAGTGGGCTGGGTCAGTCCATGGTTTCTTATATCTCTTAAATATTATAACAAGGAGCTCTCCCTTCCCTAACCCCCCTCTCTATTCCTGTCTACCTGATAGTTTTAAGCGTTCCTAACCATATTTCCTTGTCTAAGGACCTACTGTTGCATTCTTCATAATACAGTACAATACGACAGAGAGACACCCCCTCTCCCCAATTTAAGGTACATCTCTGCAGGCACCAATGGTAAGACTCTATAACAAAGGAGCTTCAAAAATGAAACCTATAGAAAGACCCACATCCTAGCCATGTGGGGTCCTAGGAAAAAATCTATTATTTTAGAATTTCATTTTTTAAGATGGAGCTGTGGGGCTTTAATCATTAAGCCCCATTCCTTAAATTGACAAAGTTCTATCCTGGCATTCCTGATCAAATTTAAACTTTCATACCCAAGATAGACAAAGCCAAAGTAGGAATGTGAATAGAATAATCACTTTTCATTTGTGTTAATATCTTGAAAAAAACCCATGAATACATATTATTTATGAAATATTGTTTTACAAAGAGTATCAAGGCTAATTAGATAGTTGCCATGGGCCCATCCATGTCATTATTGCCCTTCTTAACAAAACACAGTGCAATGTGTACAACTTCAGAAGTGTCAGCAAATCAATCAGATGAGGGTTTTTAATGCAGCTGTAAAAATGTCAATATGAATTCTTACCCCCTTTAGGACATCCTCCATGTAATCTCGGAACTGCATGAAAAGATTAATCTTCCAACTGGTGTTTGAATTAAGTGAATTCACCTGAATGCAAAACAAACCATAATAATGGATGTAAGTAATATTCTTTCCTTAGAGTTAACCTGTCAGTTATGTTAAACTTTTAAAAGTTAGCAATTTAAAACTCTTAAATGCTACCCTAGAAGCAGACACTCCAAAATACCCGATATTAGAACATATGGTGTTCATGGTTCGTCTCATTCCATCACATATCCCAAAAATAGGGGCATTTCTCATAATTCCGGAATATTGGGTGGAGCAATGCAAATCATTCTTTTATGCCTTATCAGCCAGATACATATCCAGAACTGCTGGTGTATAGAACAAGCCTAGTCTAATACAATAGAGACATTGATTCCAAAATGCATACAACTGTATGGTTATACTGTCTCCCTGGTGCCAAGAAACCCTCCTTTGCGTGCTTCCTGTAACCAAGTACCCTTTGTTAGTAGGGGCCCAACTGTCCTGACTTTATGTTTAAGCCCTTCCTACTGCCACCTCCTGCCCAATGACAATGTCAGCTTGTGAGCTAAAGTTACCCATACACACATAGAATTTCTCTATTCAGGATAAGCAGCACCTGTGGCTGTCTGAATACCTGAACAGTTACTGCATCTGACTGGATGTAGTCACTGTTCAGCCAACAATTTTCCATCAAGCTACTTTGAATTTTTATTTAAAGCTGGGTGGTGCCAACAGGGCATCCGCGGCTTGAATTTCAGCCAATTTCATAAGAATTGGCTAAAATTCAAGCTATGTGTGGTCAAGTTTAGTAATGAAGCCAGATCCCTAGGAGCAAAGTTTACCTAGTTTCAGAGAAGCACAGAAAAGCTTTTTCAAATAATTTTGTTTTTTCAACAAAAGTAAGGCTCCTTCTAGTGTCTTATTTTATACAGCACATTTAAACAGCTGACAGGTTTGTTTTAAGCACATTTTGTTAGTCTATCTTTATTAATACTCAGAGTCTTCTAGGAGGGTATAAATTTGTAAACTTTCACTTATTACACATAAACTTTATATTTAATTAATTATATAGAAATGCTAACCAGAAATATAAACCAGAAAGATAAACCCAGCATTTACATGCAAAGGCAATGGAAATTGTCTGTACACACTTGCCTACTGTTTTTATTTTTCCAAAAAAATTACATAGTCCTTAACAATGCTTGCCAATACAGTTTTGATTATCTGACATTGAGTAAGGCCCCTTTCACACTGGGGCTGTTTGCAGGCTAAAAATACCGCCTGCAAACCGCCCCAAAACAGCCTCCACTGTTTGTTCAGCGTGAAAGCCCGAGGGCTTTTACATTTTACATTTACCACTGCATGTAGATATTTAAGAACAAATTGCCTTTTATTTTAAACTTTACATACTAACTAAATTATACACCACACTTTTTTTAAGGTTATTATCCAATTAATCAAAACAATAGTCGGCCAACTAATCGATTATGAAAACAATCATTAGTTGCAGCCCTAATCATTTCCCACTGTTAATTCTACCACTCTAGCAAACTAGATGCATGATTGTATCCACACTAGAAGATGTAGTCATCTTGCCTGCCACAGAGCTGCTAAAAGTGCAGTTGGATTGTTAAAATTATTGAAGACGAAAACATTTTCAACAAGTTAAACAACATTTTTAATTGATACTTCCATCTTCGCTGCAGACTGGCATCTGGATAAATTAAAGTTTATGTAAAGGTAAAAATTTTTTTACCTTAATGCATTCTCTGTAAGGTAATGTTAGCACACAGCCCAGCCCCCCAAATACTCACCTGAACCCAATCTGGATCCAGTACTGTACGTCTGCAGCATGTGTTCTCCCCTCTCCTTTCACAGGCTTGGCTGATAGCTGCAAGAGCCAGTGGCAGAAAACAAGGGGGTGGGGGGGGGGCTGAGCCAGGCTTTTTGTCTGAATAGATGCAAATAGCCCAGCTCAAGATCGAGTACACACAACTGCCCCCATATATCCTATTGGGGGAACCTAAGGGGGGAGGAGCCAGGGTTGCCAGCAGGAGGCCCCCAGGTAAGTATGACGTGTATTATTTTTAAACAAACAAAAACCAAAGCTTTACAATCACTTTCAGTGAGACGTTGTAATCTTCATTTGTCAGCAGTAAGAACAATCTGCCTATGTATGCTTATTTCTGTAAAAGGGCTGATTCAAGGATACTGGCAATCAGTAAAAAAAAGACTTTGTGATCAGCTAAGGTCCTTTGATGATGCCCTGTGGGAGGGCGAAAT
Source organism: Aquarana catesbeiana (assembly GCF_042186555.1). Classification (NCBI taxonomy): domain Eukaryota; kingdom Metazoa; phylum Chordata; class Amphibia; order Anura; family Ranidae; genus Aquarana; species Aquarana catesbeiana. Next base: position 562,060,528 of record NC_133325.1, read on the forward strand.
GCATTGACGCGACGCAACTTCCGGTCTGACTGACCTCACTTCCGGTCTCATGGAAAGAACGCCAGCAACGGCGTCTGCTGTTTTTTTCTCCCCATTTTATGCCTACTTTTAACTTACATCTGTAAGCATGCATTTTTTATGCGCAATAAAGCCTGTTCTTAGCTTACTTCACTATTAGCCCATCTCTTTCCTTTTGGGTACCTGTTTATGGCTGAGATATCATCTTGAAGAAACATTTACCAAGTTCCACCATTCATTCTGCCTGACGTCCTTTGGATATCGGTACAAGCCTTATCGACCCCCAGACTGAAAAGCTGGGTGTCATTGTGATCTGGTGAGTGGGGACACAAGTGGGGGTGTCTTGGTACGCCTGAAAAATTCTCTGAAACATTTCTTCTGCACTGTTTGCACACCAGATGTGAAGCATTTTTTCAGTTTTTTATGGACTTTACATTGTGTTTTTTTTTTCATTTTTTACACTTATGATGGGTTTATGTTTGTGAGTACTTTTATTTTTATTGTGGTCAAGTGTTTAGCACTTAGGGTAATACAAAAGTGAATGAAGCTGCTATACACAATTTTTGCAGGGCAAGTTTATATATATATATATATATATATATATATATATATATATATATATATATATATATATATATATATATATATATATACACTATATGTAGGAAGGCCAGTATGGTGGCCTGAATTTATGGGAGGAGCCCGGGGGGTATTTAAGCAGCCCGCTCACCTGTGGTGCTTGTCGGTTTCCTGTGCGCGATATACGTCACTAGGCCGACTATTCCGATTTCAGCGTTCGCAAATACTTGGCTCCCGCATTTCGTGATCTCCGTGCCCGAGAGTCTTTGAAGTCCGCGTTTATCGATTCGTTCGCACCACGCGTCTGGCTGGGCTGTCGCAGGTAGGGTCCCCTCGGATTTTTGTTTTTTCGTACGTTATGTCATGTCACTAAACCGTGGTATCACAATTACGAATCACTTGCAAATTTCACGAACGTAACCGCATGTGTATTACTCGCACTGTCGTCATGTTACCATTTCGCGTTATCTGAGGAAACCATAGCGACGCAAGCGTCGCTTCATTTCAGACAGGTCTTAATTGTTAAACATGTGTCAGCAGACAGCCATAGCGATTCGTAAATGCATAAATCTTTTCGAACCACGTCAGTTCGATACCAATCATTTCTCATTCCTGAAACATTTCTAAACTCATTTCTAACATTTCAAATCATTTCAATCATTTCTCATTTCAGTCACCTACCGCGCTCCGATTCGAATCCAGTCGCACCTAAAAGATGCACCGATTCGCTCCGGTGTGCCCCAGTAGTCACGGCCTCATTTCAGTACATGCTCCAGAGTCACGTTATTATCAGTCATTCGTACCTCTGTCATGGTTATCATTTCATTACCACGTATCACGTTCCGACATGAATTCAGTCGCATGGGAATGCACCGATTCATCTCGGCGTGCCCCAGGATTGGCCACATTTCAGTACATGCTCCGGAGTCCGAGTCGTAGTCAGTCGCTACAACAGCACGACCGATTCGCGCCTCCGTCATGGCAAACGATATGTTACACCTGCACTTACCGCGCTCCGCTTCGAATCCAGTCGCATCCTCCATGCACCGATTCGTTACGGCGTGCCCCAGGGCTCGGCCTCATTTCTGAAACATGCTCCAGAGTCCGGATCATAGCTAGTCGCAGATATCGGGCGACTGATCCGCATCTCTGTCATGCCATTACGACCATTTCACTCCCACAGCGCATCACCGTTTCGAAACCAGTCGCATCTGAGATGCACCGATTCGTCACGGAATGCCTCACTTGTTTCGGCCGTATCCATACCTATACCAGAGCTCGGTTCGTTGCCAGTCGCAAAATACGGCACAACCAATTCGAGCCTCGGTCAAGGTAAACATTTCTCTCATTTCATTTCATACTGCGCTCCGATTCGAATCCAGATGCATCAATCAGGCACCGATTCGTCCCGGTGTGCACCAATGTTTTTCAGTTGCCTCATTTCAGTACATGCTCCAGAGCCCGGTTCACGGTCGGATCAGTCACGACACGACCGGGCCGGGCCTCTGTCATGGAGTTCACTCATTTCATAATCAAGGCAAACATTTCAAATCATTTCATTGTCACAAAGATTGCATGCACCATGCAAATTGTCGCTTCAAGTTAGTTAGCAATCCCTTCACGAATTATCACCTTTCATTTTCCTCTAGGTCAGTCAAAGTTCAGTAGGTCCACCTTGCACCAGGTTGGACGATATCCCCCCAGGTAAAAAAAAAAAAAAAAATGGGAGAATAAGTCGGGTAAGTATGACTCAGGGGATCAAAGAAAAACTTGAAATTCATGTCACCCCAATAGGTTACAGTCAACTGGAAAATAAGAGCTCAAGACAGGAGATTCTCACCAGATCAACTATGTCTCAGGCCGGCAGCGAAGACTTCACGGCCCCCCTGTCACCTTCCCCGGTCTCAGAGAGCGGCAGCGTGCAGTCCCTCAGGGGATGGACTATCCCCAAACTGACGGCAGAGCTCAGACGCAGAGGGGTCCCCTTCCCCGCCACAGCGAGGAAAGGCGAGCTCTTCAAACTCCTCTTCCCCCCACCAGCAGCAGGACCCAGTACCCAACAGGCATCCCTCCAGTCAATATCATCAGCTATCTCACAATTACACACGATGGTGTCATCCTTGTCTACCTCGGTTACAGACGTCCAAACCAGGGTGGCACTCCTGGAGGCTCGACCGGCCACGGCTGTCCCTGACCCAATCGCAACTCAAACCTTGACACCCCTTCCTGCAGGTACCTCAGGCTGGAGCCCCATTGTCTACCCCTCCCATTTGGTCCCAACCAGTATCAGGAAGGACATTTTGGACGGCAGGGACATCAACCTGGCCTCTCTCCTTATTTCCGTGCACGATCTGGCAGAAAATAAGGCCTACTCCTGGGGTGACATATCGGTGGTCCTTAAAGCCAAAGACCCCAGATTGAATCGCAAGTTATCGGTCCCAGAATTTACCCTGGCCTTTGACATGCTCAGAGACGTCTTATGCTCAGCCACCCCCAGCAGACGGGAAGAGCTGGACTTGTATCTCCATACGGTGGTAGACTTGGGCTACAAGTATGGAGGATTTGCGTTTTATGATTACCACCGTTCCTTTTCCGCTAAGGCCGCCGCCAGACTCACACAGTTCCAGACTACGACAAATTGGAGTCTCATGGACACAGAGCTCTTCTGCCGCCACTTTGCCGGCTTACGCTCACCTCTGTGTGCGATTTGTCAGTCCTCCACCCACACTGCCACCTGGTGCGCCAATGCGGCGATCAGACGGCCCTTCGAGTTTCCCTCTACCTCGGGTACAATTCAGGGTCAGTCGCCCCCTGAACCAACGCCTCAGGTGGACAAATTCGGACGTCCAGTCCGAACCGTGGGAGGGGCAGCCATCTGTAATAACTACAACTACGGGTCCTGCAACTTCAGCCAGTGCCGCCTACTCCACATCTGCACCTTATGCCAAAGAGCACACCCAAGGAATTTGTGTGAAGTCAAACAACACAAGAGGGCATGACTAAGCCGGATCAACCTCTTATGGTTAGGACTGTACCTCACCTCACATCCCACCCCTTCCCTGGCCACCTACCTTATCCAAGGCTTCACAGCAGGCTTTCACACCGGCCTCATTTCACTACCCCACAGTACTCACGAATGTGCCAATCTTCGTTCAGCAGCCATTGACGAACAAGCCATAGATCAGCTTTTACAAGCAGAGGTAGATTGAGAGTATGTTATAGGCCCTTTCACTTGCCCCCCTTTCAGCACATGGAGAGTCAGCCCTATTGGGCTTGTCAAGGGCAAGTTCACGAATAAATTGCGTTTGGTGTACGACCTGTCTGCGCCTCATTCTTCCCACATCCCCAGTCTCAATTCCCTGATCCCCTCCGAAGAGTTTTCCCTAAAATATTCCTCCGTCGACATGGCAATACAAGCAATCATCAAAGCAGGTACAGGTGCCTGGCTCTCCAAAGCCGACATCTCGGATGCCTTCAAGCTCCTGCCCATCCACCCATCCCTTTGGTGCTGGCATGGCATCAAGTGGAAGGAGGCATATTATTTTGCCACAAAACTGACCTTCGGTTCGAAGAGTAGTCCGTGGCTCTTCGACACGTTCGCTCAGTCCCTGGTTTGGATACTGTTACACAAGGGTCAATGCCAAGAAGTCATCCATTACCTGGATGACTTCCTACTAATAGAACCTCCCAGCAAGCCACCAGGAGACCTCGACAAACTCAGAGTGATATTTGGAAACCTCAATGTTCCCATCGCCGAGCACAAAGTCGACGGCCCAGCACACATCATCACCTTTCTCGGGGTCAGCTTGGATACCTGCGTTATGCAAGCCAGTCTCCCCCTCGACAAACTAACACGCATTAGGGCGGTCCTTCACGAATTCACACACACCAAGGGCTGTACCAAAAAGCAGTTGCAGTCTCTCCTGGGAATGCTTAATTTCGCCATGCGAATTATTCCACAAGGCCGCACCTTTGTATCACGCCTGCTTAGATTCCTGTCAGAAACTCAAGACCCCGATCAGATCTTAAATCTAGACTCCGCAGCTATAGCGGACCTATCTATGTGGGAGGAATTCTTGTCCGCCTGGAATGGCATATCCCTATTTATACCCATGGTTTCGCCCCTGTCACCCCAGGTAGTGACAGACGCTGCAGCCTCCACAGGTTTCGCGGCAATTTTTGGCCACCATTGGTTTTCAGGACCCTGGCCTCAACAGATACTGTTGATACCCGGTTTTACTCAAACATCTGCCCTCTTTGAACTTTATCCCATAGTGGCAGCTGCACAGCTCTGGGGCCACCACTGGACAGGACAAACCGTAGTCTTCACCACCGACAACCAGGCCACAGCAGACATCATCAACAGAGGCAGGTCCAAGTCCCTAGCAGTCATGTCCTTCCTGCGCAGATTGGTACAACTGTCTTTACAACATCAGTTTAATATACACTGTGCATTTATTCCCGGCAGATACAACTTAGCTGCTGACGCACTGTCACGTTTTAATTATACCTCCTTTTTTGAACAGGTTCCCGAAGCCGAACCAATGTCGGCCCCTATCCCTGTCTGGTCACAACTGACCCTGGACTAGTTCAACATTTACACGGAGCAACGCAACTCATTAATCATTCACTCTCGCACAACACACTCAAAGCCTACCAGACAGCTTGGAAGGCGTTCAATAAGTTTCTCACATCCTGCCGTAAAGGACCAACAGATGTCAAACAGGTACTGGCCTTCACTGCGCACTGTCACACGCAGCTGGCCTTATCCTACAATACCATTCGGCTATATCTAGCCGGCATCCAACATTTCTTGACGCTTGAAGACCCCACGAAATCTTCACTGTTCTCATCACACGCTATACGAGCCATCCTAAGGGGCATTCAGAAACAACAACCAGTCATCAGCACCAAGCGCTTACCCATTACGGGGCCTATCTTTAGGGACATGTCAACTATTCTGGCTACTTCGCCATTCGGTCTGCTTCCCAGCACGGTCTTACAAGCAGCCATATATTTAGCTTACTATGGGTTCTTGCGACCTGGCGAATTCACCTCTAACAAACCCACAGACCAAGTACTATGCAGACGGCACTTGCTTCCATACCAAGACCATTTCGTCCTGCACCTCGAGGTCTCTAAAACCCAGCAAACGGGCTCAGGAGTGAACATTCACCTCTACAAAACCAACAACAGCTGGTGTCCAGTCGCGGTACTCAACCGACTCCGGTCACTCCTGCCTGAGCAACCAGACACCAGTCCCCTTCTACCATTCCCAGTTAAACCCTTAAGCGCCTCTCAGTTTGTGAAACACATAAGGATACTTCTCCGCAATCTTCACCTTGACCCTAGTCAGTATTCCGGACACTCCTTTCGCATCGGAGCAGCCTCCGCAGCATCCCGCCACGGGGTTCCAGACCACATCATCAAAAGACTAGGCAGATGGAAATCAGCCTGCTTCGCCCGGTATATCCCCAATCCGCAAATAGAGATGGCACAGGCATTCTCCAAATTGGCTCAATAAATAACTGAAAACCAATAAATATTATAACCCTACCTGAATGTTTTTGCCCCCTTATTTTGGCATACCGGCCATTAGACCAAGGCACACTTTCAGGTCCATTTCATATGGTAAGTCCACACTTTTAGGTCTATTTCCAATGGTAAGTCTCATCTTTACTATAAGTGTTATCTTTGTCCATATCGGACATAGGGCTCCAACCATAAGTAGGAAGGCCAGTATGGTGGCCTGAATTTATGGGAGGAGCCCGGGGGGTATTTAAGCAGCCCGCTCACCTGTGGTGCTTGTCGGTTTCCTGTGCGCGATACCCACCCTCCCATCCCCATTTCACAACATTTCTCAACTATTCATTTCATTCATTTCTCTTTACAGAAAATCATTTCTTAAACCAGGGTATGCCCCCTTATTTTGGCATACCGGCCATTAGACCAAGGCACACTTTCAGGTCCATTTCATATGGTAAGTCCACACTTTTAGGTCTATTTCCAATGGTAAGTCTCATCTTTACTATAAGTGTTATCTATGTCCATATCGGACATAGGGCTCCAACCATAAATATATATATATATATATATATATATATATATATATATATATATATATTTTTTTTTTTTTGATAGCTGCAGGAGCCAGTGGCAGAAAACAGGGGGGGGGGGGGCTGGGCCAGGCTATTTGTCTGAATAGATGCAAATGGGCATACTCGATCTTGAGCTGGGCTAACTGCCCCCATAAGAAGCAGCTTCCTATTGGGGGAACCTAAGGGGGGGGGGGCAGGGTTTCCAGCAGGAGGCCCCCAGGTAAGTATGACGTGTATTATTTTTAAACAAACAAAAACCAAAGCATTACAATCACTTTAAGTGAGACGTTGTCATCTTCATTTGTCAGCAGTAAGAACAATCTGCCTATGTATGCTTATTTCTGTAAAAGGGCTGACTCAAGGATACTGGAGATCAGTAAAAAAAGACTTTGTGATTGGCTAAGGTTCAGGCCATATGGCCATATTTGGACAATCTCATTAACCAAATATGTCCATGTGACCATATTAGGTCAACAATGTCACCAGCATCCCCATCCCCTTGTTGCATGCAGCTGTGGGTGAAGAATTCCCTGGCTGCAGTAAACTGGGTAGTTGGCCTGCTATCATGTGACAACTTCATGCTGGTATAGGCCAAAGTGGTTTTGTCCCAAATCTTAGCTCATCACTACACAATTTTTTTTTACAAAAATATTAAGGTGGTTTCTACTGGCAATATTTTCATTTCTCCAGTTATTGTCTCAGCACTGCAAAATCTTATGAAGGGCATTTGGCAGGAGGGAGGGGCCAGGATCGCCGGCAGGGGACCAGAGAAGAGGAGGATCTGGGCTGCTCTGTACAAAACCATTACACAGAGCAGGTAAGTATGACATGTTTGTTATTTTATAAAAAAATTGTTGCCTTTCATGTAACTTTAAGCAACCAACAAAATCTTGTACTACTGAGCTACACATGCAAAAACTGATCCCTTGCTCATTGTGTAAGTTGTTTTAGAGTATTTAGAACAAATATATTATAATAATCTATTTGTTTTATCACTACATATGCAGATGACAATAATTTGATCGTCACAATAAAATCAATATGATTAAACATTTAAAAGACAAAATAAAACAGACTGGGCAACGCATAATGAAACTGTTTGGCTCAAGCATACCTGCATATGCTTGAACTGCATTATTTCCTGATAACTTCATTGCATTCAGTTTATGTGTGCTTAAACAGGAGTGGCTCTGACTGCTAAGTTATGAAATGATTCACAAAGAAAGGAAACATAGGCAAATAAAATCTACTTCATTCTTTTTATCACTTGGTCACCTCTTTGCAGCCAGGGTTGTCAGAGAGCTCATAGTTGCTAGCGTGCAAGGGTTGTCCTGCATTGACTGGGTTAAGATTCACCTTATCACCAACCACCACCTGTAAAGGAAATCAAATATTACTTAGAGCTTTAGTAAACATTTCACGGATATAATATCTTAAAGCCCATGTGTTAAAATAGAAATTCTTTATCTAAGGTATAAGTAATACTCCATACTTACAGTATATTAGCTCATACATCAATACATACATATTCGGGTAATACAACAAAAAATGGAATCTCGTATATACAAGTTTAATTATGAGTTAATAGTCATTTTTTATCCACACTATTGTCCAAAAGATCTCCACTTGTTCCCGACTTTTTTTTACCCTTTCCTCCAAGTTTTCTCCTTTAAGTTATGACACTTATCTTGTTTGAAATAGAGCAAGAAAGGGTTAGAACCACTGTTAGCTTGTTATTGCTGTCTGTGTCCAACTGGAAAGGTTCATTTTCACTTTCTGTTATGGTGGCTATAGTCACCAGGATGGAATCTCAGAGCAAATATAAAATATAACAATTTCCACCCAAGCAAGAGTACAGGGGAAACATGATCATGTGACAGTTAAGGTGGGATTTGTACTTCTTTTTGGAGATTATCTCCATGCATTTGAACATGAAATGAGGGAAAATCTGCTTGCAATAAAAACCTGACAGACCTGCCAAATCTTAGCCACAAAATCCAAAACTAGGAAAAAGCTGGACTTTGACCTCAGACATTGCCCTCCAATCTCCATATTGAATTAAATCCCCAGTTTTTTTCAGGAGCTTCTCTTACATTGTCTCTATTACTGCGCAACTTAGAAAAATATTATCACGGCCTGGATTACACTATAATTAGTAATGAATAAGAGTACCATCATCCCAAGAAGTCATAATTGAGGAAGAAGGGGAGGGTGAGGACGCAGTCGCAGTTGCTGCTACTGACGACTCCTGTCCTGACCCCCCAACAATTGGAGAAAAGTGGGACTATTCCGGTACTGAATTATTGGTGTACCATAGTAGGTATAAGGATGAGTTAGAAGATCTTAAAATATAAATTTTAATCAAAACAGAATAAAAATACAGTTACAGTCACAATTGCGATTATAAACAACATCACTCTATGTCATCATAAAAGGGAAATACCACACAAAAAAAAAACAGGTGGATTCTGCAAAGTTTGGATGAAAGGCGTATGTAGAGCTTTAAGTCTCAACCGGTTTCGCGGTTAAACACCGCTTCCTCAGGAGAAGCATATCTAAAACATGACATGACAAAATTTTATCATATACAGGTAAATACAAAAAGTAATTGCAGTCATTTGACCTCAAACATTGCCCTCCAATCTCCATATTGAACTAAATCCCCAGTTTTTTTCAGGAGCTTCTCTTACATTGTCTCCATTACTGCGCAACTTCCAAAATGGTTGAATAAAGAGCCAGGAGCCTTCGTTTCCAGTTGCATCAAGTGTCACCCGCATGGCATTTTTTTCCAGAAGTGCAGGAAGACGCTTATTTACAGTGAGGTATTTATTACTCTTCATGTGCAGCAGCTGTAACATAACACAGATGTTGTATGTCTGTTAGTCATTTCTTAAATTTCATACAGTTGTCATGCAATGTCTCTTTGGTATACTACCAAAAGCAAAATAAAAAGAATAGACATAACGAAAATATTATTATCCTACATGGACCTACATGATGGACGCATAACATTTACAGCCTCTTCACATATCTACTTTCCATTGTGATATATTAGTGTAGAATAATGGGCATTGTTTTAAAACAACTCATGTATTAGGCATTTTCCACCAAAGAACATCAACATAATGGAAATGCAGGCCTGCACCTATTTTAGTACAACCCACCAGATTGCAGTGTGGGTTCAGCAGCACCTAGTTTACTTGTGCTTGACGTTGTAAATCTGTGCTTGTTTTACTTGTTTTAACAGCATGGATGACTATGAATTCAGCTTATTTTATACATGTGTATGTATATCTACAGTGTGTGTATGTATGTGTATATATATATATATATATATATATATATATATATGCCATCTGGTCATGGTGATTTATTTATGTTAAGCTTCTCTAATCCTTTCCGGATTCCAGCCTCTGTTAGCCACAAGGATAGATTCTGTGACGTGTTACTAACAATACTGTAGTGGTCGGTATAACCTGCCTTTTCCTGTGTGAAGACTGAGGAGAAGAAAGCATTTATTACAGCTGCCTTCTCCTTGTCATCTGTAACCAATTTCTCTTCTTCGTCCTTTATGTGTTCCAACCTTGCCTTTTTACTGTGATTATATACAAAAAACATTTTGTGATTATTTTTGCTCTCCTCCGCTATTTGTCTCTCATAGTCTTTTTTAGCCGCCCTGATTGCGTTCTCACACTTCTTTTTGCATTCCTTGTATTGTTGGAATGCTGACACTGACCCCTCCGCTTTGTACCTTTTAAAGGCCATTTTTTTGTCCTTAATATGACATTTTACGTTTTACCCTGGTTTAACCTTTATTTTTCTATATTTATTACCCCTTGTAATGCACTCAGTGATACTTTTATTTAGTATGTTCCTAAAGCATTCCCATTTTTCCTCCATGTTTAAGGGTTTCAAGGATTTGGTCCCACTTAATATCCTGCAGCATTGAGTGCAGTTTTGGAAGAGTTGTCTTATTTGAAATTTATTGTTCTTGTACTCCCCTCGTGCCTCCCTTTCCTATGATTTCTGCGGAAAGTAATAATTCTGTGGTCGCTAGTTCCCAAGTTGTCCCATATTTCCACATCTGCAATCAGATCTGTATCATTTGTAATTAATAGATCTAGCAATGCGTTACTTCTATTCAGGGAATCCACCAATTGGGACATGAAGTTGTCCTGTAAAACATTTAGGAAATGGCGGGAAACTGTCCCTTCCGCTCAGTTAATGTCGGGATAGTTGAAGTCCCCCATTATGATGACATTTCTCTGTCTTGCTGCCATTTCCAACTGTAAAAGGAGATCCAACTCCACCTCTTCCCTCAGGTTTGGGGCCTTACCCCCACTATTAATTCCCCGGTTACTTCCACCCTTTGAAGTTCTACCCATACGGACTCCACCTCAACTCTTGCCCCATTACTGATGTCATTCCGCTCTTCTAACCGTAAATCATTTCTGATATATAGACACACCCCTCCGCCTCTACTACCCTCCCTGTCTCTCCGATACAAGGAATACCCCTGGATGTTTGCCAGCCAGTCATGTGAGCTATCAAACCATGTTTCTGTTATTCCCATGAAGTCCACATCCTCCTCATGTAATAGCAGCTCCAGTTCCTCCATTTTATTGACTAGGCTCCTGGCATTTGTGAACATTTCCTTGCAATTCAATAATATGACAAATGTTTTCTGGTTGTTTCCAAAGAAAAGTCCAGGGAACAGTTTGAACTTCCATTCCAGGATACATGTTTCTCAGAATGGAAGGTCAACCATGGCACAAGGTGCTAGAATTTCCTTATAGTCCAAACTGAAAACATAGATAGATGCTATACTTCATTTTTACAAAATAAAAAATTACATTTTCCGTAGGATGCTGGAGAATGACAGGGATATTTATGGTAGTGAATTGTACCTAGCCATCTATCACACTGTGCTACAGAAAAATTGTCAGGTTTGTGTTCTGTTATTTTGAACTGCACATGGGATAAGTAGAGTAACTGTAGCTGCTAGTATTTGAAGAGTCAACATGGTGAATCCATGTTCCAAGCAGCAATCACCCTAGCATAAATGAATCTGTGAAAACTGATGCCTCTCAGGAGCCCTAGATATCATTTTGTATTTTTTTTTCTTACTTAAAACGTCATAGTTTTGCAAAACTTTAGGAAATAAGTACGGAGAACAGCTTACCTGTATCACACTTCCATATTTAACCACTTCACCATGCACCTTCTTATTTTCTGTGTCATTTTGTTTTTGCTCCATTTGAGCAGCATGCTACAGATACAGAAAACACACTTCTCAAAAATGCTGGACACACAATAAACAACATATTCACACAAAGTTACATATAAAGTACCAATAAAGCACTTTCTATATATGAGGATAGCTATGCTTTTGAAATAACATATATAAAATTACAACACAAGTAATTTAGCAATTTAGCATAATGAAAACTACCCTCTTGATCTGTGTCCTGCTCACACCACAATGCAAGATATGTAACGCATGGCAAGGCACTTTATATATATGTTGCAGTGAGTTGCTAATTGTTATTAATTGCACCTCAGTGCATTTTGGTACACTTTAGTGCATCACAATGCACAGTGTAATTGTCCTGCGTTTTATAGGGAACTACGTTTTGAGAAATAAATCAGATGAGCTATGTTTTGATGTGATATCAGGGTGTTTTTTATTTGTGTGATAAGGGGCAAAATGATTTGGCTTTAACAACAACCTGTATATGTTGCACTTTTTATCCTTGGTACACACTGTAAGTTTTTTTTCATTCAATCAAACCAAACAAAAACTCACAGATTCCTGCATCCACACAAGCCATGTGCAGGAATCTCCCCGCTGTGCTATTTTATTCTGACAGTAGGGACTCCCCCCACTGGCAGAATACACTGATCAGCTCTACAGTCATTGGCTGGTCTTTAGCAGGACCATTCAACAGAAGGCGGTCTAACGACTGGCTTCTGTTGAACAGGGATACACACAATTCGAAGTTCATCTGGTTCCTGTGAATCAACTGAATTTCGATCTGTGTGTATGGGTGGTGTAGTGAATTAGTGCATGGTGCCACCATACAGTCATCATAAAATAAGGATCTTCACCAACCCACTTTGGTATAGTGATAATTTTGTCCTTTATTCACATAAAATAACAGGCATCACAGGCCGAGATTTTGGGACTTTGCAGGACCCCTTGAAAAATGTCCCAAAATGTCGGCCTGTGATGCCTGCTACTTTATGTGAATAAAGGACAAGATTATCACTATACCAAGTTGTGATGTAGAAGATCCTTATCATATGAGATCATTAAAGCCAGCCATACATGGATTGAAATTTGGCCGGTTCAGAAGGGATGGGTGAATTTCCATCCATGTATGGGCAGGCTGATTATACACCAGTCAATCAATCGATAAACTTGTATACAACCAGCCTGTCATTTTTTTTCCCCGTACGATCAGTGCCGCAGCCTATAGATGGCAACACTTACAATTGTATTCTTACGGCAGGAAAGGCTCCCCGCTGTCAGAATACAATGCCACAGTGGTAAGGATTCCCACCCCCCCACCCCCATCCATTGCGAATGTGTGAATGGAGCAATTGGATATTTTTTTTTTGTTCAACCCGCTGGTTAAACAAAAATAAAATGCTTAATGTATGGGCTGCCTTAGGCCTCATTCACACAGTGCGTACTAATGCGTACGCCCTCGGAGGGGCCATGTATATCTGCACGGGGGTGCACAGGAGTCCCTGTGCCGGCAATTACATTGATGTCAATTGGGACGCAGCGACTGCATGGACACAGATACTGCTCCCAATTAAATATACATAAACGGCCCCGAATGTACAGCTGTGTGGGTCAATACAGTACACCCCCGTGAACGAGGCCTAAACGTACCACTCAGAAAGGAGAAATTTGATCAAAGGAAGTAAGTGGAATCCATATGTTGACAGGACACAATGAAGTAATTTAAAAAACCTTGCAATGTGTGTAACGGACTATTAGATTTTTTTTTTCTTGCCTTTCTCTTAGCAAAAGTTGAGTTAAAACATTACTAAACTATTTTAATAAGGCAAGGTGCAATATGCCTTGTATATAATGTATCACCGGGGCAAAATTAGAATCCAAACAAGTGCCCTCTTAATTCTCAAATTGCTGGCTGCAGCTAAATATGTCATAAATAAAAGAAGCCACGTCAGCGTCATCAGGAAGCTCAGCAACAGGAGCTTACTGATGATGCATTATTTATGTGAAATGCATTGAGGCATAGCTAAGTGATGCGCACGTCATTTCCTGTACCTGGTTATTGTCGCATCTGCTGATTGGAATGAACGCAGGCAGTAATACACGGAGCGGCATGACAGATACTTGACAGAGATTGCTAGAAAGACTGAGTGCCGGTCTAAGGGAACCTCTAAATGTGGGTTAGCATTCTTGCATGGATGTACAGTTTTAAATTGAATAAATATGTTGCGCATCGATGGCCTTTTCTAACTGCATGCTTGTGTGAGGGAGATAATTACTACATTGGCTACAGGACCCCTGGTGGATTGAAGTGAGCGGAAAAAATCTTTAATAACTACGCTCTAAACTTGTTGGTCTGGTGAGTGAGCATTTTGGATGGTGGAGGATAATAAACCTTACTGGAGGAGATTAAGCATGCTGAGCATGGAATTGAAGAATAAAATTTAATGGTGTATGGACACTATGGAATCACGATTTTGGATTGATGGACATTTTTTATTATTATTTTTCACAATATAATTATTATTTTTGGGAACTATTCAGCGTTACAGTGAATATTGTTGTGATCACAGTATTTGGTTGATTAGATTGGGGCTCTTAGACTAAGCTGGCATGGCTTCCTTTATTTATAACACATTGAGGTGCAATATGCAAACAGTTTTCACAGCAGTTAAATCACTTCTTACTCATCTGACTTTAATAAAATTAAATTTCATTCAAATCTCTGGATTAATATACTTTGCATATCATCAGTGTCTTCTGTGTTGACCTTTTACAAAGTACATTTTTCTTTTATGCTGTGTTCCTTTAGCCACTTAGAGAATAACCAAGTACAGCACACAGAGTAACAACAATAAACATATCATTAGAGTGAAATATATGATCAGATGGTAACAGTTTGGCAAAAGGGTTGTTCTGCAAACTGCCCTCTAAAAGCATCTATTTATATGAATTTTATCTTTTTGCATCATTTAAAGTGGTAGTAAACCTCAGACATGAAAAATTAACAAAGTACATCCCACTATTGTGTGTATTGGCCTAAATCCAAAGCACCAAGTGTGGTTCCTCTCTGTTCTATCCTCTGCATGAATCACTGATAGATGATAGCTTAAGGAAGACACACACCCCTCCCCCTCACTCCAGCACACAGCAGATGACTTAAAGCCTCAGCTCTGTATGTTTTCATGAGCCTGTGTACAGGGGGTGTGTGTTTATCAGATTACATGGGGCTCTGTGCACTAGTTCTGCAGTGTGGGATGTCAGATCCCTGCCCTCTACTTTCTACTGCTGAGAAATATCCTTTGATCTGAGTGTTGTAGAAGGCTCTACACTACAAGGTAAATTACTGCTGATAAACAGGTACAACATAAGTAGGAGGATCCATTTCATCTCTGTGTAAAAAAGCTTTTATCATATGGAAAATTCCCAGGCTAGACAGACAGACAGACAGACAGAAAGATAGAGAGACAGATATAGTATTACCTGCAGTTTCTGAAGGAGGAGAACATCTGATATTTTTTCTTTTTCTTGTTTGGCCTGTTTAGCTTTCCAGTATTGTTTCTGAGCAGAGTATCTGTTCATGGGACATACCTTAAACAAGCAGTCTGGGAAGACACGGAGAAGGGGAGTAAGGTGGATGTTTGCGGAAATAACCATGTGCAGTGGGAGATAGGAAGTATGAAAGAAAAGACTGTAGGAAAGGGTTAAATCATTGATAAACAAAATATTGGATCATTATCATCAGTTAAAAAAGTGTTAAAAAATCCAAAATTTTATGGTTTTCACTGGAACAGGAAGAGAGGGGAATATTCTTTCAATGGAGATATCTGTTTCGATGACAAAACTCTAAAAGAGACCATAGATACGTAGTTCAAATCTTGGCTAGTTTAACAGGGACTGGTCGAGATTCAATCCATGTACGGGCAGGCTAACCCAAGTCAATCCATTGACTAGCATGTCGGATTTCTAGCATGTGATTATTGAGACAATAGCCACTAGCAATAATCATTGTGTTCTCCTGGCAGGGACGGCTTCCCGTGCCATTCCCCCCCATAGGGAGAACACAATAGCTCAGGGATTTCCCCATGAACACTGACTGTTGGGGGAATCGAGCGATTTAATTACCTGCAACCCTTGGGAAAATTGCATCATCTACGGCCTGCCTAATGCTGGCCATACATTATACAAACTTCTTGTACAATTTTCCTACAGTTTACCAAAACCATTTAATATAAAGTCAAACCTAAACACTTTCAATTTGTATGCAATCAGGCAGGCCCTTGCACTACATTGAAGTTGAAGGTAAATCTAAAGGAAATTGAAGAAAATTGTATATGGCCAGCTTTAGAGTAGAACATTCCTTGTTTTCAAAATTTCCTCTCATAATCTGTTATGTTCTCAGGAAAGGAAGTGAAAAGAATCCAGAAACAAAACACCTTCCACATTACATCTAAAACTTAAAATGTTTTTAATCTTCTCGTTTAAATGATGCTAAGCCAAATTATACCCCGATTTCCTTTTATCTTTTTGGAACTCCAATAGTATGGTATTCTTGACAAGTAATTTAGTTTTACATTTCCCTACTTTAAAACAAAGGACAAAAGGCTGATAAAGAGTAAGCTGTAGCATAGCTCCCTGTGGTAAGAGGGGAACTTCAAGCCTTTAGTACACAAGCAGCAGGAAGGGTTTTGCAGCTGCATATAGAGATTACCCTGATGATGATAAGGGAAAGACACAGACACCGACACTCATGTTCTGTTTTTGCTAAAGTTTGCCATACACTAGTAAAATTTCGTTAGAAAATTTTCATTTTAAGAATGTTCGTTTCATTTTCTGAGCATTGGTGGGGTCAAAACGACATTCGTTTTCTACTACAGTAATGGGAACATTTAAAGGAACTGGATGTAAAATTTTTCACAAACAAAAAATTTTAAATGAAGAATGTGGTTTTCATTTGGGAAATCCACTAACTCCAAAATGAAATGTTAAAAGCAATATTTAACCCCTTGGAGCCAGGCCACACGCAAATATGTGGCCTCTTGGTGCCTGGTCCTTGGTGTCAAGGGGCCGCATATTTGTGTGAATTGCTGTCCATACGGCACATACAGCACAGTTTCCGGCACCTAACCGAAAGCTCCCGATTGGATCACGTGACTGCCGTGACAGCCAATGATGGTGGTCACGTGCTCTTAAGCCCCGCCTCACGGCATGATAAACCTCTTGAAGGGCTGGGAGGCACTGACGTTAGGAGGATAAAGTACTTTCTAAAGACATCTGTCCTGTCATCGAATGTACTGATGAGAAATTTTGCACAAATGTTCTTACAACCATTCATTCAAAAATCATCTAGTGTATGGGCCCATTCACACCAGCAACTGCACATAACTGCGCATATTTGACTGCATGTTTACATGCATTTGAAGTGTGTTTGAAGCATGCTTGACACGTGCTTTGTATGTGTTTTGTGTTGTGTTTGCAGTGTATTTTTTAATACGTTTTTGGGCTTGGCTTTCTTGGCTTAACAAGGCATGGTGCAGTGCATCTGAAGTTTGCTTGTAGCGCGTTATCTGCGTTTGTGGTGCAGAAAAATGCAGCATGCTCTACTTATCTTAACTGCGCTGAACTGCACTGCAATCATGTGGACTATGTGAATAGGATTACCTTGCTTTTGGGCTGTCTATGCAGATGGAGTACAATTCAAAATGCATCAAACTGCAGCCAACTGCAATCAACTACGTCTGTTGTGAAAGGGCTCTAGGGCAAGATAAAATGTAATAAGGATAGTACATGATATAGTGTGACCCCCACCACCTATATAAGTTATATTCACCTTGACTTATTCAAAATATTTTTCAAATGCCCCGTGCACAGGAGCGGAAATTCTGCCAGCAGTCCATTGTGAGCTTTTGGTCGGAAATTTCGACCACGTGTATGCTCCATCAGACTTTTGCTGGCGGAATTCCCACCAGCAAAAGATTGAGAGCAGGTTCCCTATTTTTCAGTCAGAAATAGTTCCGAATGGAAATTCCGACCGCCTGTACCAATGCAAAATTCCTACGCACGCTCAGAAACAATTCAACGCATGCTCGGAAGCATTGAACTTAATTTTCTCGGCTCGTCGCAGTGTTGTATCACATGACACAGCAAACCCGGAAGTCACGCCGCACAGGTGTCCCCGATGTAATTTCTAGCAGTAGTAGATAAATAGCGCAGCAGATGACAGGTTAGCTTTACCCCAGTTGAAGTCTTGGTAGACGAAACGCATCGGGTGTGTGACGCTACCACAGCCATCTGATATTACTGCGCTAGATTTACTATTTTGTTCATATGAACTTTGTTTTAACCTGATTTTTATTGGAATTTTTTATCGATACAATAAAACTCCCTGGTCACCCGGATTTTATGCTATGTGGAGCCGTTTTGTTTCCCTTTTTTCTTGATTTCATATGAGTGAGATTAAGTGATCACCGGAAGAGGAACCCACAGTACTGCTCAAGATCTTTGCCCCTTCTCTCGGGTGAACTCGATTCTATCGATAAAGATCGCAGGTCGTGGAGTCATTCAGAATCTTCCACTATGGATCAAGGACAGCTGTAACCTGACCGTAAAAACGGTGAAAGCCTATATGACTCACCGCCAACGGCCTGTGAGTCCACCGCTTCTGGTAAGGGCATTTCATATTACTTCTGGCCTTGTTGAATATATGAAAGTTTACTGTGGATGCGAATAGATATCACTGCGAGACCCATATGGATTCGCCAAGAAACATCCGTCTGATTGGATGAACTGTTTAATATCCCAGAGACTTGCTTTCTATCTCACCTTAAGTTTTACTGCACACGTTTGTGTTTTGTCTGAGGTTTTTGGGATTATTTCACTGCGATTACACTGCATATCAAGGTTTATTATGTAGTAGGGTGGTTTATTTTTTACCATCAGATTTCTACATATATGGTGTTATTATAAGACCTTAGTGGTTTTTTCCTGCTTGAGTGGCAGGATCGAGTATAGGTATACACAGGTGGTTGGCACTAAGGTTTACACTGATATTTATAATTTTAATATAGCACTACACTTTTTCTTTTTCTTCATCTGCATATACAATTAGTCTAATTGGTAGTGTTGGCAGCTTCATATATATTGAGTTGGCGCAGCAGTTTTTTTCTATTTTATTTAGTATTTCATAATGGCTAGTATGCGATGCATACTAGCTCATTATGCCTCTGTCTTTCAGGTTTTTTCAGGCCTCATGCACATGGGATGTCTGTTTAACCCCTCCTGAAAGCCAAAACTCCTGGCAGGAGAAAAGTTGCTTAAAAAACAAAAAAAACAAAAGCACTTTCAGAAGTCAAGCATTCGAATGTTAATGGATTCCACCGGCCAGAATATTATTTCATTGGAATGCATTAACGTTCAAACGTTAGGCGCATTTAGAAGCGTTTACATGCATTTGGGTGTGTTTAGGCATTCATTCTGCTATTCAACTCCTCTTCTAAACGTGTCTTTGTTTTTTTTTTCAGGCTGTAAACGCTCCTCTTCTAATATGCCTGTAAACATCTTGTGCATGGACACATGGGGGTTATTTACGAAAGGTAAATGCACTTTGCACTGCAAGTGCAGTTGAAATTGCACTGAAAGTGCACTTGGAAGTGCAGTCGCTCTAAATCTTAGGGGTAGATCTGAAATGAGTGGAAGCTCTGCTGATTTTAACATCCAATCATGTGCAAGCTAAAATGCAGTTTTTTATTTTCCTTGCATATTCCCCTCGGATCTACAGTCAGTGATTTTACTTCCAAGTGCACTTTTAGTGCACTTTCAAGTGCACTTGCCTTTCGTAAATAACCCCCATAGTCTTACATAAAGGGGGTTTTACAGATTGAAAAAAAAAAAGCCAATTGCCTGTAAAAGCCTATTTTAAGCCCAGTGTACATGAGCTAAATAATCACATAAGAACACAAAATAGAGTGCAGCTACATAATGTTCAGTAGCTGTTAGCAGGGTTAGCCAATGAAACAATAAACTACAGTATCCAGCTAAACGGTCCTACAATGAATGGGTGGTGGTTGGTCATACATTAAATAGCACATAAAGGGGGGGGAGGCCCGGGTAAATTTGTTTTAACTTTTTTAAAATAGCATCAGAGTCCCTTTAAACAGACATCAGCTACAAATTCTGGGGTGGGATTAATGCAGTCTAAAAATGATTTGGTTGTTGACAGAAATACACTCCCATACACTTATGCAAAGACTCTAGAATGTTTGTTTTCTCACCTCTAAATTTTTTGGGTGGGTTGTCTAGATCTCCAGCTGCTGGCTCCACCACACATCTATCATCAACCAATCTATACAAGAGCAGAAAAAAAAAATAAATACAAATGCTTTTTATTACTTTTCTAAGGCATTTTCCTTTACTAACATATCTTCTTGAACATACCCCTTATCTTCATTACTTTATTGCCAAAAATAGTAAAATCATTCTAAAGAGATAATACCAGACAACACGTGGAAGCCAGTTCAATTTACCTTTGTCTAATCTAAATACTTTGTAATCTGCTGCAGCCAGATTCCAGACAGGTTCTCACATGTGTGGTGGGTGGGTCTATTTCTTGAAGCATGTAGTACAGTAGGTGACTTGTCTTCATCTGCTTATTGCAGGGGTCTCCAAACTGCAGCCCGTAGGCCGGATGTGGCCTTTTGCTTGCCTTTATCTTCCTTGGGGCACTATTCCTTCCACTGATATGGGGCACTTCTCCTCCCATTGACACCAAAAATGGGTTACTATTATTTCCACTGACACCAGAGATTGGGCACTAATTCTCCCACTGACACCAACCATTGGGCACTATTTCTCCCACTGACACCAAATATGGCGTACTATTCCTTCCAATGACACCAGAGATGGGGAACTATTTCTTCCACTGATATCAACCATTGGACACTATTCCTCCCATTGACATAAAAAATGGGATACTATTCCTTCCACTGACATCAAAAATGGGATACTATTCCTTCCACTGACATCAAAAATGGGGTACTATTCCTTCCACTGACATCAAAAATGGGGTACTATTCCTCCCACTGACACTAGAGATGGGGAACTAATTCTCACACTGACACCAACCACTGACCACTATTTCTCCCACTTTCCCTTTTAAAAATGAGATACTATTCCTTCCACTGACACCAAAAATGGGATACTATTTCTTTCCACTGACACCAGAGATGGGAAACGAATTCTCCCACTGACACCAACCATTGGACACTATTCCTCCCACTCACATCAAAAAAAGGGGACTATTCCTTCCACTGATACCACAGATGGGGAACTAATTCCCACACTGACACCAACAACTGGGCACTATTCCTCCCACTAACCTAAAACATGAGGTACTATTCCTTCCACTGACACTAAAATGGGGTACAATTCCTTCCACTGACACCAGAGATGGGAAAGTAATTCTCCCACTGACACCATTTTTTTTTACTCCCACTAACCACCAAAGCTATGGCATTGTTTTCTCCCGCTGATGTCAGGGTTTTTTCTACTCCCACTGGCCACAGTCCAGCCCCCCTAAAGTATGAAGGGGAGTAAACTGGCCTTTTGTTTTGAAAGTTTGGGGACCCCTGGCTTGGTGCTTAACCACTCATTCTCAATCACATGGAAGGTTTGAATCTGAGTGGTTGCTACAATGTAGCAACACCTGTTACCTTTGTACTGACCCTGATACAGCAGGCTTTCTGTGTGTGAGAGGTAGCAAAGAACCTGCAGTGAGTGTGTTTGGGTATACCTCTCCTGTAGTACAAACAGATAAGCAAAGGTGGTTCCCAGGTCACCAGATTACCACAGCAGGCTTTAATCCCTGTTTGTATCCCATGGTTTACTTTATAAAATTGTTATGCCAAAATATGTACAAAATAAAAGCAAATTTTGCAAATTTACTTGTAGACCCATAAACAAGTAAAATAAATTCTCTCTCTCAGAATGGAAATGTAACCTCTTCATATTAACATTTTACATGCCTATTTCTTCACACGCATATAAAATACTGCCAACTCAGAATTCAGTTTTGTTTTTTTACTTATTTATATGCAGTGCATGTTTACCTGCCATATTGAAAGCAATAGGACTTCGTTTAGATCAGAAAAAAAATGAAAACACCCGTATGACTAAAAACGCTTTTTTAGGCCGCAGTGTGCAAGAGACCTTAAAGTGTTACTAAACCCAGTAATATGAAAATAGTTCATCTGTGCCCCCCCCCCCCCCTAACAGTTGCCCACAGCTTATCTTGTTTTTACATTAAAATATTGCCACTATATACCTGTTTGGCTGATCTGTATACACTGAACAGTGATAAACTGCACAGTTTCTCCATTGCTGAGAGTTCAGGATGGTGGAGATTTCCACTGCATCCTGTATACACACCCACATGTGTAATGCCAATATCATGTGACCTGGCTAGCTCTGATCAACAAGTAATTATTCTCTCCAGCATAAAAGACACAACTGAGCATGTGCAGGTTGGCTTTTCTGCCTGTGTTAGCTGGCTTTCCCTAGATAGACTGTGCAGGAGAGGGAGGATCTGTGCATACAGGATAAAAACAGCCTTTTTACACAATGCAGAGGATTAACCCCTTAAGTTCCACGGTGAGTATAAAAAGCATGCTATGCTGCATATACAGACTGATTTTACTGTTGTGGGTTTAGTAACACTTTTCCTGAAGAATCCTCAGCTGTTGGTCCCCTCTGCTAACAGTCACAAGACCAATGCATCATTTTCTTCAAAATGCAAGAACAGTATTCAGGCAGAAATGCTCATCGCCTGGTTATCCTTGAAGAGCAATCCTTTTTAAAGAGCTCTGCATTAGACAAATAACCCACCATAGATAGAGGGAGCATAAAACAGTGCTTTAAATCATATCTTCATATCCTTTAGGATGCCATAATTGTGACCATGCCTCAAAATCATGACTACTGGGAGGCATAATCTTTGAAATTATACTTAAAGGAGTTGTAAAGGTTCATGTTTTTTCACCTTAATCCATGCATTAAGGTGAAAAAACATCTGATGATTACCGGCCTCCCAAAAACGCAGTGTTAGCGGGATCAGCCCAGATACCTGCTAGCACCTGCGTTTTGCCCCTCCGCCCGGCCCAGCCCAGCCCACCCAAGTGCAGTATCGATCGATCACTGCCACTTACAAAACACTAAATGCATAACTGCAGCGTTCGCAGAGTCAGGCCTGATCCCTGCGATCGCTAACAGATTTTTTGGTAGCATTTTGGTGAACTGGCAAGCACCAGCCCCAAGCAGCGTCAGGTTAGTGCCAGTACCGCTAACACCCACGCACGCAGCATACACCTCCCTTAGTGGTATAGTATCTGATCGGATCAATATCAGATCCGATCAGATCTATACTAGCGTCCCCAGCAGTTTAGGGTTCCCAAAAATGCAGTGTTAGTGGGATCAGCCCAGATACCTGCTAGCACCTGCGTTTTGCCCCTCCGCCCGGCCCAGCCCACCCAAGTGCAGTATCGATCGATCACTGTCACTTACAAAACACTAAACGCATAACTGCAGCGTTCCCAGAGTCAGGCCTGATCCCTGCGATCGCTAACAGTTTTTTTGGTAGCGTTTTGGTGAACTGGCAAGCACCAGTGGCCTCGTACACCCCGGTCGTAGTCAAACCAGCACTGCAGTAACACTTGGTGACGTGGCGAGTCCCATAAGTGCAGTTCAAGCTGGTGAGGTGGCAAGCACAAGTAGTGTCCCGCTGCCACCAAAAAGACAAACACAGGCCCGTCGCGCCCATAGTGCCCTTCCTGCTGCATTCGCCAATCCTAATTGGGAACCCACCGCTTCTGCAGCACCCGTACTTCCCCCATTCACATCCCCAACCAAATGCAGTCGGCTGCATGAGAGGCATTTTCTTTATGTCCTCCCGAGTACCCCTACCCAACGAACCCCCCCAAAAAAGATGTTGTGTCTGCAGCAAGCGTGGATATAGGCGTGACACCTGCTATTATTTTCCCTCCTGTCCTGACAATCCTGGTCTTTGCATTGGTGAATGTTTTGAACGCTACCATTCACTAGTTGAGTATTAGCGTAGGGTACAGCACTGCACAGACTAGGCACACTTTCACAGGGTCTCCCAAGATGCCATCGCATTTTGAGAGACCCGAACCTGGAACCGGTTACAGTTATAAAAGTTAGTTACAAAAAAAGTGTAAAAAAAAAAAATATATATAAAATAAAAAAAAATAGTTGTCGTTTTATTGTTCTCTCTCTCTATTCTCTCTGTCTATTGTTCTGCTCTTTTTTACTGTATTCTATTCTGCAATGTTTTATTGTTATTATGTTTTATCATGTTTGCTTTTCAGGTATGCAATTTTTTATACTTTACCATTTACTGTGCTTTATTGTTAACCATTTTTTTGTCTTCAGGTACACCATTCACGACTGTGGTTATACCAGAATGATGCCTGCAGGTTTAGGTATCATCTTGGTATCATTCTTTTCAGCCAGCGGTCAGCTTTCATGTAAAAGCAATCCTAGCAGCTAATTAGCCTCTAGACTGCTTTTACAAGCCGTGGGAGGGAATTCCCCCCCCCCCCACCGTCTTCCATGTTTTTCTCTGGCTCTCCTGTCTCAACAGGGAACCTGAGAATGCAGCCGGTGATTCAGCCAGCTGACCATAGAGCTGATCAGAGACCAGAGTGGCTCCAAACATCTCTATGGCCTAAGAAACTGGAAGCTACGAGCATTTCATGACTTAGATTTCGCCGGATGTAAACAGCGCCATTGGGAAATTGGGGAAGCATTTTATCACACCGATCTTGGTGTGGTCAGATGCTTTGAGGGCAGAGGAGAGATCTAGGGTCTAATAGACCCCAATTTTTTCAAAAAAGAGTACCTGTCACTACCTATTGCTATCATAGGGGATATTTACATTCCCTGAGATAACAATAAAAATGATTAAAAAAAAAATGAAAGGAACAGTTTAAAAATAAGATAAAAAAGCAAAAAAATAATAAAAAAAAAGCACCCCTGTCGCCCCCTGCTCTTGCGCTAAGGCGAACGCAAGCGGCGGTCGTCTGTCGTCAAACGTAAACAGCAATTGCACCATGCATGTGAGATATCACCGCGAAGGTCAGATCGAGGGCAGTAATTTTAGCAGTAGACCTTCTCTGTAAATCTAAAGTGGTAACCTGTAAAGGCTTTTAAAGGCTTTTAAAAATGTATTTATTTTGTTGCCACTGCACGTTTGTGCGCAATTGTAAAGCATGTCATGTTTGGTATCCATGTACTCGGCCTAAGATCATCTTTTTTATTTCATCAAACATTTGGGCAATATAGTGTGTTTTAGTGCATTCAAATTTTAAAAAGTGTGTTTTTTCCCCAAAAAATGCGTTTGAAAAATCGCTGCGCAAATACTGTGTGAAAAAAAAAATGAAACACCCACCATTTTAATCTGTAGGGCATTTGCTTTAAAAAAATATATAATGTTTGGGGGTTCAAAGTAATTTTCTTGCAAAAAAAAAAAACTTTTTCATGTAAACAAAAAGTGTCAGAAAGGGCTTTGTCTTCAAGTGGTTAGAAGAGTGGCTGATGTGTGACATAAGCTTCTAGATGTTGTGCATAAAATGCCAGGACAGTTCAAACCCCCCCCCCCCAAATGACCCCATTTTGGAAAGTAGACACCCCAAGCTATTTGCTGAGAGGCATGTCGAGTCCATGGAATATTTTATATTGTGACACAAGTTGCGGGAAAGAGACAATTTTTTTTTTTTTTTTTTTTGCACAAAGTTGTCACTTAATGATATATTGCTCAAACATGCCATGGGAATATGTGAAATTACACCCCAAAATACAGCTCACACAGGCCATGGGCATATGTGGAATTGCACCCCAAAATACATTTAGCTGCTTCTCCTGAGTACGGGGATACCACATGTGTGAGACTTTTTGGGAGCCTAGCCGCGTACGGGACCCCGAAAACCAAGCACCGCCTTCAGGCTTTCTAAGGGCGTGAATTTTTGATTTCACTCTTCACTGCCTATCACAGTTTCGGAGGCCATGGAATGCCCAGGTGGCACAAAACCACCCCAAATGACCCCATTTTGGAAAGTAGACATCCAAAGCTATTTGCTGAGAGGTATAGTGAGTATTTTGCAGACCTCACTTTTTGTCACAAAGTTTTGAAAATTGAAAAAAGAAAAAAAAAATGTTTTTTCTTGTCTTTCTTCATTTTCAAAAACAAATGAGAGCTGCAAAATACTCACCATGCCTCTCAGCAAATAGCTTGGGGTGTCTACTTTCCAAAATGGGGTCATTTGGGGGGGTTTTGTGCCACCTGGGCATTCCATGGCCTCTAAAACTGTGATAGGCAGTGAAGAGTGAAATCAAAAATTTACACCCTTAGAAATCCTGAAGGCGGTGATTGGTTTTCGGGGCCCCGTAAGCGGCTAGGCTCCCAAAAAGTCCCACGCATGTGGTATCCCCATACTCAGGAGAAGCAGCTAAATGTATTTTGGGGTGCAATTCCACATATGCCCATGGCCTGTGTGAGCAATATATCATTTAGTGACAACTTTGTGCAAAAAAAAAAAAATGTGTCACTTTCCCGCAACTTGTGTCAAAATATAAAATATTCAATGGACTCAACATGCCTCTCAGCAAATAGCTTGGGGTGTCTACTTTCCAAAATGGGGTCATTTGGGGGGGTTTTGTGCCACCTGGGCATTCCATGGCCTCTGAAACTGTGATAGGCAGTGAAGAGTGAAATCAAAAATTTACACCCTTAGAAATCCTGAAGGCGGTGATTGGTTTTCGGGGCCCCGTACGCGGCTAGGCTCCCAAAACGTCCCACACATGTGGTATCCCCATACTCAGGAGAAGCAGCTAAATGTATTTTGGGGTGCAATTCCACATATGCCCATGGCCTGTGTGAGCAATATATCATTTAGTGACAACTTTGTGCAAAAAAAAAAAAAAAAAAATGTGTCACTTTCCCGCAACTTGTGTCAAAATATAAAATATTCAATGGACTCAACATGCCTCTCAGCAAATAGCTTGGGGTGTCTACTTTCCAAAATGGGGTCATTTGGGGGGGTTTTGTGCCACCTGGGCATTCCATGGCCTCCGAAACTGTGATAGGCAGTGAAGAGTGAAATCAAAAATTTACACCCTTAGAAATCCTGAAGGCGGTGATTGGTTTTCGGGGCCCCGTACGCGGCTAGGCTCCCAAAAAGTCCCACACATGTGGTATCCCCGTACTCAGGAGAAGCAGCTGAATGTATTTTGGGGTGCAATTCCACATAGGCCCATGGCCTGTGTGAGCAATATATCATTTAGTGACAACTTTTTGTAAAAATTTTTTTTTTTTTTTGTCATTATTCAATCACTTGGGACAAAAAAAATAAATATTCAATGGGTTCAACATGCCTCTCAGCAATTTCCTTGGGATGTCTACTTTCCAAAATGGGGTCATTTGGGGGGGGGGGGGTTGTACTGCCCTGCCATTTTAGCACCTCAAGAAATGACATAGGCAGTTATAAACTAAAAGCTGTGTAAATTCCAGAAAATGTACCCTAGTTTGTAGACGCTATAACTTTTGCGCAAACCAATAAATATACACTTATTGACATTTTTTTTACCAAAGACATGTGGCCGAATACATTTTGGGCTAAATGTATGACTAAAATTGAGTTTATTGGATTTTTTTTATAACAAAAAGTAGAAAATATAATTTCTTTTTCAAAATTTTCGGTCTTTTTCCGTTTATAGCGCAAAAAATAAAAACCGCAGAGGTGATCAAATACATCAAAAGAAGGCTCTATTTGTGGGAAGAAAAGGACGCAAATTTTGTTTGGGTACAGCATTACATGACCGCGCAATTAGCAGTTAAAGCGACGCAGTGCCAAATTGGAAAAAGACCTCTGGTCCTTAGGCAGCATAATGGTCCGGGGCTCAAGTGGTTAAAAAATAAAAATCGAACATTTAGTGTCACTTTAATTCTATAATATGGTGACAAAACAGATTGCTATAGGAGAGTTTTTCTACAAGTAAATACTTATTTAAACTAGGTCTCTTGCTAAAAGGGACATTATCCATCCTGCTTGTCTTTACCACAGATTAGAAGTGGCGACCTATAAAAGCCAGACAGTTATACCATTGCTTATCAGTATCCATTTACTACCAATCAAACTGCTTTACTCAAGCTCTGAGTTGATGATAAGCCAAACCACATCAATATACACACACAGCATGTTCTAACCCATTTATCCTATGCAAACTGTCCAAATACTAGCTGCTCATTCAGATCTATTCTTTAGTAAACACTAGAACTTACAGATTGTATGATCACAAAATCACAAGCTATCCTTATAAATGTATTTGTACGGCTGAGTAAAGGTGGTTTAACAGGAATTAAAAGTAAATATTGACCATGATCTGTAAATTATACCTTTAAGTTGCTTTTTTAATGTAAGTATACTGGTTCAGAGGCCCTGGGCAGGATTTTTTTCTGCTCTGTCTTGGTGTTATATGCCTCCAGGCAGTTGGCATTTATATGGTATGATGTATTTAAACAATGAACTCTATTTTTCATTTAATTAAAACTGTTAATGACTGCTACATGTAATGACAATGAATAGTTGACTAGGATAGTAACCTTTTTGAGCGTGGAATCCAATGCAAATGGCTCTTACAGTATTTCTTAAAGTAGTATTAAACCCAACTTCCCAAAATAAATTCTGTATAAACATGCATACAGTATAAGTTCTTTAGTAATGAGGGTGAACTGTACTGTACTCCAAGTATTGGAATAAAATAAAATCCCCTTACTTAAAACAGTATTAAACCTAAACCTAAAAACAAAAATGTAATATATTGCAGCTTACCAATGCTTACTGAAAATTCATAGACCCAGGGATGTCCCTAGGCAATAAATAAGAAGGGTGGGCAAAAACAAGGCAAACAGAACTGTGGCAACAGGCCCAACAAAAACAAGGGTCAACAGACCCAACTCTAGGACTGAAATGCCTGTGTTCAAACCAAGGAGAAGGATTTCCAAAACTGATGATACATTTTGTTCTGGAAGTGGCTTTCCTGGCTCTGAGCAACGTAAGAATGAGAGAATCCAAGACACCCCTGTCTTTCAAGACCAGAGTTTCAACAGCCATGCTGTTAAAGCCAGCAACTAAGAAGAAGGGTGTAACAACCGGTCCTGAGGCAGACAGTCTGACATGTTTGGAAGAGGCCAGGGATCCTCTCCTAGAAGTTATGTTTGTGTACTAGGTTCTCCTGGGCAAATTTGGTGCAATGGGAACTATTGCTTTTTCTTTTGCTCTATTTTGCATAGTAGTCGAGGCAGAATTTTCACTGGAGGAAGGCATATATGAACTAGAACGGGGTCCAGGAAGTTAGCAGAGCGTCCAATGCTAGTGCTAGAGAATTCTTGGCTCAGGCTACAAACAGGGGTTACTAGTTGTTATAACTGGAGGTCAGAATTATGACATCTAGAGTTCCCCATTTCTGGCATAGGAGATCAAATATGTCGGGATGTAGGACCTATTCACCTTAGTCCAGGCGGTAACAGCTTAGGTAATCTGCCTTCCAATTTTCGACTCCTGGGATTTCAACAGCAGAGAGAGCTGGTCAGTGTTTCTCCTTCTATAGGATTTTCAGACCTACTTCCATTAAGGTTATCTGATTGCTTCCTGGTACCTCCTTGCTGGTTGATATAGACCATGGCATTGTCTTATTGTACCTTGAGTGGATGACCCTGAAGAAGGAGGTCATATGATTCAGAGCTAGTTTTTTCGCTGTGAGCTCCAGAATGTTGATAGAGACCTTGGATGACCACATCCCCTAAACTGTGAGGATTGGAACACTCCTCCCCAGCCTGTGAGGCTGTCATCTGTTGTTATCTTATTAAAACGATATTAAAAAGTGTGCTTGTTTCAGGCAAACAAGATATTAGGTTGGAAGGGTTTTAAATAAAATTGAGTGAAGAGGATGGCCTCTAATGAGGCTACCATAAGGCCCAGAACTGTGAGAGAATCTTGCCGAGGGATTTTTCTTTGAGCTTAAGATCTGAGAATGAGTAAAAAAAAAAAAATGCCCCGGAGTTTGTATAGAATGAGGCCTAAGTATTCTAGGCAAAGCAAAGGTTTGGAGAGCAGACTTTTGAAAGTTAATTATTTGATTACATTTCTAAAACATGAATAGTCCTTTGGATGTTAGAGGACAGATGAAGGGGAGATGAGTCCTTCAGAAGGTCATCTAATTACCTTCTTACCTGAATGATCTTCTTTGAAGGCAAGAAGAGGTAAAAGTACCTTTGTGATTATTATGAGGTCAAAGGATAGGCCACATGGCAATCTAGCAAATTGGAAGTGTTTGTCTCTGTGAAGCGCAAGAAGCACTAATGAGGTGGGTAAATGGGAATATGTAGATGTCATGAATAACCAGTAATACCTTCATGCCCTGTCTGTCTGCTTACCTGGTCCGTGTGTCAGCCTTGGGCTGCACTCTCACACCTGCATGGTTAAAGCGGAGTTCCACACAAAAATGGAACTTCCGCTTTTCGGAACCCTCCGGTGTCACATTTGGCACCTTTCAGGGGGGAGGGGGGTGCAGATACCTGTCTAAGACGGGTATTTGCACCCACTTCCGGCATAGACTCCCACGGGAGTCTATGCCTCTTCCTGTCCGTTCGCGCTGTCTCCTGGGAAACACACAGGTCCCAGGAGATAGCGGGGACCAGTTACGACGCGCAGCGCGACTCGCGCATGCGCAGTAGGGAACCGGGAAGTGAAGCCGCAACGCTTCACTTCCTGATTCCCTCACTTAGGATGGCGGCGGCAGCTGCCGAGAGTCGAGCGAGTGATCGGCGTCGGCTGCCGACATCGCTGGACCCTGGGACAGGTAAGTGGCTATTTATTAAAAGTCAGCAGCTGCAGTATTTGTAGCTGCTGTCTTTTAATATTTTTTTTTTAGGTGGACTCCCTCTTTAAGTAATCTTCCCTCAGCGTGCCTCCACCCTAGCCTCTACAGGATACACTATTTAACACTGTGCTGTCCAAGCCTGCCTTGCCTGAGGAATATTGTGTCTTTGGTTTCCTGTCTCCAGCTTGCCGTGTGCTCTACATCTGTTTCTGTTACAGATTTTGGTTTGTTCTTTGACTATCCCTGCCTGCTTGTTACCCTGACCTTTGGTGTGTTCTCTGTTTATCCTTGTCTGCTAGTTGCCCGACCTTTGGCTTATCTCCTGACTATTCCTTGTTGACCCGGGCTGCTGCTTACTCTCTATCCTCCTGTAGCCTACCATGAGCCTGAGCTGGGAGACCCTGGGGGCCACGACCTAGAGCCAGTTGCAGCGAAGTCCATCCTCACCACTAGAGGCTCTGATGAACACCTGCCGCCCTGGGGAATCTTATGCTCTAGCTCCCAGTGGGATCCGTGTTGGTGCTCCAGTGGACCTGATTTTCTGAACCACCCAGAGTTCCATCCGCAGCAGTCAGCCATAGGGTCCACTACCATAGCGGTGCATTCCTGACCCCAACCGTGTGCTACTGTCACCTGGCCTCCGGTGACCTGACAGAAGTTAAGCATTTTGGATTTCTACTGATGTAAAAGTATTTCTCTTTTCTCTGACAGGCAATAACAAAACTTTGTAACATGAAGATCCTTGTTTAGGTCCAAGATAGGACAAATACCCCTGTTGGGGTTTAGCACTGTGAATAGGTTTGAACAGAATATTCGGAAACCTGTCCTTCAGTGGGATGGAAATAACCACTCCCTGTGACAAGTGATGGTTCAGGGAGGTTTGGAGATCTGAATGTCCTTGAGAAGATTTTGGTTGGTTTGAGAGAAGAAAAAAATGAAGAGGTAGAGGTCCTGCACTCTGTACACAGCACACCCCTAAACTCTGCACCCCTGGAACTGCACTCTGTACATAGTGCACCCCTGAACCCTGCACTCTGTACATAATGCACTCCTGAACTCTGCATTCTGTACGTATCTC
The DNA here is from genome assembly GCF_042186555.1 of Aquarana catesbeiana. Lineage (NCBI taxonomy): Eukaryota > Metazoa > Chordata > Amphibia > Anura > Ranidae > Aquarana > Aquarana catesbeiana. Next base: position 562,092,497 of record NC_133325.1, read on the forward strand.
ATTTCTGAACCCTGCACTCTGAACAGATATAACCAACCCTTTGAGGGCATCTGTACTGCTGATGCGGATGAAATTGAGTTTGACACCCCTGTTCTAGGGCATCAACACAAAAAGTAAGTCAGAGGACAGTGTCTGCAAATGTTTTGTCAAGGTTCAAACCTGAAAGACAGCATCAGGCTGGTTGCACTAGTCTCAATTAGCTGCGGTCTGGGAAACAGAAATAACAGCAATAGCCAGTTGCAGACCCAAGCCTGCAGTAAGATGAAGGAGAATCAAGTGCGACAATGCTAAGGCTTTTGCGCACAGCAGAAGTGATCATAGCTACACTAGTACCAGTCCAGATGTACTGATTCTATTGCTGATTTAGAAGGCATTGGGAGTTCTTTGAAGAAACCAAAGACAAATCATAAACCAGTGAAACAAATAATTTTTCTGGAAGGGAAAAGAGGTCCATCACCGTAGGACACTAGCAAAAAATGAGGTCTTACAGAGTGGGTTATGTATAGGGGTACATGCAGGGGTGTGTGTCCAGCAAAGCTCTGCCATTGTCCAAAATCTTATATGTACCAACACCAGAGTAACCAAGAGCCTATTAATATCCAGCCAGTGTCCTGTACTGTGCAATTAAAATAACACCTTGTCATTTCGCACAATACAGAGAACCAACCAACAAAATATGCATTTTTCATTTTTTTTTTCTTTTTGTGCTGACTGGTGTTCTCTTGTCTGTGGTATATTAACTGATATCCTATCAGTGTCAGTGTTTACTCAAGCATGTATAATATATACAAATGTAACAATGGATTAAAATATACACTGTATACTTAAAGCAACGTCATTGTAAAAGCTGGTATCTAATGCTGCATACACATGGGAGGCGCTTCAGGAAGTACAGGTCATGCACGGAAAACATGGTTAAATATAGCCCAGTATTATATTTTTACATAGCTGACAATTTAAAACGTTCCGTGAAAAGTTCTAAGATAAAAATGTTAAATTCTTGCCCCATCATTTCTTATGTAACAATGAATTACAAACTGTATAAGAGGTTAAAGATTATTCAAATTGTATTTTAGAATGTATTGTATGAATGTATGTTAATTTTATTATAATCTATTAAATTAAAATCGCATATACAGATGTTTACCCTATCTGAACATTACAAGACTTCACAGTGATATAACTACATTGCAACCATATTTATAGAGTATTAAAAAGTTTTATTACACTGATTTAGATTTATCAGTGTTCTAGAAGTGCAAGGGTATCCCTGTGGTTCTAGCTTGTAAAAACCCTTGCCCAAGAGAGATCCTTAATAAATCATCATACCATAAATGTTCACTCAAGCATCCAAAAGCTGGATCTTTTGCACATATGTTCTATAGTCAGGCTCTGATCATTTTTCTAAAAGTATGGCTATGAAATATTAGAAATAATCTGCTAATCGGGTTGCACTTGGATATTCTGATATTTGTATGGTGCACAGAGAGCATATGAGTACATATGAACAGTTTTGTTTGTATGCAAATAATGTGTAAACAGTATGTCCCTATGGGCAAATGTGGTCTTGCTCAGTAAATAAAACATAAGAAGCATCAGTGTACATACTCAAGAGATTTAAAAAAAATTAGGCACAACCCTGGGCGATAACTGGCCCAGGTATTGGTATAGCACAAAATTCCTGCAAACCACTGTAAAAGTTATGTTTTTTTATAATGCAATTCAGTTATGAAAACAACTTTATTTGAAATTATAGGGGTTGATTTACTAAAACTGGAGAGTGCAAGATCTGGTGCAGCTGTTGCATGGTAGCCAATCAGCTTCTACCTTCAGCTTGTTCAATTAAGCTTTGACGGAAAAAAAAAAAAAAAAACCCGGAAGCTGATTGGTTTCTATGCAGAGCTGCAACAGATTTTGCACTCGCCAGTTTTAAGCCTCATTCGCATCTATTGATTTGGGATCGCGGGCAGAATTGCTGCGATTGTTGCGCAATTTATCATGGGTATACCCTTGAAGGGGTTTCCACAACAATACAATACGGGCAAAGCCCAGCATCAGGTAAGGCCCTGTAAGCTTCTGACTGTTACCGTAATCACCAAAACTACAGTTACAATTGTTTTCACTACAATGTAAAAAAAATTCATACCAGAGTAGATAGTACTTATATTTCATTTATTTGCATAAATTAATCACAATGACAGGCTCCATGTAAAGTCCCACGTCCACTTTCTTATTTTTTTTACAATATATTTAAGGATGGAAGCCCGCCATTGTTTTCTAAGCTGCAAAGGGTTACATTCTATTTTAATTGTCTCCCATACCAGAGTAGAGCTTAGCTTCAGGTGGATGACCTGGTATTACCTCCCACCGCAGGTCACATTGCTTTTTCTGCATAGAACCCTTGTATGGTACTCCAATGATCCTTCTCTCCCTTTTGCCATAGGGATTCGCTACAGGACAGTCTACAGTTGCTGTGTTCCACTTCAAGACATGTTTACACTTTATTCAACACCTCACTCGGTAAGTATTGCAGAAGGGAATGCTCTCACACATCACTATGGTGGAAACCAGGCAAATGGGAGCCATTGCAAAACCACAGGTGAACTTTCGCTCTGCCAAAGGGATGCACATCACTCAATCTCAGATTGAGTGATTGAGATTACTCAAACACCGATCTCTTCATCCGATTCTAGCTCTATCTCAGGCATGCAACAAGTGGCCTACCTGACAAAGGAAGAATTTTCTGCATCTATGTCACAATTCCTTGAACAAATAACAGCTTTAATACAGCCATCTTTGCCCAGGACTCAAAAACGCCATACTCCTACTCTCATATCTTATACCCTAGACAAGGCAGACACAGAAAGGAATGAAGATCATATTTTGGCAATATTGGAGGAAGCAGTGGAAATTTTTTCTTCCCCAGACTGCAGCATTTTTGAGGAGGGAACTTCACATAACATGCTTGCTAATGTTGAAATTGCTGCTGTCCGCAAAAGCCTTGGCATTGTCATCTTATTTATCCTCCATCTCCCTATGCTTCTTTGGATACAAAAAACCCTGTACCCTCAAATACAACCTCCAAAGACATTCCATGTTCATGAACAGATAGAAAGTGCAATCTATGATGACTGGATTTCTCCAGAAAGGGTTTTGCACTGGTGCCAAAATCCTTACTGAACTCGATCCAGTAGAAAAATAGTTCACTAAACTTTTTGACGTCTCAATCTTAAAGGGGTTGTAAACCCTCGTGTTTTTTCACCTTAATGCATTCTATGCATTAAGGTGAAAAGCCTTCTGTCACTCAGCAGCCTTTAGAGTCCCCATTATACTTACCTGAGCCCTGAGTTTCCCACGATAGGAACGAGCACACCAGCTCCAGCCAGTGTCTCGTGTCCTGATTGGACAGATTGATAGCAGCTCAGCCATTGACTCTCGCTGCTGTCAATCAAATCCAATGACGCGTGCGCTGGAGGGCAGGGATGAGTCCTGCTTTCTGTGTGAACAGATGCAGGACACGGGAGCGCACCCGCACGGGTGTCCACGAAGGAGAGGGCTTCTCTGATGGGGCACTCGAGAAGAGGAGGAGCCAGGAGCGCCGCTGAGAGATCCCCAGAAGAGGAGGATCAGGGCCACTCTGCAAAACCAACTGCACAGCGGAGGTAAGCATGACGTGTTTGTTATGTTTTTTTTAAAACTCTGAACCTTTACAACCCTTTTAAACAAGCATTTCACTGTACCTATTGAAGATGTTTCTTCTTTCAAAGATTCTACAGATAGAACATTTTAAACACTCCTAAAATCTCTTTTTACTTTAACTTTTAACTTAAGACTGCTCTTCTACCAGCTTATGGCAAATTCCATAGGACAGTTCAGGTGTTCCAGACTTTTGGTTGGGAGATCAATTGAAAGGATAAGTTCACCTTTTTTTTTTTTTTTTTTCTAAATTCCAGCTCCCCTATGTACCAATATACCATTAATGTACTTCTTTTGCAAAATTAAAACAGCTTTTCATTTATTCTCTGCACGCTTACCTCACTGTCTTTATGGCTGTTTCAAAACACTCCTCGAATAACGTCTGCCTTACTTTCTGGACAGACTTTAGGTCATGACACAGAAAGGTGGGTAGCTGAGGGTAGATGATGCAGGGTGTGCGCTAATGAGATCAGCTGGTCTACTCCTTCCTGTGTCATGACCATAAAGACAGTAAGGTAAGCGTGTGTAGAATAAATGGAAAGCTGTTTTATTTTTGCAAAAGGAGTACATTAATGCTATATTGGTACATAGGGAAGCTGGAATAAAATAAAATAAAAAAGGTGAACTTAGCCTTTAAATAAAATCTGCTTTCCAGCCTTCTCTTTGCTTGGAATACTTAGGTCTGGTCCCATAATTTCATGGATGGAAACTCACTGTCCAGCAATATTTGCAGTCCTTGCCACAGGAGTGGACAACTGGTAAGCAGACTACCTGAGCTGCCACCTCCTGGATCAAGAAGAATAGGCTCTTCACCCAGACATCTTTAATCTGATATTTCAGAAATGGGAAACTCCAGATGTAGATATCCTAGCCTCAAGATTCAATAACAGAGGTAGTTTGTTTGTAGCCAGGACCAAGGATCCTCTAGTGCAAGGAAATGTAGACTTGCCTATGCAAAGGATAGAGCAAGAGAAGAAAACTGTTTCTCATTCCACCAAACTGGCCCTGAAAGGCCCCAGATAGCAGATGGCTCCTGGCCTCTCCCCAACAGGCCAGATTGTTGTCTCAGGGCCCTCTTTTTCATCCTGCTTCTCAGTCTCTAGCCTTCATGCCATGGCAAGTCAAGGTCCTAAAAGATATAGGGGTCTCTGAGTCTGTTACTCCTACCTTGCTCATAACAAGAAAAGCCACTTCCAGGAGGATCTAAGACTGTACCTAGAAATCCTTCTTTGCCTTTGAACACAGACACTTTAATCCAAGAGTGCATCACATTCTGGATATCCTAAAATAAGGTCTTCACCAGAACTCGGCCTTAAGTACTCTGAAGGACAGGTTTCGGCCTGGTCTATTCTCCATGTGACCTCTGTTTTTTCTTCAAGATATACCTCACATTAGGCCCCCCATTGCAGCACCCTGTGCTTCCATGGGATCTTAATTTGGTTCTCTCTGCCCTGTAGCAGCCACTCTTTGAACCCATCAGGCATATTCCCTTAGATGACCTCTGCTTCAAAGAAGCTTTTTTTGGTTGCTATCACATCTATCAGATGTGTCTCTGAATTGACTCCTCTCTTTCTCTTGTAAAGAGCTGTTCCTCATACTTCACAAAGACAAGGCTGTCTTATGCCCAAGAGCATCCAATGGAAATCAATGGCTCTAACTATGTCCAGGAAATGAAAAGTGGAGTCTACCTCAAAGCTACAGCATCAACCAGACAGACAGATTGCCTTTTTTCCTAACCTCATGGGCTCACAAGTGAGACCCTGCTTCCAAGCCCACCATTGCTAGATGTATAAAAAATCTGATTGCTAGAGTTTACACGCTCAAGAACAAATCTTTTTCTGTATAACAGTAGTGTAGCACCAATAAATACAATAAACAATGTCAGATATGCAATGAAGCACAAAAGTTAATAGGGCAAAAACGTAAACAAAATAAAAATAAATTGTATAAAAAGAAGTGTAAAAACCACATATAGTCTAACAGTTTATATGATAAAGTGAAAAATGGACTTGATACAGCAACACCTGTGATCGTGTAGATCAGGGCTCACAATTTCAAGTCCTGAGCTACTAACCAGGCCTACAGGGTTACTCGCCACCAGTTGCCCCACCCAACCCCTACCCTGCCCCACCCCTAAACACGCCATCATAAATTATGGCACTTAAATGTTTTATGCAGAATTAGTTATAAAAATAAATATTAACAACAACTTTATCAGTGCCCATCTGTGCAGCCTCACCTGTGCCCAACAATGCAGCCTACCTGTATCCATCAATGCAGTCTACCTGTGTCCATCAATGCCGCTTCACCTGTGCCCAACAATGCAGCCTACCTGTATACATCAATGCAGCCTACCTGTGTCCATCAATGCCGCTTCACCTGTGCCCATCAATGCGCTTCACCTGTGCCCAACAATGCAGCCCACCTGTGTCCATCAATGCTGCTTCACCTGTGCCCAAAAATGCAGCCTACCTGTGTCCAACAATGCAGCCCACCTGTGTCCAACAATGCAGCCCACCTGTGTCCATCAATGCAGCCCACCTGTGCCCAACAATGCAGCCCACCTGTGTCCAACAATGCAGCCTACCTGTGTCCAACAATGCAGCCTACCTGTGTCCAACAATGCAGCCTACCTGTGTCCAACAATGCAGCCTACCTGTGTCCAACAATGCAGCCTACCTGTGTCCAACAATGCAGCCTACCTGTGTCCAACAATGCAGCCTACCTTGCCCAACAATGCAGCCTACCTTGCCCAACAATGCTGCCTCACCTGTGCCCATCAATGCAGCCTACCTGTGCCCAACAATGCTGCCTCACCTGTGCCCATTAATGCAGCCCACCTGTGTCCATCAATGCAGCCTACCTGTGTTCATCAATGCAGCCTACCTGTGTCCATCAATGCAGTCTACTTGCGTATCAATGCAGCCTACCTGTGTCCATTATGCAGCCTACCTGTGCCCAACAATGCAGCCTGTGCCCAACAATGCAGCCTGTGCCCAATAATGCAGCCTGTGCCCAACAATACAGCCTGTGCCCAACAATGCAGCCTACCTATGCAGGGGAAGAGAGGAGAGGAAGAGGATTGCTGGCCATGATCAGAGCGCTGAGGAACATGTAGCAGCTTTCGCTTCAATTGCCGTGTGTTCCCCACGCTCGCCGTCACATACAGCCCCACCTTCTGGCCCAGGGACTTTGATAGACAGATCACCCGTCCAATCCTGCGACAAACGATGTGTATCAAAGTCCCCGGGCCAGGAGGCGGGGCTGCATGTGTTGGCGAGTAGAGGAAATACTAGGCAATTTGAATGAAAGTTGCTACAGCAGTGTTCCGTGCTCTGATGATCTGACCGGCTCTCTCGTCTCTCTTCCTCTGGGCGATCGCTGGGAGAAGAGCTCCCATTCAACCCCACCTGTGCAGGGAAAACCATGTGTTAATGTGAATAGGCATTACCTATGTTTTTAATGGGCACGTTTTAAATAAAAAGATAAAAAAATTTACACTATAGAGGCCTTTCTTTTTTTCTCTATGGAAACTCCTTATGTGTATGGAGATGCATTGGTGAAAAGAGTCAAGAAGGTTTTGAGAAGCTTGAGAGTGGCCCTGAACGGTGTAACCCCCTGGGGAAACATACACTTTTAATGACCTACCATATTATAGGTAGTAATGGTGATCTGGATGATAAGCACATGAAGAAAATGGCATAATATTTCTTGAGGAATTCTGCACAGCATTGAGCACTTTTTAAAATACTTTACATGGACACTTTGTTTCTACATGGACACTTTAATATGTTTGGTGTATGAGGTTAAGATGCACGTCAAGCACTATATATTGTGGTAATTAACATTTAAAGAGGTTCTAAAGACTAAAGGTTTTTTTTACCATAATGCATTCTCCCACTGCTGTCAATCGAATTCTGTGACGAGTGGAGGGCAGAGCCGAGCCGTGCTGTTTGTGTCAATAGATGCAGACAGGGCAGCTCAAGAGCGAGCCTGCAGGAGTACCCCCATAGAAAGTGGCTTTCTATGGGGGCATTCAGCATGGCGGAGGAGCCAGGAGCACTGGTGGGCATCCCAGAAGATGACAGGGGCTGTCCTGTGCAGCACCATTGCACAGAGCAGGTAAGTAGGACATTTTTGTTTTTATTTAAATAAATAAATACATAAAGCTTTACATTCACTTTTATGCCCCGTACACACGGTCGGATTTTCCAATGGAAAATGTCCGATCGGAGCGTGTTGTCGGAAATTCCGACCGTGTGTGGGCTCCATCGGACATTTTCCATCGGATTTTCCGACACACAAAGTTGGAGAGCAGGAGATAAAATTTTCCGACAACAAAATCCATTGTCGGAAATTCCGATCGTGTGTACACAAATCCGACGGACAAAGTGCCACGCATGCTCAGAATAAATAAAGAGATGAAAGCTATTGGCCACTGCCCCGTTTATAGTCCCGACGTACGTGTTTTACGTCACCGCGTTTAGAACGATCGGATTTTCCGACAACTTTGTGTGACCGTGTGTATGCAAAACAAGTTTGAGCCAACATCCGTCGGAAAAAATCCTAGGATTTTGTTGTCGGAATGTCCGAACAAAGTCCGACCGTGTGTACGGGGCATAAATGTTAACATTTCTTATCTTATGTTTTCTAAAAGAAAAGCTTAAGTTTTTTAGGTCTGGCCCTCTTGAATTTTAGTGACAACGAGACCATTATTGTTGTTACAGAATTGGCACAACCAGTATGATTGTAGAACTGAGGTTTTAATCAGGTCACATTTTACAGGAAGAAATTTATTTGCGTAGGATGGACAGAGTAGCTGAATATCACTGTATATTGTGCCAAATAGTTCTAATTTAAACTGGTTTTCACTAAAACATGTACTGTTTTACATATAACTTTTCAGAAATGCCAAATGTATTAACAAGGGATTGTATTTTAGAATACAAATGAGCACAATCAATGTTTGATTCTAATTGCGAGCATTTCTATAGACAAACAATTGAAGGAAACCAGGGTGGACACACAGAAAGTGCAATGGCTCATGGGTGACTGGGTGGCTCAACACCCAAGGAACTGGGCAAACTTTCCGTGTTAGGTAAAGCCCTTGATAAAACGAACACCCCTCATACAAAAGCAACATGAACAAAATAATTTTTTTTTTCTAGAATCTCTCTAATACAAATCTCATAAATAAAAATAATAAAATTACCACAATAATAATATATACTTATTTGCAAGTAAATTGTTGGGTCCTCCCACCCCCCACCTGAAAAAATACTTTGATTTAAACCCACACTAATGCATCCTCTAATAGAAAAAACAATGGTGGTTTTATTGTTTTAAACACATTTAGAGACCTCTCACAAAATAAGCTGTTTTACACTATATGAGTATCATCTTATAGATTGCAGATATAAAAATGCAAAATGCCAGTTTATTTTGTATGGAACCAAACAAATAGAGTGAAAACCAGTCTTAAATAACGTCAATAATTTTGCTTGCTATAAGCGGAGTTCCACCCAAGAGTGGAACTTCTGCTCATTTGCCTGCTCCCCCCTCCGGTGCCACATTTGGCACCTTTCGGGGGGGGGGAAGGGGGGAGCGAATACCTGTCTTCCATAGGTATCCTGATGCCACTTCCAGGAGTACGGGCCGCAGCCTTTGAGGTCATCGCTGGGGCTCCCTCCTCCTTCCCCTGCCGCCGGCCCAGTAGGAAAGAGGAGCGGAGCCTTGTGCATGTGCTGTAGGGTTCCCTGCGTGAAGCCGTAAGGCTACACTGCCGGGTTACCTTACCCGCAATGGCGGTGGCAGCACCCGACAGCTGATGGGAACATCAGCTGCGGTGCCGACATTGCTGGACTCCAGGACAAGTAAGTGTCCTATTATTAAAAGCCAGCAGCTGCAGTATGCAGCTTAACCTCTTGGTGGGTAGTAAAAAGCTCCAACATTCTTATTTAACCACTTCAATACCAGACACTTTTCTCCCCTTCCTGCCCAGGCCAGTTTTAAGCTTTTAGTGCTCCCACACTTTGAATGACAACTGTGTGGTCATGCACCACTGTACCACAATGAAATAATTATAATTTTGTTCACACAAATAATTTGGTGGTATTCTGTTATACAATTTTGCAAATAGATATTCTTTCTTCATAGATTTAGACCAAAATATATTCTGCTATATTTCTTTGGTAAAAATAACCCAAATCAGTGTATATTATTTAGTCTGTAGGAAAGTTATAGTCAACAAACAGTATACACATTTGAAAAATCAATCAATCCTGATGTCTTGAGAACGAAAATATCAGCACAGTACAGATATCCCCCAAATGACCCCTTTTGGCAAGTAGACAGTCCAATGTATTTAGTTAAGTCTCGTACACACGATCGGATTTTCGGCAGGGAATTGTGTGATGACAGACTGTTTGCCTAAAATCCGACCGTTAGTACTCTCCTTCAGACAATTGTTGTCCAACTTTCCACCAACAAATGTTGGATGGCAGGCTAGTAAATTTTTGTCGGACAACAGTCTGTTGTCAGATTTGCATATCGTCTGTACTCAAGTCCGTCACACAAAAGTTCAAAGTATGCTCTGAATCAATGCTCACCAAACACAACATTAGCAGAAGATGCCCAAAGGGTGGCACTCAAGAGCTGAAATTCCACGTAGTACGTCACTACGTTCATGTTTGTTGGTTGACAATTTGTGTCATTTGTATGCAAGACAAGTTCCAACACACCCCCTTCGGACAAAAGTCTGTCGCTTTGTCTGCCAACAATCCGATCGCGTGTACGAGGCTTAACCACCTCAATACAGGGCACTTACACCCCCTTCCTGCCCAAGCCATTTTTCAGTTTTCAGCGCTGTCGCACTTTGAATGACAATTGCGCGGTCATGTTACACTGCACCTTAATTAAATTTTTATCATTTTTTCCCCACAAATAGAGCTTTCTTTTGGTGGTATTTGATCACCTCTGCGGTTTTTATTTATTGCGCTATAAACAAAAGAAGAGGGACAATTTTGAAAAAACACAATATTTTTTACTTTTTGCTATAATAAATATCCAATTTTTTTTTAACAAATTTTTTCCTCAGTTTAGGCCGATACGTATTCTTCTACATATTTTTGGTAAAAAAAAATTGCGATAAGCGTATATTGATTGGTTTGCGCAAAAGTTATAGCATCTACAAAATAGGGGATAGATTTATAGCATTTTTATTATTTATTTATTTTTTACTAGTAATGGCGGCGATCTGCAATTTTTATTGTGACTACGATATTGCGGCGGACACATCGGACACTTTTGACACATTTTTGGGACCATTCACATTTATACAGCGATCAGTGCTATAAAATTGCATTGATTACTGTGTAAATGTGACTGGCAGGGAAGGGGTTAACACTAGGGGGCGCTCGAGGGGTTAATGTATGACCTAAGGAGGTGATTCTAACTGTGGGGGGAGGGGACTGACTGGGGGAGGTGACTGATCGCTGTCCCTATGTACAAGGGACACGCCATCGGTCTCCTCTCCTCTCTGACAGGACGTGGATCTGTGTTTACATGCACAGATCCACGCTCCTGCTCTGTTAACCGGCAATCGCGGGTGCCCGGCGGACATCGCGGCCGCCGGGCACGCGTACCGGGTCCCGAGTGACGCAGCGGGCACGCGCCGCCGGCGGCACGCGCACGCCGCCGGCGGCACGCGCGCGCCCCCTAGTGGCTCGGGAGGGCGAGGACGTCATATGACGTCCTCCCAGAACAACAGAAGCCTCGTCCAGCCGTCATATGACGGTGGGCGGTGGCTTAGCGGTTAAAAGGCATGGCGAGTTTTTTTGTAATTTTTTTTGAAAATTAAGAAATTGAAAAAGTTTGTTTTTCACAATTTACTTTTACATACTGTCAGTGCAGTGCAGCGTCATCATATGACTGGTGTGGTGGTGATCAGGGACACTGACTGGTGATAGTATGTTAAAAAAAAGTATTCATTTTTTTTTTCTTAAATTGTTTTTCTTTTTTTGTTAAATTTTTTTTCTTTTTTTAATTTTTTTTTTACATACTCTGTTTAGTGCCGTACAGAGTTACCATAGTGACTCTGTACTACTCTGGGGAGGTGATCAGGATTTTTTATTTTTTTTTTTTACACACTATGATACCGCAAGGATAGAGAGGGTAAAAAAGTGGGAGGGGTATGCCTATATATCAAGAATAATGTACAAGTGAATGTGAGAGATGACATCACTGAGGGAGCTAGGGATGAGGTGGAATCTTTATGGGTAGAGCTCCAAAGGGATGAAGCTAAGGGGAAAATAATACTGGGAGTATGCTATAGGCCCCCTAACCTGAGGGAGGAAGTGGAGACGGATCTCCTATCACAAATTGGATTAGCAGCAAGGATGGGAAGTGTTATCATAATGGGGGATTTTAATTATCCAGACATAGACTGGGCGGAGGGAACCGCGCATTCATTTAAGGCTCGCCAGTTCCTTAATGTCTTGCAGGACAATTTTATGGGTCAGATGGTAGACGCACCAACTAGAAATAAAACATTACTGGATCTACTGATTACCAACAATACAGACCTGATCACAGATGTGGAAATACGGGGCAATTTAGGTAACAGCGATCACAGGTCAATTAGTTTCAGTATAAATCACACAAATAGGAAATATGAAGGGAACACAAAGACACTGAATTTCAAAAGAGCCAACTTCCCTAAACTACAAACCTTGCTAAAAGGCATAAATTGGGATAAAATATTAGGAACAAAGAATACGGAGGAGAGATGGGTTTGCTTTAAGAGCATATTAAATAAGGGCATTAGCCAATGTATCCCATTGGGTAATAAATTTAAAAGAGCGAACAAAAATCCTGAATGTAAAAATGCATATAAAAGCAAAGGAGAAGGCCTTCAAAAAATACAAGGTTGAGGGATCATCCTCAGCATTCAGACTTTATAAAGAATGCAATAAGAAATGTAAGGGTGCAATTAGGACGGCTAAGATAGAACATGAAAGACACATAGCGGAGGAGAGCAAAAAAAATCCCAAGAAATTATTTAAGTATGTAAACAGTAAAAAAGGGAGGACAGACCATATTGGCCCCATAAAGAATGAGGAAGGACATCTGGTTACAAAGGATGGGGAGATGGCAAAGGTATTGAATTTATTCTTCTCCTCAGTCTTCACGAGTGAATCGGGGGGCTTCAGTAACCAAAAATGCAGTGTTTATCCTCATGACACAACACAGGAAGCACCTACATGGTTAACAGAGGACGGAATTAAAATTAGACTTGAGAAACTTAACATTAATAAATCACCGGGACCAGATGGCTTGCATCCGAGGGTACTTAGGGAACTCAGTCAGGTGATTGCCAGACCGTTGTTCCTAATTTTTACAGACAGTCTGTTGACTGGAATGGTACCAGCTGATTGGAGAAAAGCCAATGTAGCATCAATATTTAAAAAGGGCCCAAAAAACATCCCTGGGAATTACAGACCAGTTAGCCTAACATCAATAGTATGTAAACTCTTGGAGGGGATGATAAGGGACTATATACAAGATTTTAGTAATAAGAATGATATCATTAGCAGTAATCAGCATGGATTCATGAAGAATCGTTCTTGCCAAACCAATCTATTAACCTTCTATGAGGAGGTGAGTTGCCATCTAGATAAAGGAAGGCCCGTAGACGTGGTGTATCTGGATTTTGCAAAAGCATTTGACACAGTTCCCCATAAACGTTTACTGTACAAAATAAGGTGCGTTGGCATGGACCATAGGGTGAGTACATGGATTGAAAACTGGCTACAAGGGCGTGTTCAGAGGGTGGTGATAAATGGGGAGTACTCAGAATGGTCAGGGGTGGTAGTGGGGTTCCCCAGGGTTCTGTGCTGGGACCAATCCTATTTAATTTGTTCATAAACGACCTGGAGGATGGGATAAACAGTTCAATCTCTGTATTTGCAGACGATATTAAGCTAAGCAGGGCAATAACTTCTCCGCAGGATGTGGAAATCTTGCAAAAAGACCTGAACAAATTAATGGGGTGGGCGACTACATGGCAAATGAGGTTCAATGTAGAAAAATGTAAAATAATGCATTTGGGTGGCAAAAATATGAATGCAATCTATACACTGGGGGGAGAACCTCTGGGGAATCTAGGATGGAAAAGGACCTGGGGGTCCTAGTAGATGATAGGCTCAGCAATGGCATGCAATGCCAAGCTGCTGCTAATAAAGCAAACAGAATATTGGCATGCATTAAAAGGGGGATCAACTCCAGAGATAAAACGATAATTCTCCCGCTCTACAAGACTCTGGTCTGGCCGCACCTGGAGTATGGTGTCCAGTTCTGGGCACCAGTCCTCAGGAGGGATGTACTGGAAATGGAGCGAGTACAAAGAAGGGCAACAAAGCTAATAAAGGGTCTGGAGGATCTTAGTTATGAGGAAAGGTTGCGAGCACTGAACTTATTCTCTCTGGAGAAGAGACGCTTGAGAGGGGATATGATTTCAATTTACAAATCCTGTACTGGTGACCCCACAATAGGGATAAAACTTTTTCGCAGAAGAGAGTTTAATAAGACTTGTGGCCACTCATTACAATTAGAAGAAAAGAGGTTTAACCTTAAACTACGTAGAGGGTTCTTTACTGTAAGAGCAGCAAGGATGTGGAATTCCCTTCCACAGGCGGTGGTCTCAGCGGGGAGCATTGATAGCTTCAAGAAACTATTAGATAATCACCTGAATGACCGCAACATACAGGGATATGTAATGTAATACTGACACATAATCACACACATAGGTTGGACTTGATGGACTTGTGTCTTTTTCAACCTCACCTACTATGTAACTATGTAACTATGATCGCTTAAAACAGTGATAATCACTGTTATAAGCAAATTAATTGTTGTGAATAAATCCATTGAATGTGTATTGTTGAGAGTAGCTGTGATTGGCCACAGATAATCACATGGTGCATATGGGCTGTGATTGGCCCCTTCTGTACCATGTGATCACTGTAACCAATCACAGCAAGCAACACAATAGTACACAATGAATGGCTATGAATGGAAGCCATTCATTGTGTACAATTGCCAAATGATCTGCTGTGAGAGAGCTCCCACCTGGCCAGTTAAAGTGTAAATTCACCTTCAGCAACATTTTCCAAAAAGTCACTTATGCAGTTCTATGTGTTCTGAATAGTGAACACCAGTGCTCCTCCTTATTCAAATACTAAACCTACTCCCATTACACATGCAGCTGTGAGGGGCCCTTGCCTGCAAAAAACACTGGCCCCTCAATCCCTCTTTGTCCTGCAGTTCGAAGGACAGCTGCTACAAAGTGTTCAAACAGCATGCTCTCTAGCTGAGCTTAGTCGTGGATGCACCGGTCTATTCATCCTGTGCACAATTGTAGTGTCTAGCCTGCCCTGAAATTGCAGGATGTAGGGTGGTCAAGGGGCCAGCGTTTTTTGTGGAGAGCTTTTTCCACAGCTGTGTCCGTAATGGAAAGAGTTGCAGCACTTAAAACATAAGGTTCACTAGTATGTACTATTCAGAAGATATGGAATTGCATGGGAGGGATTTTGGAAAATGTTGCTGAAGGTGAAGAGTAGAGTAGAGTGTTGCTAAACCCAGGACCTTGCATATCACTATATCCCACAGTACGCAGAACATGGAAATGCACTTCTATCAGTGTCCAGCCAAGCACTGGTTAAAGCTTGTGGGAGGAGTTTTCTGACTGTCCTATGAGACTTCAAGACCCCTGACCCTCTGTCTTGACAGTGCTGATTGGCCCTGGGTTGATCACATGCACTCTCCCAATACACACCAAACTGATCATGTGCAGCCTGAATCCATAGACTCTTATCAGAAAATTATCAGGGGACAGTGGAAGAAGGGGAGGATCAGAGAAGACAGGATAAAACAGCCTTTTTACACAATGCAGAGGATTAAACCCTTAGGTTCCACAGTAAGTATAACAAGCATGCTTTACTGCATATACAGACTGATTTTACTGTTGTGGGTTTAGTAACACTTTAAGTTTACCGATTAAGATTAAGAAATAAGATGCTGTCCAATTAAAGTGGTCAGTGGTTCCCTTTAAAATATTGGGCAATATGTATGACATTTGTTTTATAGTTTCAGTAACAATTTCTACAAGTAAAAAAAGATGCTGTGGCAAAAGTAAGATAAGACATGGGTGTTAGGCTAAGTTCACACTGGCATTAAAAGCAGGCATTTGAGAGGTGTTAAAAATGTCCCTCAAATGCCTATGCGCAAGATACAATAGACAGCACACAGTACTGTTCACTTTATCAAAACATGAAGCGTTAGTGTCGCGTCACTTCAAAATTGAAGCCTCATGTCGAGTCTGGAGGTGTTTGAAGCCTTTAAATGTCTCTCATTAAAGTCTATGGTAACGCTTTACAAATGCTCTGGCAGGCAATTGTGGTGCAGTTGCGGGGTGTTAGGATTTACTGTAATTGAATAGGCATTTGTGGAGCGGTTTTAACACGCCTTAATGCTTAATAAACGCTTTGAAACTGCCCATAGGGCATTTTGGGAGCATGTTAAACTCGTCATTAAAGCTTGTAAAATGCCAGTCTGATGCCTATACTAAATCTCATTAACATGAGTCTAACGCCCATACTAACACTATAAGAGTGTTTGGTAATTGTTAGAAATTTAGTCAAGTGTGAACAAACTCTTAGCATTTGAAAAGTTAAAATGTGAGTTGTGTAATGGCCTGCTAATACAAAATTATTTTTTATATTCTCCTCTACAAAAAAGCAAGACAGAATGCTTTAATACCATAGCCAATAGCCGAATGAGAACTGAGCATTCGTTCCTTATTTATTAAAGGTAATGGGGGGAATTTATCAAAACTGGAGAAGCCAAAACCTGCCGCAATTGGGAATGGCAACTATTCAGCTTCTATCTTCTGTAGATGATTGTTTGCCGATCAGCACAGATCTCCCCTCTAGAAGATTTCCCCTCACCCCTGTTCCTGTGATAACTCTAAAATTTGAATTTCCCATCTTCTGTACAAGAGACAATGGTGACCAGAACAGATAAATAAGGTAAATCTCCCCAGCAGGGAAACAGACATCCATAAAACTTGAAAGGTATTTTAACATTTCCCCACTCCATTGGCTTTATACGCATTTTAATGACAGGCAATTGTAAGGTGCAAAGAAATGTGACAGTGCTAAGCCTTGCCACTGTGTGAACACAGGTAAAAATGCAGAGTGATGGGCTCCGAAATGTTCTTGCTGAATGGAGAAAGGTGGTTTCACACCTTTTTCCAGGTTTAGGTATTCTCAGATGGGGTCCCAGAGCTCGGAGGCTTTAGGCTCGGTTCACACTAGGGGCTGCACGACTTGCAGGTCGCCTCACCGAGGCGACCTGCACACGACATCCACGGCGACTTGCAAAACGACTTCTGTATAGAAGTCTATGCAAGTCGCCTCAAGTCGCCCCAAAAGAAGTACAGGAACCTTTTTCTAAGTCGGAGCGACTTTCGTCACTCCTATTAGAACGGTTCCATTGTACAGAACGGGAGGCGACTTGTCAGGCAACTAGGTCGCCTGACAAGTCGCCCCTGTGTGAACTGGCACTTAGGAGGGAAGAAGCCCCCAACCCAGTGTCCAGGTCTTACTGGCACGGGGGATAGTTCAGGTTCACACCTTTCCCAGTCTTCTCTGTGAGGCTGCAAGGAAGCAGCCAGAGGTGTGAATGTTTGCACAGTTCAAGTGACATCTGTGAGGGAATAAACAGAGGCCCTAAGCCTGAATCCAGTGCAGTAGGAAGTTGAGAGAGTGCAAAGGTGTTGTGAGGCAATCCAAGAGGAGATCATGCCTAATGCCGAGGCTTGAACCCTGAGCAACGGCACTACAAGAGAGCAAGGAGGCTGAATGTCATTTATTTTCATGTTAGAAGTGGTGGTGGAACCCCTGCAAGTATAATTAACAGTTTTATTCAAACTCTTCTTTCGTTTTAAAAGAAAAGTGGGCTTTCAAGCCCTGAAAATGTAATTCCTGGTTGGCGTGGACTCACTGAAAGCTTCCCCAAGATCACACTATATTAAAAATAGGGGTGAACACAATCATTTTGCTTTTCTAGGTCTGAAATTGTAATGTAGGGAAGATGTTTAAGGAAATGTTAAGGGACCAGGTGCAATAGTATACAATAAAAAATATATACTGTATGTATCAGAAAAGATGACCAGCATGGATTTATGAAAATACAAATGTTGTGTTGTATACAGGTGTGGCTGTGCATATAGTATATTTGCTAAAGTAAGCTCCCCAGTTCCACACAGCCACCTGATATCTGTTAAGGCAGAACTCTTTTTTTCTAGTTGTATTGACTGTGTTTAGAGTTTTTGTTATTGTTGTTTGCGTACCTGTTGTGTAGATTTCCCTTTACTTTCTTTGCCAGTGACAAAAAAGGGACTGATTTACTAAAGACAAATAGACTGTGCACTTTGCAAGGGCAGTTGCTCCGGAGCTTAGTAAATGAGGGAAGCTCCGCTAACTTCCATCATCCAATCATGTGTAAGAAAAAATGATGCTTTTTATTTTCCTTACATGTGATTGGGTATTCTTTGCAAAGTGAAGCTTCATCTCCTTCACTAAATAATTAAATAAATAAAATATCAGCACAAGTGATATTACTTAGCCCCGGTTCACACAGGGGCGACTTGTCAGTAGACTTAGCCGCCTGACAAGTCGCGTCCCGTTCTGTACTATGGAACTGTTCTAATAGGAGCAACTCAAGTTGCTCCGACTTAGAAAAAGGTTCCTGTACTACTTTTGGGGCGACTTCAGGCGACTTGCATTGACTTCTATACATAAGTCGTTTTGCAAGTCGCCATTGAAGTTGTGTGCAGGTCGCCTCACAGAGTCGGCCTGCAAGTCGTGTTGCCCCTGTGTGAACTGAGCATTACTGTACCTTTAGGCTCCTTTCACACTGGGGCGGGGGCGTTGTCGGCGGTAAAGCGCCGCCATTGTAAGCGGCGCTTTACCGTCGATATGCGGCCGCTAGCGGGGCGGTTTTACCCCCCCGCTAGCGGCCGAGAAAGGGTTAAAACCACCGCAAAGGCGCACCGTCCCATTGATTTCAATGGGCAGGAGCAGTGAAGGAGCGGTATACACTCCGCTCCTTCACCGCTCCGAAGATGCTGCTGGCAGGACTTTTTTTACCGTCCTGCCAGCGGATCGCTCCAGTGTGAAAGCCCTCGGGGCTTTCACACTGGAATGAAAGCAGCGGCACTTTCGGGTCGGTTTGCAGGCGCTATTATTAGCGCAATACCGCCTGCAAACCGCCCCAGTGTGAAAGGACCCTAAATGTGATGTTTCCTGGTTTGACAGAAATCTTCCTCCTCCAATGACCCCCAACCTACCGCCGTAAGCTTTTGGGGAGATAGGGGCTTAGTAGAACTGTGCTGTGACAGGTACTCATCAAGAGTGTCCAACTATGCCCACCCTTTCCTTCCAGCGCCTCCATTGATAGAAGTGGATACTACAACTTCTATGAATGAAATGCAAGTTTAGCAGAAGGAAGAGGACAGAATAGCCCTGCAGTAAAGATTTCCACAAAATTCAGCTGCCTGCACATTGTAAAACCATATTTTTTTACAGGTAAATAATGTGATCAAAGCTGTAGAGATTTTTTTTTTTAACAAACCTTCGGCTTTACAGTAGGCCTTTTAAGAAAATGCAAAGTCTGTTTAATAGCTAGCCCCCAACTCCCAAATAAAAACTTCTAGATTAATACATCCCCTTAGCGTGCGACCGTACGCACATATGTGGCCTCGAATTTAAGGGGTTATACCAGGATAATGCATGCAGCTGCATACATCATCCCGGTACCGTTTTTTAGAGCGGGCGGTCGGCTCTTCAGGGATAACAACCGATAAAAGCTGCTCGGCTGTTATCCCGAAGGAGCGAGAGGGGACGTCCCCCCTCCCGCCACCTTCCGCCACTCTTCCCGTCCCACCAGGAGACCCAATCCACGATCTGGCACTTCCGCCGGGCTAGAGTGAGACTGGAAGGAAGCTGGAAACGGCTTCCTTCCAGTCTCCTTTGAGTAAACATGGAAGCGACGTCACAATGTCACTTCCGGTTTACTCGGCTGCCAATGGCGCAGTTTAAAAAAAAAATAACAGTATTCAGAATCACCGTTTTTGGCGATTTGAATACTTTAAAGTGCAAAGGAGGGATTTGGGGTCTTTTAGACCTCCGATCCCCTCCATAAAGAGTACCTGTCACCACCTATTACTGTCACAAGGGATGTTTACATTCCTTGTGACAGCAATAAAAGTGATCACATTTTTTTTTTAAGTGACAATGTAAAAAAATAAAATTTAATAAGATAAATAAGAAAAAAAAAATTTTTAAAGCGCACACGTCCCCGTGAGCTCGCGCAGCCAATAAATCGCAAACATAAGTCGCGCCCGCATATGTAAACAGTATTCAAATCACACATGTGAGGTATCGCCGCGATCGTCAGAGCAAGAGCAATAATTCTAGTACTAGACCTCCTCTGTAACTCTAACCTGGTAAGCGTTATTTTTTTTTTAATGCACCGCCTATGGCGTGCGTAGTTTGTTGCCATTCCACGAGTGTGCGCAATTTCAAAGCATCACATGTTAGGTATCTATTTACTCGGCGTAACATCATCTTTCACATTATACAAAAAAATTTGGCTAACTTTACTGCTTAGTTTTTTCAATTCATGAAAGTGTTTTTTTCCCCAAAAAATTAAATCTGAAAGACCGCTGCGCAAATACAATGTGACATAAAATATTGCAATGATAGCCATTTTATTCTCTAAATTCTCTGCTAAAAAAATATTAATAATGTTTTGGGGGTTCTAAGTAATTTTTTAGCAAAAAATACAGATTTTAACTTGTAAGCAACAAATGTCAGAAATAGGCTTAGGCATGAAAGGGTTAAACTAACAAAACAATTTGACAGCAAAAATAAAAAAAAAAAAAACTTACGCACTGGCTTCCTTTTGGAGAGATTCTGTGAAAGCTGAGCAGCCCAAATCTCCTGCACAGGACGGAAGTGCATTTTCATGAGGTTTGAAATCCTCAACCTTTAGAGCCCTTTCACACCGAGCCGCAGGAGGCGTCGGCGGTAAAGCGGCGATTTGGTGGTAGTTTTAGCGCTGCTATTCGGCCGCTAGCGGGCGGTTTTAACCCCCCCGCTAGCAGCCGAAAAGGGGTTAAATCCGCCCATAAACCGTCGCCGGAGCAGCGTTTTGCCGGTGGTATCACAGCGCTGCCCCATTGCTTTCAAAGGGGAGCAGCGGTGGAGGAGTGGTGAGTTCACCGCTCCTTCACAGCTCCAAAGAAGCTGCTGGTAGGATTTTTTGTGACACCCTGCCAGCGCACCGCTCCAGTGTGAAAGTCCTCGGGCTTTTCACACTGGAGTGAAAGGAGACGCTTTTTTCATGCGCTATACAGGCACTATTTTTAGCGCTGTAGCGCCTGAAAAACTCTGGCAGTGTGAAAGGGATCTTAGGGGTCCAGGGAGAAAGCCTACAATCTGCCAAAAGTTGGTAAGGTGGTGCTTATAAGTTTTTCTTTCTTTCTTTTTTTTCTGTTTTAACTGAGCATTTTATCGGGCTGGGGGTGGGAAGGGGGCTGGCAGCAACTAGCTGTTACAGTCAGTTAAGTACCTTTAACCACTTAAGGCCCGGAAGATTTTCCCCCTTAATAACCAGTCCATTTTTTGCGTTACGGCATTGCGTCGCTTTAACTGACAATTGCGTGTCGTGTGACGTTGTACCCAAACAAAACTGACATCCTTTTTTCCCACATAGAGCTTTCTTTTGGTGGTATTTGATCACCTCTGCAATTTTTATTTTTTGCGCTATAGAAAAAGGCCAACAATTTTGAAAAATAATTGTAATAATAAATATCCCAAATTAAAAAAAAAAAAAAATTTTTCATCAGTTTAGGCCAATATGTATTCTTCTACATATTTTTGGTAAAAAAAAAAAAAAAATCGCAATAAGCATACATTGATTGGTTTGCGCAAAAGTTATAGCATCTACAAAATAGGGGATAGATTTATGGCATTTTTATTGTAATTTTTTTTTTACTAGTAATGACGGTGATCAGCGATTTTTAGCGGGACTGCAACGTTGCAGCGGACAGATCAGACACTTTTTTGGGACCACTGACATTTATACAGCGATCAGTGCTATAAAAATGCACTGATCACTGTATAAATAACACTGGCAGGGAAGGGGTTAACACTAGTGGTGATCAAGGGGTTAAATGTGTTCCGTGTGAGGTGTTTCTAACTGTGGGGGGAGGGGACTGACTGGAGGAGGAGAGAGATCGCTGCTCCTGATCACAAGGAACAGACGATTACTCTACTCCTGTCAGAATGGGGATCTGTTTGTTTACACTGACAGATCCCCGTACTGGCCCTCTGTGGAGCGATCACGGGTGGCCGGCGGACATCATGGCCGTCGGCTCCCTCGCCACACAGTGAGTGCGCGCACCTGCTATAACTCTTAAAAGAGCCGACATACAGCTACGGCGATTTACAGGAACGAGCCGCCCTGCCACAGTATAATGACGGCGGCTGGTCGGCAAGTGGTTAAAGTGGATGTAAACCCGATTCATGAAATTTGAGCTGGGCATGTATATCTGCAGTGTTTTCTTATCTCTCTCCAAAGCCCTAAATCCCATGTCTTTCTCCTGCTCTGTTCTTGTTATCAGTATGATAACTTCTGACAAGTTCTCTGAGACTTGATAAAACCAGCCTAAGTTTTGTGTTGAGGAGGATGCTATAAATAGATTAGCCCTGAATGATTCAAGGAACAGAGCTGAAAGTCTGTACCTATGAGGAGGGGGGGCATGTGCCTTTCCTCCAATCAGCCTTGGCTGTATGCCCAGGCTTCACTGCAGCGTTGAACAAGAAGAGAAAATAACCTTAGAGCCCTTTCACACTGGGGCGGGGGGGGGGGGCGGCGTCAGCGGTAAAACGCTGCTATTATTAGCGGCGTTTTACCGTCGGTATGCGGCCGCTAGCGGGGCGGTTTTACCCCCCACTAGCGGCCAAGAAAGGGTTAAATACCACCGCAAAGTGCCTCTGCATAGGCGCTTTGCCGGCGGTATAGCCGCGCCGTCCCATTGATTTCAAAGGGGAGGAGCGGTAAAGGAGCGGTATACACACCGCTCCTTCACCGCTCCGAAGATGCTGCTGGCAGGACTTTTTTTACCGTCCTGCCAGCGCATCGCTCCAGTGTGAAAGCCCTCGGGGCTTTCACACTGAAATGCAAGCAGCGGCACTTTCGGGTCGGTTTGCAGGCGCTATTATTAGCGCAATAGCGCCTGCAAACCGCCCCAGTGTGAAAGGGCTCTAACACGATCTGCACTTTCTAAACCGTATACAAAGCTGAAGACAGCAGATATACATGTAAAACTTATAAAGGGAGATTTGTTTATTCTCTGTGTATCATCTGAGGCTGTTCACTTCACTGTGTATATATGTGAGGGTTTACATTCACTTTAAAGCTGGGTTCACAGTGCAGTTTTTTTAGCATCATGCTTTTAGGTGCACTCCTATTAAAGAGAAAGTAAACCCTGATAGTTTTTTTCTTCCTTTCTTCATCTCTGTAAAATAAAGGCTTAATGTGCTAGTATGCTTTGCAAAGCCCTTAGTTTAATGGCAGTGCACCTAAAACCATCTGTAAAGCATGCATAAAAACACACCAAACAGATGTGAACCTGGCTTAATGTTTAAATCTAATGGCTCTCAGTTGAAAATACTGTACCAGTCATTTAGAAAAAAAAAAATATTCTCTTTCCAGTGCCGTGTTAGCTTTGTGAATTATGTCCACTTTGTGAACAATGTCATGAGAGTGGCTCAGTTAAGCCCCGAAAACACGGGCCAAATGTCGGGAGACAACAGCCAGTTAAAAAAACAAAGACGCCCGACATTCGGCCCATGTGTATGTCAGTCGGTTCGACAGAAGCTGGAGGTTCAGTCAGGTTATGTCGGACGTACAAGCTGGAAAGCCAGCAGCTGACTGACTCCTTATCAGCGCCAATGGCAGAGAGCGCTGATCGGAGTGTTCTGGCAAGGGGGGGATATCCCCCTGTCAGAACATAACAGCTCAGTGGGGGGGATCGCTGAACTAAGTGTGCATGGTTAGTACAGCAGCTGTGACCAGAGCTGTCAGTTTTTTTCGTGCAACCCAGCTGTTAGCACGTACCTGGCTTTACACTGAGATTTTTTGAAACATGCAAAGTTAAAATAGTAATAGTAATGTATAGATATAAAAAAAAAAATTATAAATACCTTTTTTTCCCCCTTTTTTTTTTATAAGTGATCACATTCCCTCTTCTCAGCTGCACAAGAGCTGGGGGGGGGGGGGGGGGGGAGCAACAGCATACTGAGCTTCCCAGTTAACGCATGTGCAGAAGGGGCATGTCAGGACAAGTCTGATCATTGGAGGAGAGCAGCCTGAGTTCCCAGTACAGCTAGGGAACTGACCACGAGCTCTCCTGCCTAATGTGGTCAGTTTTTAACAGAAAAGCAGAGGGACTGGCAGGAACACCAGGGATTGTACACAGAGGAGGCAATACAAAGAGAACAGGATACTTTTTCATACAAGTACATGGTACAGCAGGCACATATCAGGAATTTGAAATGCTGGGGTAACATACACTTTAACCACTTAAGGACCAGGAGATTTTCCCCCTTAATGACCGGGCCATTTTTTGCGATACGGCACTGCGTCGCTTAACTGACAATTGTGCAACGTTGTACCCAAACAACATTGACGTCCTTTTTTTCCCACAAATAGAGCTTTCTTTTGGTGGTATTTGATCACCTCTGCATTTTTGGGTTTTTTTTGTTGCACAATAAACAAAAAAAAGCAGCAATTTTGAAAAAAAAAATATATTTTTTACTTTTTGCTATAATAGATATGCAAAAAAAATGTAAAAAAAACAAATTTCTTTATCAGTTTAGGCCAATATGTATTCTTCTACATATTTTTGGTAAAAAAAAAAAAAAAATGCAAATAAGCATAAATAAAATATAAATAAAAGTTATTGCGTCTACAAAATAGGGGATAGATTTATGGCATTTTCATTTTTTCAATTTTTTTTACTAGTAATGGCAGCGATTTGCAATTTTTAGCGGGACTGCGACATTGCGGCGGGCAGATCAGACACCTGACATTTTTGACACTTTTTTGGGAACCAGTGACATTATTACAGTAATCAGTGCTAAAAATACTGTTATTGTACTAATGACACTGGCAGGGAAGGGGTTAACACTAGGGGCGATCAAGGGGTTAAATATGTTCCCTGGGTGTGTTTACTAACTGTATAGGGGACTGTGTCACTGGGAAAATACACAGATCCATCTTCCTGCATAGCAGAAAGACAGGATCTGTGTGATCTCCCCTGTCAGAACGGGGATTTGCCTTGTTTACACAGATAGACCCCCATCCTGTCACTGCGAGGAACGATCGTGGGTGGCCGGTGGACATCGATTCTGCCCCACCCGCTGATTGGCTCCTCTGCTTGCCAATGGACGCGTGCGCGCCCACAAATTGCCATGTACGAGCCGACGTATAATGACGTGCGCGATCGAGCCACATCGCCGCAGTACAACTGCGGTTACTGGTCCTTAAGTAGTTAAATGAAAGACATTGCTTTGCCTTGCATGAGTAAGCACAGGTTTGCTTTGACTCCTAGTAGAGCAAATATGTTACTTTGCCTAAACCAAGGAAAGGTTAGGTTCATTTTAAACCGTAGCCTAACCTGAGTAAAAATCTTCTAACCTATGAGTTGGCCCATTCACAAATTTAAACCACACCACAAGTAAAAAAGATTGATCATGTGAGATCTGTAAACAAATCACGTTCTTCACATCTGGATGCAAAGAACTATTCAAAGTCCTGTTTGCATTTTATCTGTACAAATATGAAAAGTGAAACAGGTATGAATGTAATTATCTTGTTCTGCTATATGTCAAAACTGGATATACTGGGCAACACTAGGTATTCTGCAGATCTGTCAATGGAAGGAAGCTAACCAATCACTTTACTCTGTATTACACACTCAGCAGAGGCTCGCTATCAAGCAAAGTAAACAGTCTGACTATATTCAATAGAAGTCTTAAAAGCACTTCAGTTCTTTCCAGTCACATATTCCAATTAATGCATGCTTTTAAAAGAATATAGTAAAAATAGAAGAATTACAGGAAACAAATAAGGAACACATTGGTATAACATAGAAACACTAATTAATATATGATCTCTATTGGCAACATTGTAGGCTATAGCTGTATTATCCTGTAGTCTGCATGCAGCTCTAAAACACTTTAATGGATTATAGCTTGTTCTTCTGCATTCGGTAGATAATTATACTATTAACAAGCTCCAGGAGTGAAAACCAGTTTTCAGAAACACTTGACCAGCTCTATATGTACCTACAAAAATACCAAAGGACGTGAAGCAAAAAAAGTAAAAATAGGTGAAGGGCACAACATGAGTTCTGCAGATGTACAAACATGTCTTAAGGATGTGCGGAATTATACTGGTCATTTAAAAATTCCTTGGATGCCACTTCTGTTGCAAGACCTGCTAAGTATGACCTATTGACAAGGAAGGGTCACAAAATATTTGCAACACTGTGTTATTTTCTTTTTTAACCTGTTAGGTTTAGATGCAAAATTAAGGAACTGAAATAGAAACCAAACCAGAATGTACTTTGCAAGTAACATGAAATACAGCTTTGTCACTTCAAAGTAAACCAGTCACAAGCTGCATATGCAGATGTAGCCAAATGATTACAGATCAAGAGATATAGGCACCTGACATTACATTTAGGGTTTATTCACTCCATAGTATGTGTGTATCGGGCATCTGCTGATCTACACTTTTAACCTGCACTGCATTGAGCTGCAATGTGTTTTTCACATGCACTGCAGTGTTTTGTTTTTGTTTTTTTAAACCCTCTTTTTTAAAAGCATGCTTTCTAGGACTCCAGCACCCTGTGAAAAAATGCCCCATTTTTCCCAAGTCCTGTTTTGAAGCTGCTGGTGTAAACAAGCCCTTGAAGGCACGGTCCATCATAAATAACACCCACATTAACGAAAGCAAAAAAATCTGCATTAGTATTTTTTGCATTTGGACTTGCATCAGGGCATCATGGTTGCACGGAGAAAGTACACAATGTGAATGGACATCACCACACTTGAGCTCCACTGGGATCTACGTATCCCTCTGCTGCAGTGGAAGATGGGACTTGTAGTCCTTTCATTCACAGAACATGTGAATTGATCTGTGAAACCACACTAAATTCAAAGGATAAGAGAACACTCCAAGGAGAAGAACCCTGTAATTCAGGTAAATGCGGAGTGTGGTTTTAGTGTGTGTGTGGTGTGTGTGTGTGTGTGTGTGTGGGGGGGGGGGGTTGGATTATGTGACCATGTTTCACATTACACCTAATAAATGGGTGTAACATGAAACATGGTCAGAAAGGTGAATTATTCTTTTAATTTTTTTCCCCTTTAAAAGTTGTTTCTGGTCTTTTACCAATGAGGATGGTTTAAGGTTTTAAACTCTAAAGATTTTTTACCCTAATGCATTCTATGGAAGCAATGGAGCCTTACTGTGTGTGTTTAAGGACACACACAGCCCAGCTAGGGAGCGCGCCCACATGAGTGCCCCCATAGCACAGGATTTGCTATGGAGGCACACACAGGAGAGGAGGAGAAGAGAGTGCCAGCGGGGGACTCCAGAACAGGAGGTAAGTGACCGCTCTGTGCAATGGTAATGCACAGAGCAGGTAAGTGTGGCATCTTTTTTTTGTTTTAATAAAAAAAATTAAGGTTTACAATGTAAAAGGACGAATGTACATTTTTTACAATTTATATACTTACCTGTCCTTGCTCATCAGAGGTCTTTATTGCATGGGCCACACTAAGCTGAACCACAGAGTTTTTATAAGACAAGCCCTACTTCTTCCTTACAAGTGGACTGAAATCTTCATTCATTCCTACAGAAAGACCATCCGCCACATAAAGATAGAGGCCTTTATTTTTTTTAAACAGGAAGTTTTACTTTAAGCTTAATGGGGGGGGGGGGTTATGCAAATGATTCTCTTATGATCCAGGGGCCAGCTGTGCACCTAGATTCCCTAATATATACAGTATAACAGATACTGCCTACTATTGTGGAGCCATTTCTTTCAACTTTCACCAGTACCTGCAAGCAAGTTTGCCGCTGATGTATGCAAGTTGGACTAAATTAAAGTTATATTATTTTGTACAATAAATACTTGGATCTGGGTGAACACTCACACAATGTGACATAAAATAATGCATAGCTTGTCACTGGCAATCTGTAATGCAAGTAATGGCTAATACATATACTCTGTTTTAAGTTGCAAACACTGTATACTGGCACCGCTCCGCGTTAGCGGTAAAGCTCCGCTAGTTCTAGTAGCGCTTTACCGTGGTTTTAGCATCGCTTTTCGGGCGCTTTTAACCCCCGCTAGTGGCTGAAGGGTTAAATGGGCCCGAAAAGCGCCACTGCCAAATTGCTTTGCAGGCGCTTCGGAAGCTGTGCCTATTCATTTCAATGGGCAGGGGCGGTGGAGGAGCGGTGTATACACCACTCCTAAACCTCTCCAAAGATGCTGCTTGCAGGACTTTTTCTAACGACCTGCAAGCGCACTACCCCAGTGTGAAAACACTCGGGCTTTTACACTGGGGCTGCAGGGGAGGCGTTTTTTAGGCGCTTTACAGGCGCTATTTTTAGCCCTTTAGCGCCTGATAAAAGCCTCAGTGTGAAAGGGGTCTTATTTTGATTTTGGGATGTCTATGCAGTTGGAGTGCAGTTCAAAGTTCAGCCAACTGCATCCCACTGCATTCAGTGTGAAAGGGCCCTACAATAACTTGCTTGGTTAGCTGTACAAGTAACCTGCCACAGGTAAACAAATATCATAAAATATTGGGATTGCTGTAATAGAAAAACATGTCTATATTTACTTTGGTGAATTATACATTTTATGTACAAAGCTTGTGGTGTGTGCAGTAAGATTGGCAAGTCACAAAACCTGTCTTTCCTTTAGAGAATGACGTTTGCATAAAGGGAAGTATAGAAAGCTACTTTATGGCCACATCTGCTCTAATAACTTCATATAGCTGAACCATGACAAGATATCACATGTTAAGCAACCACACAAGAAAAACAGTTAAAAATATAAGCTAATTACCAATTAATATACACAGTCCTGGGCAGGAGCATCAGGAAAAATACCTGGGAGGCCTTGCTAAATTTAAAACCTTAAGGCTGTAATAACTCCCAATTTAAACTTCTAATGATTACTCTTACAGCTGCCAAGTAAACTCTGGCAAAGGCATAGAAATCAGCAATAACTACGATAACCCAAGTTAAGCATAAAATGTCTTGGTATCCAATAAACAAAGAACTTTCTGCGTCATTGTGTGACAGCACCTCACTACATAACATAAGTACCTTTAATTAGTGTCCACTTGTGTCATGGGTGGAGATCTTATGATTCTCCCATTTAGAAGAGTGTAATGCTCTCATGGTTCAGAGATGCAGGTTCTCCCACTCCATGGATAGTGTAGGACCCACTGATTATGGGGTACTTTGTCGCAGTAAGTGGGCTTAGCACCATATAGCAATATGGTGTGATCAAATCCACATATTTTTTGATAATGTTTTTCTAGAAATGCTTAGGTGTTTTAAACTAGCCTTGCTTGAGGTAAATGTCTTTTTTGCATGTGTGCGCTGTAATATTTTCTTCTACTGTATGGTCTTATGGCTGCACCATCTTTAATGCATTTTTTAGAGTGTGACCCCCAAATATCTTGTTTGTATTGTGTGACACCTGGCGCACATTCTATAAAGTCTGGACTTGGTGGAAAACACATTATATGCCCCTAAACTTTGTCCTTACAGTGCTAATGATTTAAACATTGGGGCACATGTGGATTGGACAACATCAGGCGCTTTCATCCTTCCCTTCCACCTTCTGAAATCCTCTTCCTTCTACCCCCCTTTTTACTTTCTTCTCCTTACTTTCTACTCTTAACTTTTGGATAGGTATAAATAGCCTATGTGAACAAACAACTAACAGTCTACAGTACAATATTTGAAGATTTATCCAATATTTTTTGTATATATATTTTTATATTGCTGCTATTGTGTCTTGTTTCTGTTTGTTATTATAATTTTGTGTTGTTTTTCTTGATTGTATCTTAATAATTTCCCTTTGGGATTAATAAAGTATTCCAAATCTGTATTTGTTTACCACTCTGACACCTGACATATGCACATTAATTACTGCATCGTCCTTCCAACTTATTTATCTAGTCGTGGTCACCTATAATTGTTCACTGTTGGTCCTTTACCACTATAGCATCGTGCCCTGTTGTACTTCTTATGTTTAAAAGCAACAAAAACTATTAAAACAGAAAATATTACCTAATCCAGAGATAACTGAAATTGTAAAATATTGCATATACTCCAAAGAAGTTACAAATTTAATACATGAACTATTGCCAATGACTAGATGAACAGAAAAAGACATGCATTGTGTCCTGGCCCTTTCTCCTCCCTTTTCCCACACTTGTTTCCTTTCTTTATCTGCAGGCCACAGAGACATAGCTTTCTTTAACCCATCCAGAGGAATGTTTGTGATCACTTTAGCATGACATGCCCTTTCTAAATGATTAGGAATTCTGAATCATACCAGTATGACACACCGAAGTTACCAAACAGATATTTAAAAAGAAGAACATCACCACTGACGTGTAACAACTACACAGAAACATAACTCTTCATAGACTGTACATTAGTGGGCACATCTACCACATAAAGGCAACTCAATAAAGATCATCTGTATAGTTTTTATTTGTAAGACTCTCTAGATGTTTAAAAACAAACGTTAAACCTAGGGTGTCCAACGTTTCGACCTTCCTGGGCCACATTGGAAGAAGAGGAATTGTCTTGGGCATAAAATACACAAAAAATAAGTATAACTGATGAGCAGAAAAAGATTAACAAAAACATCATTTTTTTGTAATACTTTTTTATTATAAAAGTAAAAGAGGGCGACATAAAACCTGTGCAATATTTGACTGTTTTTGATAAACGAACACATCAATATTTGGTACGGTGGATGTAGTAGCAATTATCAATGAATTCTCAAGGCCCTCATTTGGAACTAATTATGCACTTCATGTGCTTCATCCCTGAAAATAGTTGCTCACAAATATAGGTGCTGCTGAAAACTGATGACATGAATAATGTGCAATTGTGAAGAGTGGGAGATTTCTCTTTGGGAAGATAAAAGTCCCGTAAAGAGACACTGTCACATTTTTCTTAGACCACATGTGTTTGCGAAGTGTAAACTAATTTTTACAACCCCCCCCCCCCCCCCAGGCTATAGCCTTCTGCCAGCTGACATCACAGAGCTGGTTCAGGCATGGCAAACATCCTGACTTTACAGTCAGGGGCCCCCCGAGAAGCCTGGACCGGCAGCTGGCACAGCCTCTCAACGATCCGCTTAGAGCCAGCCGCCCCCACCCCTTCACAGCCCAGCGCTCCAGTGATTGCTGGAGGGGCAGAGTGAGCTGATAGTCACTGGCTCTCTGTAGGCTGAAGACCAAGAACTGAGCGATCAGCAGTGTTTGATCACTCAGTTCTCAGTCTGGAGCCCGTGAGGGACAGATGCAGCATTCAAGGTGAGTATAATTTCGTTTTGATTTTTCAGGAATCCCATACTTCTCTTTTAATTAAATGTATGATTTTGTGTCGGGCCACATTCATAGCCATCTTGGGCCGCAGGTTGGATGCCCCTGCTTTAAACAAATGTGCCAGTTTCTGAAGGTGGGGGCTGCTTTTTCGCTATGCGAAATAGCTGAAAATCATTTTTGCCTGCACCCAGCCTTATTTTAGTTCACATTTTCCAGGGAACATCAGTATCAATTAATATTTAACACTTTCTTATGAGAAGGTGTCAGGTGCTTTTACAATGAGATGTAAACTGTGGTAACAGAGGTGCATGTTTATATCATTGGATGTCGTCTAGGTCCTTGTTTGTCACTACCAGTGATAGCTATGGCATGCTGAGGAGAGGATATGCTTATCAAAATTCTTTATACTGAACAGATAATGTACATATGTACAAACTGTTTTTCTAGGATACAGTATATCACTAATTATTTTATTATATCACTAGTCAGAATTCTTATTAAATATTGGGTGTCATTTATCCGTGAGTCTTTTATAAGAACTGTCTGTTCTGCTCCTCAGAAACCAATCAAATTTAAAGTGGTTGTAAACCCTGTTACACCACATTTCACTACAGATAAGCCTATAATAAGGCTTACCTGTAGGTACCATGAATATCTCCTAAACAGTTTAGGAGATATTCACTGTATCCGCATGTGCCGACGTCATCGGCACATGCACACTGAAGAAACGGCCAACTCGTGCTGTTTCTTCAGTAGCCATGCCGTGACCGGCGGCTCCCGCGTGCATTCGCGGGAGTGACGTCATCGTGGCTCCAGCCAATCACAGCACCAGAGTCCGCGCCCCCGGAAATAACTCTGGGAGACATGTTGCTGGTCACAGCGGTGTGCAGGGACCGCTGCAACAGCTTAGATCTAAAGGAAGTATTTCATAATGAGCCAGTATGCGATGCATACTAGCTCATTACGCCTTTGTCTTGCAGGGGTTTTTTTTTCTGAGTTTTCAACCACTTTAAATGTCCAGTTTCCAGACATTATATTTAATATAATGTTTGGGGGTTGTTATATACAGGTAAATAAACATTGATAAAGAAAGGTTATTATTGCTACAACGAGACCCCTAAGACAGTATAACCTTACAGAAACTGTATTACAAATCCTGCAAAGCATACCTTAGAAACCACAAATATGACTATGGCAAAAAGAATGCAAATTAATCACCATCCTATGTCATACCAATCAATTTTTACAACACCCTCAGTTAGTGGGAAAAAAATCAACCCAGGTAATTCTAAATCCAAATGCAGAATATATAATATAATAGGGATTCCACATCTCACAGCTTAATGGCAAGATGCCAAGCCCTATGGGAAATATTGTGGTGCCTGGCACTTGCACTCCTAAAGTAGAATGCTTCAGCCATGCCATATAGCACTAAAGATTCAGAATACGAATTCAGACAGTTTTTAGCCAAGTTCACAAAACAAAGGAAGCATAATTACAATCTAAGGTTTCCATGAGCACCATGGCGAAATTACAGGCTTTGTAGGGATGCCCCTACATACATGTAAAGACAAATTCTACCAAGACCATGGGCTTGTTAACATTGATTTTTCTCATCAATTTGCTAACAAGCCCTTGAAATCTACCACGTTTCTACCATTTATAGTCTGTATTTTTTTACCTTTGAAACTTAAGAGACAATGCAACTATTTACTGGTTAGCCTTTTAGCTTGTATTTTCAGATCTGATGCTAACCGTCCTTCCTTTTTATAAGTTTCCCTTCCATTTATTGTTATGGGGCGTACACACGGTCGGACTTTTCGACCGGACTTGTCCGACGGACGCCGACGGACCAAATCCGGCGGACAATCCGATCATGTGTGGGCTTCACCGGACCTTCAGCGGACTTTTCCAGTCGCAAATCTGACGGACTTTAGATTTGGAACATGCTTCAAATCTTTACGTCGTAACTCCGCCGGACCCAGAAATCCGCTCGTCTGTAAACTAGACTGACGGACAAAAACCGACGCTAGGGCAGCTATTGGCTACTGGCTATCAATTTCCTTATTTTAGTTCGGTGTACGTCATCACGTACGAATCCGCGTTGGACTTTGGTGTGATCGTGTGTAGGCAAGTCCGTTCGCTAAAAAGTCCGTCGGAAGTCCGTCAAAAGTCCGTCGAAAATCCGCTGGAAAGTCTGTCGGACAAATCCGGTCCAAAAGTCCGACTGTGTGTACGCCCCATTAGTGCTGGCAATTTGGGGACACTTTACCTGAACAAATGATAGTAATGCAGCATTCAAATATGGCATCTTTAATCAGATTGGTCAGGCAACACGTTCACTCTCGTTTGCTTGGTTATCTACAAATCAGGCACAGGGTTTATCAGCAGAAGTTCTTTTGACTTTGTGTCACATGATCTGTCTATACCTGTTATTTGCTAAATCTGAACTAATATGTATGACAAAAAAAATCTGCTCTTCCCTAATTATCCCACAAATAGCTCCTGGGCTTAATTAACCCCCTGGACAATTTGATAATGTATGTCATCATTTTTAAACACGTGATTTGTTTTTATTTCACATATGTGTTGATTGTTTGATGCTTTCACTTTAGTCAAATAACCAAGGAAGATACAAGTATTTTATGTATTTGTTATTTTTTTTATTATGTCAGTGCTGGGCACGTTACACATACTAAATCTGAACTAATGCCTTTCCAAATTACCTCCATGTCATTACCACTGAAAACACTAGACTTCAGTTATCCAGTAAACTATTTAAACCTGTAAGGAATTAGTCCAGCAAGACCAGTGGGACAAGTATTTCTAGAGATTTAGTAGCTACAATGTACAGCATATGCATTAAGACAAGCATTGATGTATGTTTAGTATATTATCTTACATGATGCTGGTAACTGATAGATATGCAAAGCATACAAATAAGTGCAAATATATGCAAGATACTGTTTTATATGTCTGCCCTAAAGTATGTTTTATGGCACCGCACCCTTTAAACTCACTGCACAGTACTCTATCCTAATACTGGCAAAATACTCACTGTTTACTCACTGTGCGGCCACACTGCAGTCTGTTAACACCTACACACTTTCCAACACACATTCTTATTGTATTTATCTACTGACTCCATTAAAGTATAACTCCATCTACATTTGGTGTCATCCACAATATTCCACTACAAAACAAAACCCTGGTATGTGTACTATACTTATATTTGCCTGTATCATTATGATAAAGAAAGGGTAGAAATGAGGCGCTGGGCACACAGGATGACAAAAGTCATTGGGGTGGATTTACTAAAACTGCAGAGCGCACAGCTGCACCAGATTTTGTTCTCTAATAGCTTGGGTTCAGAGGCTCTCCACAAAATGAGGTGTCCACCAAGAAGTAGGCTCACCCAAACTGAGAAATCAATGTGTAACTGAACCAACAAGAACATCAAAGAGAAGTCTTATGAGTCCAATGTCTCTTTTTACTTTCATGAGAATCAAACATCATCTAATATGTTTTTTGGGGAGGGCCAAAAAATCCACCTGCTTGAAAGGCTTAAAAATATATCAAAAGGTTTTGTGAACTCAAAACAATGCTCCTGGGCAAACAATTCTATAGAAGAAAATGTTCAAAGAACGGCTAGTGCTTGGTTCACAGTGCTGAGATACGATTTTCAGTGTGATTGTGATGTGACTGTCTATAAGGCCAAATCGGACTATAAATCGCACCAATGTAGCACAGGAACCTTTTCCAAAGTCGCAAAGTGCTGACTCGCATTGATAAGAACCCCTGAATGTAATGGGGCTGACTTACTAAAACTGGAGAATGCAAAATCTGGTGCAGCTCTGCATATAAACCAATCAGCTTCCAGTTTTTTTGTCAAACTTAACCGCTTCCCGACCGGCTCACGCCGATATACGTCGGCAGAATGGCACGGCTGGGCAAAAGGACGGACCTGTCCGTCCTTTTGAATTCCCCACCGCGCCATTGCGCGCACGCCGGCCGGGAGCTCCGTGAGTCGGGTCGCGGGTCTCGCGGACTCGATCGCCGCGGGGATACCCGCGATTGCCTCATGGAGAGGACGAATGGGGAGATGCTGATGTAAACAGCATCTCCCCATTCTGCCTAGTGACAAGTGTCACTGATCACTGCTCCCTGTCATCGGGAGCAGTGATCAGTCTAGTGACACATACAGCCCCTCCCCCCTACATTTAGAAAACATTCCCCTAGTACTGATTAACCCCTCCCCGCCCCCTAGTGTTAACCCCTTCACTGCCAGTGTCATTTACACAGTAATCAGTGCATTTTTAATTGCACTGATCACTGTATAAATGACAATGGTCCCAAAAATGTGTCAAAAATGTCTGATGTGTCCGCCATAACGTCGCAGTCACAATAAAAAATCGCTGATCGCCGCCATTACTAGTAAAAAAAAAAATTATTAATAAAAAATGCCATAAAACTATCCCCTATTTAGTAAACGCTATAACTTTTAGCTCAAACCAATCAATAAACGCTTATTGCGATTTTTTTTTTCCAAAAATATGTAGAAGAATACGTATCAGCCTAAACTGAGGAAAAAAAATGTTTTTTTATATATTTTTGGGGGATATTTATTATAGCAAAATGTAAAAAATAATGCGTTTTTTTCAAAATTGTTGCTCTTATTTTGTTTATAGCGCAAAAAATAAAAATCGCAGAGGTGATTAAATACCACCAAAACAAAGCTTTATTTGTGGGAAAAAAAGGACGTCAATTTTGTTTGGGAGCCACGTCGCACGACCGCGCAATTGTCAGTTAAAGCGACGCAGTGCAGAATCGCAAAAAGTGCTCTGGTCAGGAAGGGGGTAAATCCTTCCAGGGCTGAAGTGGTTAAACTGAACAAGCTGAAGTTAGAAGCTAATTGGCTACTGATTGGCTACCACGCAGGGCTGCACCAGAGTTGCACCAGAAGTCTCACTAGCGTGAACCAGCACTAAATGGCAAATTAATTTGTGCTCCCCATTACTTTGCTACTGACACTGGTTGTTCTGAACATCTCTTATAAGAACTTAGGGGGTTGATTTACTTAAACTGGAGAGTGCAAAATCTGGTGCATTTCTGCATAGAAACCAATCAGCTTCCAGATTTATTTTTTTTTGTCAAAGCTTAATTGAACAATCTGAAGTTACAGTAGAAGCTGATTGGCTACCATGCAGAGCTACACCAGATTTGCACTCTCCAGTTTGAGTGGATATGAAAACTAAGGAGCAGATTTACTAAATAATTGTTGGTTGTTTTCTTTGAACAAGCCAAAAATGTCATCCAACATATCTCCCATGAAAATCTGATTAAAAAGCTGAGGAATCACACCTGTGTGCAGTGGAGAAAGGGTTGAAAAATTCCAACAGATATAAGACCTTTTTTTTTGTGTTTTTTTTTTTTTTTTTTTTTGAGTGATGCTGTCCTAAAGTTTTATTTTGTAATTATATCTACCCAATACATCGACACATAAAGACAACACAACACCACTACAGACGGTAATAATCCCTTACAGCTGGATGGCACCAGTACATAAAATTCTCATTGTTTTATACCTTCTATGTCAGCAGGTTTGAACAGTCCAGCCGTGTTTACCGTAGGGAGCCAATCCTTGGCCCAATAGCTTCCAGCAATGTGACTGACTCTAAACTGGTTGCATGAATCAGGAGACTATTGGACCGTGCAGGATGTAACTACAGGGCAATACCAAAGCTTCTGAAGGTTTGTAGTACATGGAGATCTTCCAACATTTGGAGCGTCTCTGTACAACCACATGCAAATTGTTCACTTTTCTATGGAGAAAGAGAATCCTCATCTCCTAAAATGTGCACTACATCCATACACTTTCTTGTTTGGGAGCAGATCTAAATGAGTAATGATCTAACTGAGAAAAAACCTTGCAATAGGAGTAATCATTTCCCATTGTCGGCCTAGCCTAACAAAAGGGTAACGCTCTTTCACACTGCTCCATTGCAAGAACATGTTAAAAACGCATATGCGTTTCCAGTGCATTTTGCGCCTAGTGAAAAATGGACAAAAAGCACCAAAAAGGCAACCATATTGTTTCTGTTCATTCTTTTTCTTTTTTTTTTTTTAATTAGGACTCTTAAATATGGGAGTAACTTGTGTTTTTTTGCTTACAGTGTTGAAAAGGAAAGTGTGGTATATTCTATTCTGATGTTTCAGTTATGCAACATTGTTTTATTGTTTAGTGTTTACACATATGTTTCAAATTTGATTTGTAAGACTATGGTATGTATTTGAGAACATTTTGAAATAAAAAAATATAATGCAACCAAATGTGCGTTTTTTTTTTTTGTTTTTTTTTTTCACAACAAAAACACAGCATGCAGGACTTCTAAAAAGCCAGCTGACTGGTGTGAGGAGTTCCATAGGATTTAATGGTCATGCATTTTTCTTCTGCTTTTGGTAAGGCAAAAATGGAAGAAAAACTGATCAATGTGAAAGGGCACTAAAAAAAAAAAAAACAAACAAACAAACAAAAAAAAAAAAAGAAACCCCTTGGTAAAGCTTGCCAGCGCCAATATCGTTTTATAAGCTTTAGCACAATCTTAACTTTTTTCCGAGTTTTAAAACTTTTCTGATAGCACCAAGTGTGTACTGGGATATCTGGACAATGAAAAGCCTTGCAGTCTTGTGATGTACTGGATTGGAATATGCCTGACAATGACAGATTTTGCAATGTAAAGGTCCCGCAACTATTCACATGCAATGCTTAGAAGTATACAGGTGTAAATTCATTCTGATGGCTAGAATAATAATTAGTCTAGCCACTAGAATAAATGTAGGTGTATATGCACGCATGTTTACATACATTTAGGCACTTCTGCATCTACATTACTACAAAATTGCAACGCGAGACTGGGGCGTTTTGTTTTTACAGATCTGATTGCGACGCCCCGAATATGCTGCGCCCAATGGATGCATTGGCTATCATAGAACTGCGTTCAGATCCGTACAAAAAAAAAAATTAATTTTACACAAATCTAAATGTGACATTTGTACAGCGTGTGTGCAGGAGCCCTATTCAGTATTCTCACTGACTTGTAATATCAGAACTGATGCAGCCGAAAACCTGAAAGAGATGCAGTGGACATTTTCATCACCATTAAAGTATATATAAAGCCCAAACTTTTTAAATCATTTTGGATAGAGGAGAGGACTAAAACTGCTGTCATTTTTTTCTGCCACCTCTTTCTTATTACAGTGATATCCTCTCACTTCTTTTTGTGTAAACTCAACAGGAAGCGAGAGGAAATTTTTCCAATGAGAAGGAAATCTACTCTAAGTGCCAGTTCACACAGGGGCGGCTTCAAAGTTGCCCAACGCTCATCTGACTCGGAAGCAGCCCATGTACAGCGCGACTTTAGTGTGGCTTGAAAAACCACTACGGTATAGAAGTCAATGCAAGCCCCTTCGAAGTCGCCCCGAAGTAGTACAGGAACCTTTTTCTTGGGTCGCTCTTATTAGAACGGTTGCATTGCAATGCATGGAGTGTGACTTGTCAGGCGGCTAAGTCACCTGACAGGTCGCCCCAGTGTGAACCGGCACTAAGGCTCTTTCCACACCTGAGCATAGCAACTTTCAGGTTTTTTTTTTTTTTTACTTTTTGAGCACTTTCAGAAGTGTATTACAAGCGCTTTACAGCCTCAGCCATTTTTGTTTAGCCAATACAAAGCACTAGGGGTAGGAGAGGAGGAAGAAATTAAGGGAAGAGCTCCAGTTTGAGCAGAAACGTGCGACAAAAAGCTCAAGTCATGCATTTTCAGGCGTTTCTTTCTAAGTCTATAGGGCCAAAAAATGCTTGTAATCTGACAAAAAGAAGCTCATGTACTTTTCTGAGAGACAGGTGTTTTCCTTCAGGTGATAGAACGCTCATATGTGAACAGAGGTCATTGAAATGAATGGGATTTGGCTTGCTGAGTATTTTAGAGCTACAAGCTTCAAGCAGAAAATTGCTCAGGTGTGAACAGGACGAGAACAAGTGTCCCCATTAGAAGATTTCCCCCTTATTTCTGTACTGGTGGCAACATAAAATTTTGGATCTACCCTCACTTTCACTCCCAGAGCTAGACAATTAGAGAGTGAACGTCTCTAATGTGGACACAGACAGCAGCAGAAAACTGACAGTGGTTCTATCACTACTCTATCCAAATCTGAAAAAACATTTGCCATTATTTATACTTTTAGTTCACATTATTTATACTTGTTCACATACCGTGCTCCTGAAAACTTTGGCTCTCCGCAAGGGCACACAGAAAACAATTGTTTACTATGTGCCCTGTTCACACTTTAACACAGCCTTTGTGTGAGCTGCAGTAAAGAAATTTGCAACATGTCAAAGCATTTTTTCATCCTGCCCCACAGCTCACTGGTAGCTCTATTCCAGTTTGCATTTCTGCTCACCACAGCTCATCTGAGACGCAAAAATGAAAGAAATGTCAAACTGTGACATTTCAGTGGAGTTAAAGCTGTATTCCAGGGATGTTGTTTTTCTTTGCATTGTTACAGTGAACCAGCTCGGACCAGTGCAAATCTAGGTATACATGCATAGTTTTTTTTTTTTGTTTTTTTTTTTTTGGCGGGCTGAAAAAAAAAAAAAAAAAAAGATTCCCGCATCCACACAAGGGAGGTGGATGGTGGAATCACCCCTGCTGTGCCATTTTGTTCTGACAGTGGGGTAGTTGCTCTACCAATCGGCTTCTGTCAAACAGAGAGGGCCACACAGAGATCAAAATTTGTCTGGTCTCTGCTGAACCGAATTTCGATCTGTGTGAAGAAAGAAATAAAAGACCGCAGCTACAAATACTGTGCTGTCACCGCTGAGAGGGCTGACATCTTCCCCTGGTCTTTCTTCCGGGTTTGTGGGCTTTAGCGATGTGAGTGGCTGAAGCTGTGATGACATCACTCCCGCACATGTGCGTAGGAGCCCTTGGTTTCGGCACAAAGCTCTGAAGGTCCAGCATGGTATGCCAGACCTTCAGAGCACATGCGCCGGTGACCGGTGTAAACGGGCACATTTAGGAGATATTCATTCTACCTACAGGTAAGCCTTATTATAGGCTTACCTGTAGGTAAAAATCACACAGTGGGCATTACTACAGCTTTAATAAAAGGACGCTTATCTGTGCAGGGATCCAGCGCCGTCCTCGTCCGGGCCCATTCTTCAGGACCCCGGCGCTAGCAGGTTTACCGTGGAAAGCCATGTGTTATTCCCTGCAGCTTCCCACTGCGCATGTGCGTGACCTGCGATGTGCTTTTTGGATGGTCCCGCAGCCTTCTGGAACCTGTCCCAAAAGTTTGCGGGCAGCGGGGAGAACTTCTGGTGGAAGCGGCATGGTTATCTGACTGGATGTTGAGCAGGTACCTGTCAAAACCAGGTACTCGCAAACCTACCCGTCCAAAAAAAACTGCCAAAAGTAGAAGGGGGAGCATAAAGCAGAACTTCCTCTTTAGTGTATGTGTGTGTGTGTACAATGTATGTGCCATACCTACCCAACCCCTGTGAAAGCTGCACTATAACAGTCACCACATCTAGCCTGGTCCCGTGTTAAGTGGCTGCCCTGCTGCTAAGTGAACATAGGAGATGGCCTGCTTGTTACGGTCCCCATTCAGAGAACACTTTGCATTGTCTCAATGAATGCAAAGCGTTCTTTGATTGAATGAGGTGGAAATCATTTTGTTACCGCCCTACCCCTTCCAATCAGAAAATGCTTTGCATTCATTTAGAAAATGCAAAGTGTTCTCTGAATTGCACCCACACCAAGCAGGTGACCTCAAGTGTTCACTGAGGCCTGGAGCGGTTTCAGATGCGTCTTGGGTCTCACAGTCTCGCATGACAAGAGAAATGACATGGTTTTGATGGTGCCTGTTCACATCAATGCAGCACAGTGCGGTGTGATTTTGGGAAAGGCTCCTGTGCTACTTTGGTGGACCAAGCCCAAGCAGGACTTTTCCACAGCCTCTCCAAGCCTATGGAACTCCCTACCCCAATCTGTTCG
This sequence comes from Aquarana catesbeiana, assembly GCF_042186555.1. Classification (NCBI taxonomy): domain Eukaryota; kingdom Metazoa; phylum Chordata; class Amphibia; order Anura; family Ranidae; genus Aquarana; species Aquarana catesbeiana. Next base: position 562,134,027 of record NC_133325.1, read on the forward strand.
TCTATCTCCTACTCTATTAGCTTTTAAACAATCCCTGAAATCCCACCTCTTCAGAGAAGCCTACCCTACCCACACCTAACAACTGTATTTTCATTTTGTCCATCTGATCATCCCCCACAACTACTACCCTATGTTCCACTTGACCCTCCCTTCTAGATAGTAAGCTCTAACGAGCAGAGCCCTCTGATCCCTCCTGTATTGAATTTTATTGTAATTGTACTGTCTTCTCTGATGTTGTAAAGCGCTGCGCAAACTGTTGGCGCTATTTAATCCTGTATAATAATAATAAGCAGCAAGGCATGGGACCCAGAAGCCAGTGGCAATCACTGTAATAACGGTGCCTACTACGGTGATTTCCAGCTTCCTACAGGTATGGTATATACTTAAAATGATCCACACTGACCCAATGTAACAAAAGCCATACCAAAGCCGAGATTTAGAAAAAAAAAGTAAAAAGTGCTCTGTGCTTTAATCTTTTCCCTGCCAGGTCCATACATCGTACGGACCTGACAGTGGAGGATTTTACACACAGAATTTGTGAGAAAAGTCCTGGACAGCCGCAATTTTTATTGATAAAAACGACAAAAATACATGCCACAACAAGAAGTACAGGAAACTGACGCGTTTCACACTATGTTTAGTGCTTAATCATAGCTTGGAGGGTTTTACACACAATCCATGGTGGCTACAGCCACAGGAATTGTATGTAAATATGACAAGCAGACCCCTATCTGTCAAATGGAAGCATTTCCACACACCTCCGGTAATGTGCCCCTGCCATGCATCCCGGGCTCTGCTTGCCAATCTATGGGCTTGGGACTGACATAGCAGGTCCTGCCAGGCAAATGGGAGGGAGCAGAGCTGACTCGTGTCTGCCCTCCTCCCTTCCTTGATGCTGACCCAGGAAGTGACATGTTTGACGTCACATCCAGGTCTGCCTCTCGGTGTCCACGGCCAGCATACCCAAGAAAGATTGTAAGGCAATGCGATCTGCAGCATATCCGGGAAGGAATGTAATGCAGCGTGATATGCAGCATACCCAGGAAGGAATGTAATGCAAAGCAATCTGCAGCATACCCGGGAAAGAATGTAAAGCAATGCGATCTGCATTGCATTAAATTCAGTGGAACACAGGGAAGACAACCAGGGTCTAAAAGGGAAAGAGAACCCGTCACCAATAAAAATCAACAAAAAGTCCCCTATGTGAAAAAAAAAAAAAAAAGTTAAAATTATACCCAAGCACATAAAATCCCTGCCAAACTTTTGAGGCCCCCCACCCCCACATATATGCACGTACGAATGTAAACGCACACATCAGGGGCACCTATGCAAGAAAACGCTTATTCGATACACATTACATATGGGCGCACACACCGGAATGAGAGTAATTTCAAAGCGTTGCCTATGGAAAATATAGGGTAGTGAAGTGTGTCGCCATTTCAAGAGTGCACGCAAATTTAAGGTTTGACCTGTTGCGAATCTATTTACTCGGTGCAACCTCGACTTTTATATTTTACCAAAAAAATTGAGTCATTTATTGCATTTGTGTGCCCTAGAATTAACTTTAGTGTATTTTTGAATAAAACTTTGCCTTTCCTAGACCTCTGCGTTAATATTGTGTGACATAAAAAATATGTTTTCTGAAAGCAATGTAATCTTCAGGCCTAAAATGACTTTTGTTTAAGCATGTGTGCAATAAAAAAATGCAAAAACGGCTCTGGCAGGGAAAGGGTGCGAGGTAGCGGCATCCAGAAGCGACTTTTTGGGCGTAGTGTGAACCAGTGGCGTCTTTGGCGCACAGCTCGGCATGTGGCAGAATGTTCCAGTACAGGACACCTTGCCATGATTAGAAGGAAGCAGGCTGACAGTTGTGTGCCATGGGGTGAGAAGGACTACTTGTAGGAACCTAGCACACTGTCCTGCCCCCCCCATACACTGCCCACACCCAGCTCTGTTCATATGCCCTCACCTAATCCTGAGGCTGTCTATTGAAATGCTGCGTGCAGTCATCCTCCATTCATCTCTGTCTCTCTCATCACTCATACTCACCCCAGGGTACTGATAAAGCCGCACACCGATCCCTCCGCGTACAGGGAGAGGATGTCCCCAATGTGGAGGAAGCTGGACATCTCATTCATGGTCACCTTGTAGTAGGGGGTCCCAGCAATGAAGTTCAGAGTGATGTATGGAGAGAAAACATAACAGGCTCAGCTCATACTCCTGTGACTGGCACTGCTCCTATGACTGGCACTGCTCCTGTCGGTGTGGGCACTGTGTAGAAGAGCACACCTCCCCGTCCTCTCCTCAGTCCTCACTGAATGTACAGGCTCGTCCTGGCGCCCTCTTATCAGGCTCTGCTCCTCTCACACTCCTCCTCCTCTCTCTTCTAGTCACCTGTACACAACCAGGAAGTTTTCTTCAATGCAAATAGTGTCTACACTACAGACACACCCCTGGGCTCCAGCACTGAGCACACTGAGCACTGAGCACACAGCTCATTAACTCCAGGCATGCTGCCTTCATCTCCTCCTCACATGTGTCCTTCCTCCCTCCTCACACAAAACTCACACTTCTTTCTAAAGGCACTTTTCATATCTGCACCATCTCTTCAAGGACTTGTGAACAATCAGCAATAGAAGAGCATGGGAAAGACATAGGGGTTGGTTTACTAAAAGCAAATGCACTCTTGCAAAGTACAGTTTCTCAAGTGCTTAGTAAGTGAGGTACAGGGGTTGGTTCACAAAAGGCATATAGAATGTGAACTTTTCAGAGTGCAGTTGCTCCAGAGCTTAGTAATTGAGGTTCAGGAGTTAATTTACTAAAGACCAATAGACTGTGCACTTTGCAAAGTGCAGTTGCTCCAAAGCTTAGTGACTGAGGTACAGAGGTTGATTTACTAAAGGCAAATATACAAGTGCATTTGCTTCAGAGCTTAGTAATTGAGGTACCAGGGTTGGTTTGCTAAGACCAATAGACCAGAGCTTAGTAATTGAGGTACAAGGGTTGATTTACTAAAGACCAATAGACCAGAACTGAGTATTTGAGGTACAGGGGTTGATTTACTAAAGACCAATAGACCAGAGCTTAGTAATTGAGCTACAGGGGTTGATTTACTAAAGACCAATAGACCAGAGCTTAGTAATTGAGATACAGGGGTTGATTTAATAAAGACCAATAGACCAGACCTTAGTAATTGAGTTAGAGGGGTTGGTTTACTGAAGACCAATAGACCAGAGCTTAGTAATTGAGGTACAGGGGTTGGTTAACTAAAGACCAATAGACCAGAGCTTAGTAATTGAGGTACAGGGGTTGGTTTACTATAGACCAGAGCTTAATAATTGAGGTACAGGGGTTGGTTTACTACAGACCAATAGACCAGAGCTTAATAACTGAGATACAGGGGTTTGTTTCCTAAAGACAAATAAGACTGCACTTTGTGGTTGCTCCAGAGCTTAGTAATTGAGGTACAGAGGTTGATTTACTAAAGACCAATAGACTGTGCACTCTTGCAAAGTGCAGTTGCTCTGGAGCTTAGTAAATGAGGTACAGGGGTTGATTTACTAAAGGCAAATAAGACTGGGTATTCTTTGCAAGCTTTACCTCATTTGTGCGCAATCACATGCAAGAAAAAAAACAAAAAAACAAAACAGCATTTGTGCTTGCACATGATTGTATGTCGGAAGTCAGCAGAGCTTTTGCTCATTCGCTAAGCTCTGGAGCAATGGCACTTGCAGAGTGCAACTGCAACCCCTGTACCTCAATTGCCTTTAGTAAATCAACCACAAAGCTTTACTTTACAAACAATACCCAATCACATGCAAGGAATGTTTTGTTTTTTTTTTCATTCCAATCGTTTGTTACTTGTAAAACCCTTCAATAAAAAGAACAATGCACGTAAAAACCAGTTAACAATTTTGTCACGCGGTGAGATCCTATATTGAGGAAATGATTTGCAAAAGTACATAAGACATATCAAGGTGTGAACAGATATGAATATTTCAAGCATTAAGCACTACTTGTAACCAGGAAGAAGGTTAGGGGTGCAGTCCAACACCCTCCAGACACCCCAATTGGGATCAAACTGTGTCCAGGATATAGACTACCCCCCACCCTCCTCTCCTTCTTCAAAAGTGTAGTTTCTGGTTGCGAACTATAATGGATCGTGGAATCAATATCAACAAATCAGCACATCCTGCAACGTACTGGTAATCACTTCGGGTGATAGCCAGAAGGAAGAGCTAAAGCAATGAAAAGGCAAGGGGACTAGGGTCTTCCAGTATTTAGGCCGAGAGTTGTGCAAATTCATCTGTTACAAAGTGGTGCCAACAGGACCATATCTTGGTGAATTTGGGTTGCATCTCTTTTGCTTGGTGGATAAGCTCCTCCATTTCTGCGGTGTTTGTTATGCATCAAAGCCACTCTGCTGTCGTGGAAGGGTTGGAATTACGCCAACTGAATGTTATGCACATTTTCGCTACGTTGATCATATGCATGGCTAGAGAGCGACCATATGTTTTTAGCAAAATGGAGGAGTGATGTAACAGGATTTGTGCCAGGGAGAAGTCTAAGGGGAATGCCATGATCTGGTTGGTAAGGCGATGGACTTCCATCCAGAATGGTTGGATTTGTGCACACATCCACCAGATGTGTAACAGTGAACCTTCAGCGTCGTTCCATCGCCAACATTTGGGTGAAACCTTTTCAATTGTGAGGGAGTCCTGTACCACCTTGAAAGAATTTTAAATCCATTTTCCTGGGTTTAAACATTAACTGTTTCTTTGTATATGCATGTGTATATATTTTCCAATTCCTCCTCTGTTAAGTTTATGGAGAGTTCTTGTTCCCATTTGGGGGTCATACGTCCTGGTATTGAGGTGATCTTATGTTTTAAACACACTTCTTTGTCGATGTGTAAGGTGTTACCTATTAAGGGGTGAGATTTACATGGTGGTACAGCATTTTTGCTAGCACTTGATTGGATGATGGAAGTCAGGCCAGCCATACACAGTGCAAATATCTGCAGGCAGTGCTGAATCTCGGCCAGTTCAGCAGGAAATTTGAACTGTTTATGGCCAGCCTAAGCTCTGGAGCAACTTCTAGACATGTGCAATTTGTTTCAGGTTTGAATACAAATTCGGACGAATGTTTGGTTATTCGGAGAGTCGGATGTATCCGGCTCTCTGAATGAAATAGTAACAAACAAACAGCAACAATTTATTTATTTGAAATCCGTTAAAACTCGTTTCATTTATTCGTTCTCTAACGAATTCCAACTTTTCAGAACGATTAGAATTCGGATCGGTCGAAAAACGATCGGCCGATTTGAATTCTGTGTGAAGAAATAGCTGGTGGGCCCGGGAAGCCGGTCACCCGTGTCCTTAACAACCATGAGTCATCATCTGTCAGCAGGCAATAGAAATATGTTTAGAAAAACGGCGTAGGGCCCAAAAAAAAGAAATAAAAAATAGTTTCCTGTGGTTTTTATTTTTTGACACTTTTTTGGTGAATGGGTGCGGGTACGATGTGCTGGAAACCCATTCACATGAGGGGGGGGTTGGATCTGGGGGCCCCTTGTTAAAGGTGCATCCAGATTCCAATAAGCCCCCCACGTGTAGACCCCAACAACCACAGCCCAGGGTTGTCGGGAAGAGGCCTTTGTCCCCATCCTCCACCCCAAAGCACCCACCTCCCCATGTTGAGGGTATGTAGCCTGGTATGGTTCAGGAGAGGGGGTGCTCGCTCGTTCCCCCCCTTTTATGACCTGCCAGGCTGTATGCTCGGATAAGGGTCTCGTATGATTTTTGGGGGGGAACCCACGCTTTTTTTTTTAATTTGGCATTGGGTTCCCCTTAATTCTATACCAGACCCGAAGGGCCTGGTATGGACTGGGGGGGGTTGCCTTCACTGTTTTTTTTAACGCTTTTCTATTTCCGGCATTCTTTATCTTTACATTCATCTGTCAGTGGGGAAGCCCACTGAGAGATAATGACTTTCAAAAGTGCACAATCTATTTGCCTTTAGTAAATCAACCCCATAATTTTGAGTGCATTGATCTTTTTAACCAGCTCCAGAAGGTTTTACCCCCTTCATAACCAGGGCATTTTTTATATGTGGCATAGCGTTATTTTAACTGACAATTGTGCGGTCATGCAATTCTGTACACAAACAACATTTTTTTCATTTTTTCACACAAATAGAGCTTTCTTTTGGTGGTATTTGGGCCCCACTGTTTTTTTTATTTTTTGCAATATAAACAAAAAAAAAGACTGAAAAACATTCTGCTGTAAAACATATCCAATAATAGATAAAATCAAATTTCTTCATAAATTTTGGCCAAAGTGTATTCTACAACATGTATATTGATAGGTTTGCATGAAAGGAAAAGGAGCAAAAATGCAGCAGAAAAAACAGCAAAGATGCAACAAAAAGGGTGGGACTTTATATGAAGCTCATGGTAACAAAATGAAATGAATGGTGGATAGTAAAATATTTAATAATACATAGATACATGTTTACATACATTGTATTTCATATACAAAGAAATGCACACTTCTATGGTGCCAATTTATAAAACTGTAATTTCTGGTAGTAACATATTTATAAACATTAATCACATGATAAGATGAAGGAGTCCAGAGCGCATGCGCGGAGCGTCCTGATATGGCCGCTTAGCCACGGAGCTCCGCACCGTTCCTGTCCACTCCAGCCCGCTGTAGCCGCCAGAGCCCCCGGACCGGACCCGCTCCAGCGCGGACTGCTCGGGGACATCCCCGGGCATAAACTGATGACTGGGTGCCCCGCTAGAAGAGACCTAGCGAGACAGCTGGAGGAATCGCTGCTGCAGCCAGGCCGATCCAAGATGGCGGCCGCGAGCTCACACAGCTCACACCAAGCAGCAGAGGAGTCCATTGCGAACCAGGAAGAGGAACCTGCCCCCAGCTCAATACAGGGGAGGAACACAATAAGTGCACCTTACTTAGCCCCTGCTTCACCAGCATCCACAGAATCCCTGATAGAGAGATCCATGGGAGAATTTCATCTCACCCCCCTGAAGGACATAATGAGCACTCCCACCTACTCTGTTACTGACAGACAGGCTCCATTACAAAACCCCACAGATCTACCTGCTTTGATGGAAGTGTTCTCCACAATGCTGGCCAGAGGTCTTGCCCAGACAGCAACACAAATCACCTCAGCTATACAGGCTGACCTCCAGCACTTGGGGATGAGGATTGAGCACATAGAACAGAAAACTGACCAGTCATCAGCCAGAATTAACCAAAATACAGCCAGGATCCAGGACATTCAGGAACAACTTGAAGCGGCCCTCTTTAAAATCGATGACCTCGAAAACAGGTCCCGTCGATACAACTTCAGAATACGGGGTCTTCCGGAATCAGTAAAGGAAGTGCAACCGGCGGTCCGTACCCTTCTCAAGAACCTTATCCCTGACATACCAGACCACCATCTGGAGTTAGACAGAGCACACAGAGCACTACAGCCAGTGAGGAAGGACGGACTCCCCAGGGACATTATAGTTAAGCCCCATTATTACTCGGTCAAAGAGGAGGTAATGAGAGCGGCACGATCAAATGAAAAGCTTGCCATAAGGGATCATCAAATACAGATTTTTGCTGACCTGTCTCCCCTCACGGTCCAGAAAAGGCGGTCACTAAAACCTCTTCTACTGATTCTATCACAAAGGGAAATCACATACAGATGGGCCTTCCCCTTTCGCCTGAATTTTTCCTTTCAGAACAAGCCCTATGGTTTTTCGTCCTTCGCTGAAGGTGAGCGGCTGCTGATCCAATTAGGCCTCATTACCCAAGAGATACCACCCCAGGTTACAGGAAAGGGATCTTCTTCAATCAAGAGACCTCCTCCAACTAGCCCAATTACACCGGTATGGCAAAAGCAACAAAGCAAGAGGGCCAAAGACTCCTGTCCCCCTTAACAGACCGATCAATGGGATCTGAGAAGATTTCTCGCACAGCTCCTTCAGGATCTGTTCTGTTGACCTCTAACAGACTCCCTCTGAGCCTTCGGGCACATTTCTCTGGGATTCCACCGGGGATCCTAGAATGGCATTCATTCTCAATTGTTTACTTCTAGTAGAAATTTATTTTTTTATTTTTTTCCTTCCAAAACCTACTCGTTATGTAGCTCAGTTGGATGTTTTTCCCGGAATTCAGTTCATTTACCAGGCACTCAATTGGGTTACCCCGGAGTTGTGACACGGGGTAAATTAACGGTGTGTTGTATGTTGTTTAAATTGTTTAATAGGTTATTATATTGTTATATTCTCTATGGCGCTCCCCCCTGGGATTGGAGGTGAGGGAGAGTGTGGGCGAGGGTGCTGGGGGGTTGATGGGGATCCCTGAAGTTAGGGGGTTCCTCGGGAACCCGCGGGGCACCCTCGCAATGACCGTTATAAAGGAATATATCCCCCCTCCACTCCAGGGAGCTCAATTTTATTGTACCTGAGGGTCTGGTCTCCTTACGGGGCTAAATCCATTAACAGTTTCTCTTTTTAGGGCGGGAGGACCGGAACGGTTGCCGTGCGCTTTTCATTGTTTCCGAGAGGAAGTTGCATTTCTGTCGGACACAATCCAAAATTTCCCAGGGAGGTGGAATCGCTGCCTTCCCTGGTCCATGGGGTTGAGGGTGACAACTCTTTATCCCCTAGTTCTACACGATCAAATGTTATTTTTAGGAATTACCTTAACAAACTTTTTTTTCTTTTTCTTTTCTACCCTGCTCTCTCATACCCTTTTTCCCTCCCAACTACCAGGTCACCTTGGTTTCATAGACAAAATGGGGCGGTTCCGACTCACAAGCTTGAGACAGAGAGAACTACCTGAGCAAGTTCACACTTCAGATGGCTGGTCCACCCGGGGTAAGCTTCTGTTCTCCTCACAGTGTTTCTACCTCTCTGATCCGTGATGGTGACCACTAATACTCCATGTCAGTTACTGATCCTTTCCCACAATGCCCAGGGTTTAAATTCCCCAATTAAAAGACGGAAATTATTTCACCAATACCACAGTTTAAAGGCTGATATCGTCCTCATCCAAGAGACGCACTTCCCCTCCTCATACAATCCCTCATTTCTTCACCAAAATTTTCCCAACTTTTACCTGGCCAACGCCGAGAACAAAACTAGAGGCGTAGCAATAGGCTTTTCTAAGAGGATTAACTATTCAATGTCCGAGGTGGTCAGGGATCCAGACGGCCGATACCTGATGACTGTGGGCACTATAGATGGAGAATCGTTTACTCTTCTCTCCTACTATTCTCCCAACAGGGGACAGGGAAAATTTTTTGAACATATGCTACAGAAATTGTGCCCACTTTTTAAAGGGACGGTGGTCATGGGGGGGGACTCAAACCTCTCATTTGACCTGATCCTAGACAAATCCAGGGGGCCGAAACCAGTGACTAGACATCCCCCCCAGACAAAGTCTCAAAATAGCTCAACAATTAAACACTTTAGGGATGGTGTATATTTAGAGAGAACTCAATCCAAGGGCAAAAGACTACACCCATTATTCAGCCCCGCACCGGACCCATGCCAGGATAGATCACATCTTTTTACCAGCCGTCGCAATTCCTCTAGCTACGAAAGCCCAAATTAGGGACACATCACTTTCGGATCACTCCATTATGTCCTTGACAATGATTTGCCCACAGAGAGTAGCACAGCCACACAAATGGAGACTTAATGAATCTCTTTTAAGCAACCTAGTACACTGCACTATCCTAGAGGGGTCCATCAGTATTTTCAGGAAAACGATACTGGTTTGGTATCTCCCTCGACGCTCTGGGCGGCACATAAGGCGGTGATGAGGAGGCGTCTGATACAGTTAGCCTCTAAACTAAAGAGAGAGAAAAGCGCAGATGCCCAGAAACTCACAGACGAGTTCCTTGTCACAAGTAAATCGCACAAACGTAACCCTACAAAGGAAACTCTTTTAAAACTAGAAACGGCTCGAGTCCAACTCAACCTTATTCTAACTACTTCTGCAGAAAAACATCTCCGTTGGACAGGGGCTAGGTTCTATTATCAAGTGAACAAAATAGGGGCCAAACTAGCAACTAAACTAAGCCCTAAAACACGAATATTATCTTTTCCCAAAATCCGACTGGGAGGGGGGGACCTAACACAAAATCCTGACAACATCATGAAGGCCTTCCACAACTTCTACCAAAAACTATATACAGATAGCTCCACCCCCTCGCCCTCCAAAATAGATGCCTTTCTCAGGGACTTCCCTATCCCTCAGCTTAATGAAAATCATAGGGAACTACTAGACGAACCCTTTTCCACGGAAGAAGTATTAGAAGTAATCAAATCGCTTAAACAAGGGTCAATACCAGGCCCCGACGGCTTCTCTAGCGGTTACTATAAAAAATTTGGGACCCTTTTGGCCCCCTATATGGCAAAATTTTTTAACTCTCTACGGGATGGAGCCCCCCTAGACAGGGACCTGAACACAGCTTTTCTATCGGTGATTCCTAAACCGGGGAAAGACACCAGCGAGGTAGGAAACTACCGCCCGATCTCTCTGATAAACAATGATGTCAAAATCATGACAAAAATTCTGGCCACCAGAATGTCTAGCTTCATAGCCAGATATATACATAAGGACCAGGTGGGCTTCATCCCGGGGAGGCAGGGGCCTGATCAAGTGAGAAGGGCCATAGATATAATCTCTCTTTTAAATTCCCAATGGGATGGAGGCCCTAAACAAACGGGCATGCTACTTTCAATAGACCTGGAAAAGGCCTTCGATTCAGTAGCTTGGCCCTATCTATTTAAGATCCTGGAGACATGAGGGTTTGGCCCACACTTCAAAGGTACTATTCACTCACTTTACTCTACCCCCAGTGCCCAAGTTCGCCTTAGAGGCCATTACTCCAATAGTTTCCATATTCGGAAAGGAACTAGGCAGGGTTGTCCTCTTTCACCACTGATCTTTGCAATAGCCATTGAGACCCTGGCTTTGGCTATCAGATCAAATTCAGACATCAAGGGGGTCACTTGTGGCCTTCAGGAACATAAATGCACATTATTTGCGGACGATATGTTGCTGTTCATAACATCTCCGTTAATCTCTAACCCAGTTCTTCTCAAAACATTCCAAACGTTCAGCATTATCTCAGGCCTATCGATCAATCCCAAAAAGTCACTAGCGTTAAACGTCTCGCTCCCATCATCACTACTGGATCAGCTAAAACAAAGTCTTCCCTTTACCTGGGCCTCATCATCGATACCATACTTAGGGGTCACTCTTACAAACAATATCAACAGACTTTATATATCCAACTATCCTCCGATGTTCCGTAAATTGGAGGAGGACCTCAAAAACTGGGCGAGATGTGATCTGTCCTGGCTGGGTAGGAAAAATGCGTTAAAAATGACTCTGATGCCCCAGATTCTCTACCTGTTTAGATCCCTCCCAATTTCTATCCCCAAAAAGGATATTAACAAACTTCAATCTAAGATTATTGACTTTGTCTGGGGATCGAAAGGTCACCGCCTTTCCAGAGACATCCTCTATAGAAGCAAAAATCAAGGGGGCCTAGGCCTCCCAAATGTTTGGTTGTATTATCAAGCGGCGCAACTAACGCAGATTTCTATGGTCTACTCCAGGGGATCCAAGCCTGACTGGATTGATATGGAAAGACAAGCAGTTCCCCATCACACCATAGATTTCCTTCTATGGTGCTCCCCTCGACTACGACCTCCCATTTTAGCCCCTACCCTTTCCCACTCAATGACACTCTCGGACACATTGCAGAAACAGTCCTCATTAATATCAGCACTAAAACCTCTCTCACCTATTCCATAACCCCAGCTTCCAACCGGGGATGAATATTCAGGCCTTTAGATGGTGGTTAAATAAGGGGTTATTCAGAATAGGCCACTTCCTCACCTCATCGGGCCAAATTACCCTGGGGACTTGCCTCAGCAAGCTTGAGATGCCAGATACGGAGATATTTCGCCTTTCCCAGATTAGGCACTTCCTCCACGCTCTATGGACTGACAAATCTCCCTTTCCCAATCCCACCGCGTATGAACAGTGGTGCTCAATCCTCACGGATCAGAGAGGTGGTATATCACTCATATATACCTTTCTTGCTCAGGACGTGAACTTGCCTACCTATGCTCGAGCTTGGGAGTCTGACCTGGACCTCCACCTGGATCCGGAGGATTGGTTTCACTCCTTTAGACGTTCTTATAAGGGTATTTTAAAAACGGGCTTAATTGAAGCAAATGTCAAACTAATCACTAGGTGGTACTATGTCCCCACAAGACTAGCAAAGATATACCCGGATGCTTCACCCCTTTGTTTTGGGGGCTGTGGCCACTTGGGGACTATTCACCACATATGGTGGACGTGTCCATGCATCCGCAGCTTCTGGAACCACTTTATTGCTTTAGTGCGGAAAGTCACCGGGACAGCAATCTCCCAAGACCCTAAAATTGCACTATTGAATCACAGAATCACTGGTGTTCACAAGCATACCCAAGCTTTAATCTTCTTCATGTTTTTAGGAGCCAAAACATCATGGAAAAAACCTAAGGTCTCTATCCAAGCTACAAAACGCAAAATTTCCTGGATAATAACCCAGGAATATATGACAGCAACTCTCTTGGATAAGACCCAAAAATTCATGGCCATTTGGGAACCTTGGGCAATGTACATCAAGGTCCCACTTTATCCAGGTCATATACTAACCTGAAAAGCTACTCCACTTGAAGTTACCTTCTCTTCCTATTCCCCCTCCCCCTACTCCCTTCTTTGCCTTTTCTTCTCTTTTCTTTTCTTCTTTCTACATACCTTCTGGTTGATTCTCTGGATGGAGAGACTTACAAGGTTGAGACCTTTTTACGTACACGAGACATACATACACTGTACCAGCGGTTGTAAATGCTCCCAGTGAAATGAGTAGCTCTGTAACAGGGAAGAGCTACCTTGCGAGTTAACGGAACTTAGGGTCTTGATACATTGCTATATTGGGATGGGAGAGGTATACGAAGATATCCAACTAACCCGGTTGGAGCCGAGCGGGTCACAGAATGATCCCAAAGGGGTGACCCGCCCGACTAGATAGTGCTAATATATCTTGTGAAACCCCCCAATGACCCCTACAGTAATAACTCCCAGTGACCCTGGGTTGAGTTTTTTTTTTTTAACTTACTTAGGTTTCCCTGGTACGCTAACATAGTGAGGTTAATCTCAATTTATATATGACAGCTACGGAAATACTTATATTTTATGGTATTAATAAGTTCAGTCTCTTCCTTTCTCCGTTTTTCTTTATATGTATTAAACTTTTTATTTATTTTTTTTTCTTTCCTTGAATATTGATGGTCTGTATAGGCCCTTGGCCTCTGTGATTGGGGCATGTTGACCCCAGATACGAGATAACGTCTGTATTATCTTTACTTGTTCTGTTATTGCAAAATTCTCAATAAACATATTGAAAGAGTAAAAAAAAAAAAAAGATTAAGGAGTCCACCAATATTCATGATTGGGTATACACAATTGAAAAATAGCATCTGCATGGTCTATGGTCTTTCTGATCCCTGTCACAATAAAAATTGTATACATGGGCACATATCTTAGTGGGCGTGTAATTTGTTACCATGAGCTTCATATAAAGTCCCACCCTTTTTGTTGCATATTTGCTGCTTTTTCTACTGCATTTTTGCTCCTTTTCCTCACAATGATAAGGATGGAGGCACATGACTATACCTGGCCATGGCTTAATTTAAAGTCCCAAATTCCCCAACCCCCCCCCCTTTTTTTTATAGTTTGCATGAAAGTTATAGTGCCTACAACCCTACAAACTATGGTATAAATACTGCAATTTTTTGTTTATGCTACTAATGGCGGTTATCACCAACTTATAACGGGACTGTGATACTGCGACGGTCAATCTGACACTAACTGACACTAGGGGGGGAAACTTACTAACTGCCCCTGACATCACCAGTGACACTAATACAGTGATCAGTGATAATACTATACACTGTCACTGTACTAATGACACTGGTTGGGAAGGGAGTAGGGATGAGCCGAACACCCCCCCCCCCCATTTCGGTTCGCAGCAGAACATGCGAACAGGCAAAAAATGTGTGCGAACACGCTAACACTGTTAAAATGTCTATGGGACACGAACATGAAAAACCAAAAGTGCTCATTTTAAAGGCTTATATGCAAGTTATTGTGTATGGGGACCCGAGTACTGCCCTAGGGGCATGTATCAATGCACAAAAAAGTTTTAAAAAGGGACGTTTTTTTCAGGAGCAGTGATTTTAATAATGCTTAAAGTGAAACAATAAAAATGAAATATTCCTTTAAATATTGTGCCTGGGGGGTCTCCTTAGTCTGCCTGTAAATATTGTGCCTGGGGGTCTCCTTAGTCTGCCTGTAAAGTAGCTCATCTTTCCCATGTTCATAACAGTACCACAGCAAAATTACATTTCTAAAGGAAAAAATGTAATTTAAAACTGCTCCCGGCTGTAAAATATTGTCGGATCCCTGCAATACAGATAAAAATCATTGAAACAAAAGGCGTGGGTTCCCCCCATTCCATTTCCAGACCCCTTGGGTCTGGTATGAATATTAACCTCCCTGGCGGTATGATTATTTCGGATTTTAGGTGCTGAAAGCGGTACAATTATTTTCCATGGAAATTTGGCGTTTTATATTGTAGGTCTGTAATTCTTAACAATAACACACTTAAATCTGTCCAAACAAGAGTCTAGTAGATATCCCGGGTATGATAAAGTTTGAAACACAAAAACATAAATTATAATATAATAAATAAAAATAAATAATTAAAAAAAAAAAAAAGAATAATAAAATAAATTTCCCCACGATTCACTATCGCTCAATTCTGCAAGTGTTCTAATTTACTATCGCTGTTTTCTAGCTGGTCTAAAGCCACTTTTGATGTAAAGGGACACTTTTTAGTTGCTATGGACAATCTCCAGTTTCCAGGCAGAAAGAACAGTATATATAACATAAAACTGCATGCAAGGGCATAGGACAAAGCACTGGGGACAAAAGGGATGTGAAATAATTTCATACAGTACTGTAATCTGTAAGATTACAGTACTGTATGTGTTATGGTTTTTACACTTTTTTGAATTTGCCGCCAGGCTCCACCCCCGTGCGTCGCGCCGCTCGCAGGGAACGGAGCCTGGCACGGAGAGGCTTTGGAGGAGGACGGAGCCCACGGACACAGCGGGGGACATCGCAGGATCCCGGGGACAAGGTAAGTAAAGCCTCACCAGGAACCTGCGATGTAATCCCGAGTGTGGCTCGGGGTTACCGCTAATGGTCCTGAATTTTAACCCCGAGCCACACTTGGGAAAACCGCCAGGGAGGTTAAGGGGAACCCCATGCCAAAATTTAAAAAAAATGGTGTGGGGGTCCCCCCAAAATCCATACCAGACCCTTATCCGAGCATGCAACCTGGCAGGCTGCAGGAAAAGGGGGTGGAT